>NC_043971.1:44237522-44595855 GCF_902148855.1 Sphaeramia orbicularis | reverse complement strand
ACACCCCCAACCCAGGAACGGAGTTCTTGCCTTGAGGTAAAACCCAAACACCTAAATGTCTGAATGTGTAGATAGAGGATGGCGCCTGCACTCCAGATTGGATCCAAGCAAGGTTAGAGTGGAGAGGTCATCATGACCTCTTCACGGAGCAGAGAAGGAGTAGTATGGGGTGGTACGATGTACGTAAGGAATGACATCATAGTTTGAGGGGGTTGGATTTGGTTCTATATAATCTTTAGTTTTCTCTTGTTTAATCGGACTTCACTTACAGAGTTTCTCTGTGATTGACTTCTCAATAAATGCATTTATTTATTTTAACTCTAACTTTCTCTCCTCCTCTTTGTGTGTGTGGGTTATCAGTTGAACATTTCCATAACAAGAGTCCGTGGGGACAGTTTTCTTAAGTTTCACTGTCTGACTCAACTGTACCACGTACACATATAAACAGTATGGAAGCGTTTAGTCACGTGGATCAGTCAACCAATCAGCACGCGACTGACCTGCTGTCTCTATCTGCTTGTGGACTCTGCTGGAAAAATGTTTATTTCAGTCGCCTTGTGTCAGCTGTGTCATTCTTCTACCTTGCTCTATCTGTGCATTTAAATTTCCCAAGTACGCCACCAAGTCATGCTTACTAAACAACCTCTGAGCTGCAACAACATGCTGAAAATGTCAAGTGTTCACACGCACATGTCTTTTTATGTGGCATTTAGTCATTTTAATACTATGATGAGCTCCCTCTTGTGTATATTCTCAACTCCAACAACTTCTATCCTGAAGCAATTTTGCAAAAATACCGTCTCTGCATCTGCAACAGCTATCAAAGCAATTAATATAACTTTTACCACTATTGCACTGGAATAGAGGGTGCTAGAACTTAACCAACAGACCAATTAATAACACAGAACACTACTGACAAGATTAACATCTAAAAAATGACATTACAGCAGGAAAAAAAAACAAAAACTACTTGGTCTGGGACATACTCACAACTGGAAAATCTCAGTTCGTGTACTGAAAAACATGACAAAATACAGCGCACACTGTAACAGTCAAAAAGCTAACCCTCAATGGTCAGCATCTTGGCTACATAGTGGAAAGGGGTAGAATACCAAATGTGTGTGGGAAAAAATCTTGCAGCTTACTTTACTCATGTCATGACATGTTGTCTATGCAGAGGAACAGGATGCAGGATGGAATAATTTTAACTGTCTGTAATATAGAGCAAGTGCCACATAAACTACATCATGCAGAAATGTTCCTATGGCATGGTACTGAAAGGACTGTTATGACAACCTAGTATCATCGTTTTCATTTTTTTTCCCAGTCCCCAAATGGCCTGGAGCCCCAGAGGGCAAAAACACTGAACATAACTGGCCATCACTGTCCATTTCAGAGAACTCCTGATACAACCCTGTCAATTCTTCACACAATCAAGACACAAATATTTACATTCACCGCAAGATATGTGACGAAATATAAATAAAATCTATGTTTTGGACACTTTGGAGCCACACATAGAACCTGCTGCAGTATTCCACTCACTAAACACAATGAGATCCATGCTAGGGCTCCATGTTTGGTGCTTTGTGAATCAGGATGGGTAACTTATAGAGGCCAAACTGCCCTACAGGGATGATAAAGCGAGCTAAACCTTTAACTTTTCCACTTTTGTGATGTTAATGTACAGTGTATCTTGTCACAGCTGCCACACAGCAAAAACTGGAGTGTTGAAATTCCAGGGTTAAACATTTCAGAGTTGATTTTAACCCTCAGAGTGTAATTTGAACAAATTCTGACTGAAATGGTGCTCAGTGTTGAGGTTATTTGACAGAGTTGAAGACATCAGGGTTAAACCAACTCAGAAGAGGGTTCATTAAGCTCCGCCCACAGCTTTCCCTTCTCTGGTTGAAGATGAGGTACATACGGATAGAGAAAGAGGGTCAGCCGTGTGCTGATTGGTCGACTGATCCATGTGACTATACACTTCCATACGTCACAGGGTTTTGGATCTTTGTCATATGTATTCACACAAAGATAGATTTCCTTTGAATAAGAAGTTTAAGAAACAAAATCACATCCCAATTTATTTTGGACAAATGACATTCAAAATGACAAATACATTCACATATTTAACAAATATATAATTTAAGGATAATTTAGGAATTATTTTAACTTAAGTTTGTATTAAACTATAAATGCTTGAACACCTAAAAATCCACCTTTAACCAGAACCATCTACTGATGGAACTGTTTAATACCTGCTGATCCACTAGTCCTATCAGTACATGTAAATAATTGGTGTAAAATACAGTTCTTCATCTTTTCATGGTCATCAGATATGACCCATTTGGATGTTCAGAGACTACATAGTTACCGTGGAAACACCATCATGTTCGCCAACATTGATTCATCAGTAAAACCCATGGAGTTGGATCAATGATAGTGGATGGAGACACTGGGTTTATGTTCAGTTAATGACAGTTTGGACTGAAAAAGACACTTTTTCACAGATATCACATATATAAACTATTCAGATGTTACTAGTTTGTCCTTTTCTTCTCCGAGGGCTGGGTGATCTGGACTAAGGGGCACATGATGATCTGTTGAAGCAGATTCACAGTCAACCTGGATTTATTCATAGATCGGTTTTATCAGGCTGCAGGGGCTTTGGTTGGTTTATGACAGTAAAACTCTGCATTTTTGCATCATTTTCTACACTATTTACTATATACTATTAACTAGACTATTACAGTTTTAGATTAAAAAAAAAGAAGCACAAGACAAATCTGTTTACAATTTAATGTATTTATTGAAGTTTTACATTTAACAGAGGAAATAATATAAATATTTCCATCTATTTCTTCCAGTGGCGATTTCTCATAGACTGCAGGGGAGGCCCGGCTTCCCCTAAAATTACGAAAATTAAATGGTTAAATATGTTCGGTTGTGTTGACATTTTATTGACTACAAATGTGTTAGAACACGTTCATCTCAAAGATACGTTCGTTCAGAATCAGCTTTATCACGAACCAACGGACACGATGTTGTTCACTTCTCATCCATTCCCGTGTCGCTGTTTTTTCATACTATCTCTGCTCAGTGCATTTGTCCGTAGACTGCGGGCGTTTCTGGGCTTCAATGGGACTGAGTGGAACAGTTTTTTTTTCATTGCCTCAAAACTGGACGGTAATTGGATAAATGCCTTGATGTTGTCCCGCCCCCAGACGCCGGGCGTCTCTGAGGGTGAATGGAGCTGTGGGCGGAGCTCGGCCGGGCTGGACGCCAGAATCCCACGTGCTGATTGGAGGATCAGTCGAAAGGCTGAATCCCATTTGATTGACAGCTAGTTTGAGTTCTCCTCCTTCACTGGCACAGTTCAGTTTAATACCGTCACATATTCTGCTGTGAAATCAGAGAAACCACTATGAAATTACTCGTACATTTCTTGCACTGTAAATAAAACACACTCATTGTACTTCCTTGTTTCAATTTAACATAATTTCAGCGTTTTCTTGTTTCAGTTACATAATTTAATCATATCTTGTTTCTAGTTTAATATCGTTTTGTAGATAGTTAAATCAATCAAACTGTCTGCTAGGTCGGAGTGAAAGGAGCATCTGTTGTTTAAAAAGGCTGAAGTCTTACACCCACAACACAATGGGCCAAGGCAATCTAAGCAGCCCAGCTCTGCTGGACATTCAGAGGACACTGGTCCAGTCCCTGGAAAAGACGCCTACTGGGTACGATAAGGTCACAGAGCATTTTCTTAAAAAGGAACGGGAGGCCGAATGTATGTTTAAATAACTTGACTTTTTTTTTTTTTTTGATGTAAGCCGACAATGAGCTACCCCTGTCTGAAAGACGAGCAGCCGCCACTGATTTCTTCATAGTTTACATGTAAATACATAGTTCAGATATTTGAGCAGAATCATCCAAATAAGTCGAAGGTTTGTGATTTATCAAATGTATATGAATGTATGTATATGAATAAACGATGAATCATTTCAATATATTTGGTTTTAAATATTATGGTATAACCTCCGTCTGAGCTGATGTAAAAATAACTACAGTGTTTACAATAATTACATGTGTTTGTCTACGAACAAATAGAAAACAACTCCGCCAACATTTAATGTTTAATGGTTTTTCTCATTTCAAATGAAGACAGTATATGACTGTATTTATTAAAGCTGATGAACACAATCTTTACTGTTATTATTACCTCCGCCAAGGAGGTTATGTTTTTGCCAGGGTTTGTTTGTCTGTTTGTTTGTTTGTTTGTCTGTCCGTTAGTGTGCAACATAACTCAAAAAGTTATGGACAGATTTGGATGAAATTTTCAGGGTTTGTTGGAAATGGGATAAGGAAGAAATGATTAAATTTTGGTGGTGATCGGGGATGGGGGGGCCCACGGGGGGGCCACTGATCGTTAGTGTGCAACATAACTCAAAAAGTTATGGACAGATTTGGATGAAATTTTCAGGGTTTGTTGGAAATGGGATAAAGAAGAAATGATTAAATTTTGGTGGTGATCAGGGGTGGGTGGGGCCCACAGGGGGGGCCACTGATTAGCCTTGGCGGAGGTCTGCGCTCTCCGAGTGCTTCTAGTTGAATATTGAATTCTCCTGAACACTTCTATCATTTAAATGTATAAAATCAATCACATCATGGAAACACATTCACAATCCCAAAATTTGAATTCAAGTTAACATTAAAACACCATCATTATCACTGGATTAAATCACAGGTATCAGAATGTGTCAAACCAGGATTATTACCACTGCAAATGTTCGTATTTAAGTGCATTTGGATACAGATTCATACGCGTTCAAACAGTTTACATCATCACTAAATTTAGTGACTCCAGTAAATCAGAGAAAATCTGTACATTTGATGAATTTCTTACTCGGTGTCGACAGGAGTGATGATCAGAGAAGCAGAGTTTGTACCTCCATCATTCAGACATGGACTGAAGAATGGGAGGAGTTTATCATTGAAGCAGCAGCCAATGAAGGAGTAGATGAGAACTGAAGAACCTACATCATAAAAGGAGACCAGACCCTCCTCATAATCCACAAACACCCCCACCTTCTGAGGACCAGACTTCACAGACAGACGGACAGGAGGATCAGTACAAGCTCTGTACTTATTTCCATTTCTCAACCAGATGGTCCTGTATCCGTTCTGAGGACTCAATGGGATCTGTCCTTTCCTGTTGATGGACTCTCTGGCCACTCCTTAAGTCCATTTAATCTTTCCTTTGACTTGAACCTCAAAGTGAAACCTGCCTGAAGAGAAACTCTGCTTTCCCAAAACATTGCAATAAACAGAGAATCTCTGTGGTTTGTCTGGAAGGTTCTTCTTTTTATCACCATTATGAACCTGTTTTCCATCATCAGACAGGATGAGATCAGGATAAGCTGTATCTGGATCCAGAGTCACATCCACCTCATACTGTTGGACTCTCTTCAGCTCAGCTTCAGCCATCTTCTTCTTCATGTCTTTTCTGAGTTTGTCCTCCACCTGAGACACAGCTCTCTCCACAGTCCCCTCATATGATGGTGGACAGATGCTGACCTTTGTCCAGGTCGTTATGGAAGGAACAGTTTTTACACATGTGAACCTCTGGACAAAGTGGAGGTGGTCTTCAGAGCCTAACAGCTGGTCCACCTCAGTGCTTCTCTTCTCCAGCTCACAGATTTCCTGTTCCAGCTCTTTGATGAAGTCTTCAGCCTATTTCTTGTGATTCTCTGCTTTTCTTGGATCTCCTCTTTGAGCTGGTCCAGACTTCTCTGAACAGACTCCATCAGAGCAGTGAAGACCTCAACACCTTCTGCTGTCTCTCTGTCTGCAGCGTTCTTACTGAGCTCCGCTGACCGTTTGATCTCCTGGATCTTCAGTCGTCTCTCCCGGATCATCTGCTGAATTTTAGCCTCTGTCTTCTTCAGCTCTGGCTTCTGTTCTTCATGTTTGTCTTTCAGAGGAGTAACATCATGACTTTTGTGGTCTGAGTAGGTGCAGTGGTGACAGATAGATGTGTGGTCGGTTTTACAGAACACCTCCAGAGGTTTGTCGTGTTTCCTACACATCCTGTCTTCCAGGTTCTCCACAGGGTAGATCAGCTGATGTCTTTTCAGTGCTGGAACTGTCAGATGAGGCTGACAGTAGGAGGTCAGACACACCAGGCAGGACTTCAGGGCCTTCAGTTTGGTTTCAGTGCAGACGTCACAGGGAACTTCTTCTGGTTTGGCAGCTTGTTGGTCTGAGCTGTAGATGTTTGGTTCATGTTGAACTTCATGTCTGAACTGAGCCACCATCTCTGAGATGAAAGTGTTGATCTTCAGCTTAGGTTTTGTGTTGAAAACCTCTTTACACATGGGACACTGATATGGGACATTAACCCTCCAGTGCTCGGAGATGCAGGACTTGCAGAAGTTGTGTCCACATGATATTGTGACCGGATCAGTGAAGACATCCAGACAGATGGAACACCGCAACTGATGTTCAGATCGGACACGACCGGCAGCAGCCATATCTATGGACCAACAGAACATATACAACACTGAAATATTTTCATTATATAATCAGTGTTTATCATCATGTGATCATTTACAATAAGGAGACTCATAACAGTCCTTTATGGTCTTCAGATAAGTGTGACTGGTCAGTCACATGACTCTACAGCAGTGCTAAAAATCCTTGACGTCAATCCAATACTTTGACTTTGAAATGTTCTGGAAGTTCATTGATGTATAACTGTAGAAAATGTTAGTGGAAACAAAACCATGAAGAGACGTAGAACCAAAGTCCAGACCATGTAAAGGACATGGGCTGTAATAATATAGAATCCACGTAAATACTGTTGGTTTATCCATGTGGTTCAGTGATAGGAACCATTTAAGCAGAGTTGGTGTGAAATGAATAAAGTTTTGTGTTTGGAGTTGAAGTGTAGTGTTGAAGCTGTGGATCAGCTCAGTTGGACTCACCGCTTTTTTTCAGAGACTCTGCTGAGACTTGAAACAGATCTGATGAAGTCGGTTTAAGGTTTGTTTGACGGTTCCACAGACGCGTCTGCAGCTCTGCTCACACTTGGAACAACTTTAACTTTAATTTCTGGGAAATGATCTTTGTTCTGTGGCTCCACCTCTGACCTGTTTCCTGGTTGATGTTTTGGTGAAATCCAAGTTTGTGTTGCTTTATCACAGAGCGCATATGACATGTAGAAGGGTTCTGGCTCTGGTTCTTTAAATACAGTTGGGATTTGGGATGTTTGAAGTTGGGATGTTTAGAAACAGCAGGAAGAGCATTATCTGTCCAGTCAGCTGTTAAACCTGCAGTTTAGGTTCTAAAATATTGTGACGTTCAGGTAGGATTAAGTCACAGGAGAGGGAGCTTGGTTTGCACTTCTCGCGCCCCAATACACCGCACGACTACGAGAAGGCAGTTTTATTGACTTTTTGTTTTTTAACAACAACACATGTGTAATACAGCACATACCCTATTGCCACAGCACAGACCTTTCAGTCATGGTGTCAAAACTAAACATTGCCTCCACACACTCAACTCAGCTGCTCTCCCCCCCAGGCACAACATAAGTCCCATAACTGTGCAACACAAAACATGAACTAACTTTTAACGCATAATTTCAACATGTAATGTAGCACACCATCACATAACACAGTAACACTGCAAACCACATGAGTCACATGACTCGGCATAAACCAATCAGTGTAGCTCGCTACAATATGAACAGGATCCATTTATTTGTGGGCGGTTCACATGAATGAACACGTGTGTTACTGAACCAGTTTTCCATGACTGTCTGTGATCATTAGTGTTGATTCACATGAGTTGGTTCTGTGTGAGTCTCATGGACTTGAGGCCTGTTGGTCCTTTGTTTTGTGGTCTATCTAGTGGTGGTCTGGTGGTGTAAATATGCAGAATGCTGTCTGGTTTTAGGACACACACATGAATATTAACTCAGTATTCGTGCTTGTACCTAGTAATGACTACAGCTGTCCTAAACAAAAAGAGAAAACAAACACAAATATATGACAAACTCTGACTTAGGAAAGAAAAGTCAATCTGTTCTCACACAAAAGGAAGAGTTAGAGTCAAACCTGAAATGTTTAGACAAAGGAGTCTAAACATTTCAAATAAATAGATTTACCCCAAATTACAGACTGAAGCAGAACTGACCAATAATACTGAAGTCATGGATGTACAAAACCATTTTAGTTCAGCTTTCACATTTAACCTGATTCGCAGAAATTCCGTTTTCTTTGGAATGGAAGTGTTGCTGGAGTCAGTGAAAGGTGTTTGAACATTCCCTACTGTCATGCAGTTTCCTCTGTTTTTTGGTACATTTTTCTTGTGTCTACAGTCTAGTTTTCTTATCATAGCCCCAGTCATGCTGAAGTTTGGAGGAGCATCTCCACAGCCAGCAGGGTCGGCAGACACACCTCCTCGCTGTTTGGCGTCTGAAGAGTCAGATCAACAGCTTCTACATCACCATGGATACACGACTCATCCTATGTCAGACAAACCACTCCCTCGGGGCATTTGATTAACTTTTCAAAGCACACTTTGTTGAATATGTCTTATTATGCTGCATAAGTGAATGCCCTCACATTTCTGCAGACAACAGTGTATAACATGGGTGTAGGGAAAATAACAGAGTCACCCAGAGTCAAAGAGTTGAGTCTGACTGCTGAACAAGCCAGTCGCACTCACATCAGTGAGTGAGAGGGTTAAAGAATGCTCATATGTTTCATGTGGAACAAACTGCATGTTGTTGTTCCTTCAAATATTCACCATATTTTTTTTTTCACCCTTTCTGACTTTAGTTATGAAAATATATTTAAAACATTTGATTGTTCAGCACCACAACCTATTGAAACTCTTGTATTCACATAAAAACTTGTTTCCTTAGCATCATTTAATGAAACATTATCCATCTCCAGTAAGAATAATGGGACCCTTCTTATATATGTGGTCTAGGAGGTTTAAAGCCAAGCACAAGTTCTTCAATGTTAGATATTTGAAACATTTTTGAAACATAACCAGGTCACAGCCTGAGGGGACAGAACCTGGGGGGGACAGAGCTTTCTCTATTGCTGCCCCAACCCTCTGGAACTCTCTCCCACCTACCATCCGACATTACTCCGACCTCAACACTTTCAAATCCCTTTTAAAAACTCACTTATTTAAGATCGCTTTTAATGTTTAACTGTTTTATATTTATATACCTGGCTTCTGCACCTGCTTTTATCTGTCTTTAATGTGTTTGATTTCTGTTTTTATCTGCTGTATGTAAAGTGTCTTTGAGTTCCACGAAAAGCGCTATACAAATAAATCTATTACAAGTATCAGTCGTTTATCACTGGGAAAGCTTCTCCTTCAAACACAAAGAATATCACCAAATTACATCTTTTCCACTCATAGATGAGAAAATGGTAAACAATGAAATGCTTTCAATGATTTTGTCTAAACATGTTTTCTCAACTAGTTGGAGTTGATGGTGTTGAGTGTAAAGCTGGACTTGTTTGTAGAGCAGAGGAGGAAGAGATGTCAGTCTGTAGTGAAAGAACTGATATACTTTTGGTAGAAGGGAACATGTTTAACAAACCAACAAGCTCCTCACAGAGAATTATGATGACCATCACCTTGCATTCAAAGTGTTATGGAGTGAGGAAAAGTGTAGAGTAAACATTTCTGAGCTTAAGTTTCATAATCGGTTTGACATTCAAAGCTCATACAGAGCTTCTGATGAAAGTTTGAACTTTAGACCTTCATTCACTATGTTTTAATTGAGTGACAAAAGGAAAAAAATACATTTTTTCTGAAAAGTCTATTGTTTATTGGAATTAGTTCTTAATTAATTTTAACAATCAGTTTTTTCAGTGTAAATGGCAGAACGCTTTTTTGAGTGACATTAACTCCATTTAATCAGTAACAAAACAACTCAGAGCAGTGTTAAAGCCCTTTAGTGTTGGTTCAACTCTCTTTTGCAAGATGAGGAAGTGACTCTGGGAAAATGTTAAGTCTCGAACTATTTTGAAAGTGTTAATTTAACTCTGGAGAGTGTGGAGCTATATAAACCCTGAAAAAGGGTTAAATTCAACTCTATGGGAGTTGAATCAACACTGGTCTTTTGGCTGTGCAGGAGAACATGTACAGCAGTGCACACAGTTATGAGTATTCTCAATGAATGCTTTACTGCTATTTGGGAGCTGAGGAACTGATCGCTAATTAACTAATATTTGCTAGCTAGCAATGAGTTTAACATCGGCTCACAGGTTTTGGCAATATAGAACAGTTAAGGCAGAAATATTTTGGTTAATACAATATCTTATGACATTAGGGATGGGAATCGTTAAGAATTTAACAATTCCGATTCCTTATCGATTCTCTTATCAATTCTCATTGGGTGAGGGAATAAAAGAGTACAAACAGGTGTGTTTGCATTAACTGTCTTTTATATTTCCATCTCTGCACAGAAAATATAACATATACAGTATGTACAAATAAGAACAGATGACGCCGGGCCGGTTGGGGGGGGGGAGGTACAGTGAAAGTGAAACTAAAGACGCTTTACTAATTCCTCTATTGCTGTATTTCTACTACGTGGAACCGGTTCGACTCGGCTCGGCTCCAACTGTTGTGCACCTCATTTCCTTTTCCGTCTTACCTTTGGAAACTTGTATTTGAGGAGTTACGACGTTTGTTGCCCACACCGGAACTGGCCCGGCGTTCACTCTGCTGCTACATTCATAAGTGTTGCTAAGTAGAGTATCAAATAGGTGACATTCCTGTAAATGATTCACATGCTGTGGACAAATGTTTGAGCATATTGGAGGTATTCCACCCTTTTGAAGACATGGAAGCTTTGCAAGTGTTCCAAGTAAGTGGACCTGGTGTTGTCTTTTTAGACAGTTTCTGCCTCAACGCCATTTTGGCTACGTTCTGACCAAAACAATGCAGCGTACGTGTGACGTCATCGCGCATGCACAACGAAGGCGGAATCGATAAGCAGAATCATTAAGCAGGCTAGCAAACGATTCCAAGGAATCGAGCAACTGGGAACCAGTTCTGAAAAAGAACCGGTTCTCGATTCCCATCCCTATATGACATACACCTTTTGAAACTGTCTTTCCAATGTTATGTAATCCATTATTACAGTTTAAATAACTTAAAAGACAAGACTTCTTCTCTGAGTTTGCATTTCATATGCCTGGACTTGGACAGAACTCAGTGGAAGCACAACCCAGTTTGTTTGTACATCCAACAGGAAAACAAATGTTTTTGGCATTTTGGCTGAAAAATTCTGTTTAAAAAACTGGTGGAAGAAAGAATCTCTCTAACCTCTGGGTGGACGGATGTGACAAGACGTAACAACTTCACAAGAAAAAGTATGACTTGATGCCACTAAATGAAAAAACACAACTGTTGGCTGCGACAAGCGCATTACCTAAACAATAAAGACAGGACCAATGCCTTAGGGCCACTGATGCCATAGCAGTTTCAGATTACCTATTAGTCAGAGCCAGTCCAGTCAGAGGTTGTGTTGAATATGCTTTATAGGAATGTTGGACTACAGCAGTGCCCGTGTAGCCAGTTCATTACAGCCCATCTGTGTGTAGAGTTTTGTGGTTATTTCTGTGATTTTCCATCTCATCTTCCCCTAAAGTCCTTTCACAGTATTCCTCTCTGTCTGGCAATCTTTCCCATCAGCCTTATTTCTCCTCAAAGTATTTGTCTTTTCAACTTTCCTGCCAGCAGTGGACAATTAAAGTCCAACTAATATCATATCTTTTAAAATATAAGAGATGAAAAGAGGGGGCCATAAAGTACAGAGATACAGACGATGGGAACGGTTCAGGAGAACGAGAAGATCGACTGTTAATAAAGTTGTGGCCATCGAATATAAAACTCAAAGATAATAAAGTAATCTGTCGCCTGGTTCAGCACTCATGCATGCACTCATAAAGACAGATGGACAGACACAGAGATAAAGTTGCTGCTATCTGAAATGTAATAAAACTGAAGTAAATGAGTCTATTCTCTGCGTCTAGCTGAAGGCCATGGTGGCAGTAATAGCAGCAGTGGTGGTATAAGCCTGAAAGGAGAGATAATGACTTTTAGTAGTAATAATCTCCCCCAGCTCAAACAGATAAGGGCTCCGCATTTGTATGCTCAAAGAGTAATATCACACCTCGACTTGTTATTCTGCTGTGGTAGGTTGCAGGTTCAAATCCCCAGCTGAGAACCCTGAGTATGAGCCATGAATATGAAATACTCTCAACTCACTCATCATCCATTGTTCAAGTGACCTTGACCGAGACCTATAATCCTTCAAAATCAGCCAACAGACTCTTTTTCTCCACTGTGAGAAGAAAACAAAAGGATTACCAAATGCTAAAAGTCAGATGGAGAGGTTTCTGCCAGAAACACAAGAAACAAATGGATGGGTTCAGTGTTTTAGAGCTGGATTCACATAAACCAGTTAATTTGCACTTTTTTCAACTTAGACATTTTCTGCTAGTCCAGTGTTCTTCATCCATGGGGCCGGGACCCCATCACCTGGAATTCAAATGAGGTCGTCTGAAATTTCTAGTAATTAATAAAAAAAAAAAAAAGAACATACTAATAAACAATATATGGTGAGACAATCACAATATATAAAAGACATGCCAAACTCTGAAGCTGAAACTGAAGCACTGTGGTACTATTTATCTTTCAAATGTTCATTGTGGTCAGTTTCAGATGCTACAGCTCTTTCATAATTCATAGTTTGAGTTCTTGTTTGTTCAGTATTAATTGTCAGCCTTGTAAATACAAGCAGGACTGACTGTACATATCCTGACCAAGGAAAATAAAATTCTCACTTTGTGCAGTAATCTACACCTGGCTTTTCTGCCTCCATCCATAATAATATACATTATATAGACTAAATGGCATCTAAAATTAACATTTATTTGCAATGTAGTATAGCAAACTATTACATGATCAAAAATAAATGAATTTTAGCAAAACAAAAATGTCTCCATTTTGAATGTCTGGAGTCACCAGAAGTTTGTGATGTTAAAATGGGGTCATGAGCCAAAAAACTGTGCTAGTCGGTCCGATGCCAAGCTTTCAAGGATGCAAAATCTTAAGTATTGTGCAACATTAATATTCACTGTCCAGTGTTGGGAGGGTTACCTTTAAAATGCTTTTTAATAGTGACAAAAGACATTGATCCATGACATCAAAACTAATATGATGTAATATTTCCAGAACACTTTTGACAGAATGATACATGAAATTTGGCATAAATGTTCTCTTCAACTCAAGCATGAACTGAAAAAACTGATGGCCAAAGGTCAAAAGTCGTAGTCAGCGTGGCCTTACCAAAAACATTGTCCCCATATCTGCAAATGACTGAGAGAAAATGCATGAAGATAATACGATATAAAAATAGTGGACTCATCTGGTAGAACTTATATGTCTTGGCCCAAGCACACTGTATTGTAAATGTAATTCTGAAAGCACTCCTGGTTCGAAAGAGTTTGTTTCACAGAACCCTATTTGCATCAAATGAACTGCTGTCTTGAATTTTTACATCATCTGGAGTGGACCTATGCACCAGCTAAGACATATAGGTGTCAGTGAGTCCTCGTAGACACGTCAGGTTGGGTCCACTCCAAAAAGGGCCCGTGGGACCTAACTTCAGTTCCATGGGGCACAGTGGCAAGAGACAAATCTTTTTAATCCCTTCTGAATTATGCTATCAACAACACACCTTGTCTGTTAATTTAATCAATTTAAATGATCATTGTAAAAGTTGAGAAAGTTGCATTTTGATGTTAGAGTTACGATTATAATGTGACATCTAGTTTTGTCTTTCTGGCTCAGTGGACTTCATCTCTCTTGTCAAATGATACACATCACCAACTACAAAACGGCTTCTCCTTCGGTGTATGTCACCTTGGCCCTTGAGAGTTAAGTGGAAGAGTATTGAAAGAGGTTAAAATAACCACAAGTCTGGTCATGTTGAAGCTGCAGAAACACTTCCAGTGACCCAGAACAGACCATGGAAGGAGAAAGTAACAATGACATTTACATCTTTTGGATAGTCTGTATATTTACATATTTTCACAGTCTGATACTTGAAGAGATAACTACAGAGATATACAACTAACTGCAACTTTCCTATATGTATGGGGATGGGAATCAATAAGAATTTAACGATTCCTTAGTGATTGTTTAATTGATTCTCATTGTGTGAGGGAATAAAAGAGTACACACAGGTTTGTTTGCATAACTGTCTTTTATATTTCCATCTCTGCACAAAAAATATAACATGTACAGTATGCACAAAAAATAATAACAGATGATGGCGGGCCCAGTTTGGGGGGGGGGGGGGGGGGGGGGGGGGTCACAACATATGACCCTACAAAGTGAAACTTAAGACACTTTACTATTTCCTCTATGTCTCCCACTGTTGTCACCTCCTTTTCCCTACCTTCGGAGACTTTTATTTGAAGGAGCAGGACATTTGTTGCCTCTCCCAGAACCGGGCCCAGAAGACGACCTGGTCTTTGCTCTACCGCTAGATTCACAAGCGTTGCTAAGTAGCATATCAAACATGTGACATTCCTGCAAATGAACTGCATGCTGTGTGGACAAATGTTTGAGCATATTGGAGGTATTTACCCCCTTTGAAGAAATGGAAGCTTTGCAAGTGTTACAAGTGGCCCTGGTGTCAGCTTTTTGCGTGAAATATAGCCATACTTTGGAGCGTTTCTGCCTCGACACCATGTTGGCTACATTCAGAACCAAAACAATGCAGCATATGTGTGACATCATCACACATGTGTAATGAAGGCAGAACTGATAAGCAGAATCATTAAGCAGGCAGGCAAACGATTCCAAGAAATTGAGATACTGGGAACCAGTTCTCAATCCCCATCCCTATATATATTTAAAGGTTTAAAAGACCTTTATATGTATGTAAAATATATAAATGATGGAAATAAAACAAAAAAAAGTTACATGATCATTGCATTTAAGATGAGACATTGCCAGAGTTAGGTTAGGTTTAAGTACAAAAACAACTTGGTTTAAGGTTAGGAAAAGGTCTGGCTAAGATAAGATGAAACACAATGAAGCTTTACAAAATAAAAATAACATCTATTATTCAAAATGTGACACTCTAGTGTTTTAACACTGAGCTCTTGTGTCTAAATCACAGTTTAATACCACATCCATCTACTTCTAAGTTTAGTTCCTATTTAATGACATTTAATCACAGTCATTTTAAACCTTGATCTTGAAAAACTGACAAATAATGTTTTTTGTCTGGCAAGCCTAACCTTTGATTTAAAGGTGCGGGAGACTTTCGTGACCAATTTTTCATCAAATCTGTAAAACCTCAGTCATAGCCTGAGTATCATGAATCTGTAAGTCTTTCTGTGATTACTCACCTGAATCTCTTGCATCACGGAGAACAATTTCAAAGTGCCATCCACCATAAACAAACCCTGAGTTTACAAACAGAACTGGGAGGTAACTTGGACATCTTTGGAATTTTGTCGTGACGTGCATTGTGGGAAATGGAGGTTTGTGCAGCCACCTGGCAGCAGCAGCTGCTACAGACATGACGCAGAAATGGCAGGAGCTCCCTTCCCTCTATGCATATTCCTCCAGCCATTTCCACATTGGGTTTGTTTCATAAACCTCCATTTCCCACAATGCACGTTGCGACAAAATTCCAAAGATGCCCAAGTTACCTCCCAGTTCTTTTTGTCAACACATGGTTTGTTTATGATGGATGGCACTTCAAAATTGTTCACTGTGATGCAAGAGATTCAGGTGAGTAATCACAGAAAGACTTACAGATTCATGATACTTAGGCTATGACTGAGGTTTTACAGATCTGATGAAAAATTGGTCATGAAAGTCTCCTGCACCTTTAACAAGATTCGTGTAAATATACGTCTGTCAAGAATGCAACTGTACTCTGACTGAACACCCATTTGTATCTTATTTTCTAAATGCATGTACTCTGCAAATTCCCAACACTGCCCTTGTATTGGTATCAACTACAAAATACACTTAAAGACACTGATACCAGTGAAATTAAACAAACCTTCCTTTTTTATATATAATAAACACATATATTGAAAATAAATCCAATATATCCATTGTTATAAAAACCTGCTTGCTTGTAAAACACGGATCACCTTGCTACAGAAGGAATTGTCAGTTTCTGTTCAGTCAGCTTCAGCTTTGATCCTGTGGATTTTGGAGGACTACAGACTCACCCACACAGATCAAAAAAAAAAATTGCAAATAAGGCCACACTCAAATGCATGTAAACACACACACTAGCTCATTATAAATGGCTGCGAACAGTGATAAGACTCAGTGAATCTGTACCGACTGTGGCCCGATTCTACACATACACACAGAATATCTCAGCATCTGCAAGGTCATGATGGTCAGCGTAATAATGCTGTTCTTATCTGCTGTGTGTGTATGTGTGAGCACTCGCACTTTTAAGTTGCCCTTGTGTGTGTTCTGCCAAACAGTGCTCAAGATGTTATCTTGCCTTGAAAAGACATCAATAAAGTAATCTTTTTCTTATTCTTAAAAGTTCTAATTAAAAAGAAGATCACAACCATTATTTGAAAACAATGTTTCTCTCAATCTCTCATCTTTTTTTTTTTTTTCAACAGGAAGAGCAGACTCAACTGAAAATATTTACTGTATGTGTGAGTGGGCTACACACTTCATGTAATCTTTTGCTGTGATTGTTCACATTTGTGGAAAAGACATTTTGAGAAGTGCAAGTCCAGACTGCAGAGGACGACAGCTTTGTGAGCAAGGGTGTGATCGCACCAAGCAGCTAGAACCAGACCTTAATTTAGAAATATTTAACCAACAAAATGAACATAACATAATCTATGCAGCTGCATTATGTTTATTTCCCATACCAGCTGAGCGTAAGTACCATAAAAGAATGATATTAATAACAGCAGGCAACAGTCCTTAAAATGGACGAGCTTGTACAAAAAGGCACCATGAGGAAGATCAAAGGATAGTTTGAATAAATGAGTGGTGAGCTGCTTTTTTACAGAGTTCACTGGGACCTCACATTGTAAATGAACAGGAAGAGTATTTACAGGATAAGAGCAATCACTTCAAAGGCCTGAGTAAGGCAGAGCCAGTAATCTCTGGTCTGAAGACAAATGTGGACTACTGTCAAAGTATGAAAGGTGTTGGAAAAAGTCTGAGAGATGGACCAGTACCTTACTGTGCAGATCTCTATAAGTAGTCGTCAGAACCTTGAACTGAGTTTCCGACTTTACTTTTGCACTTTTACTTATTCATGTCAACATATACACTGGCCATTGTTAAAGAGGAAATATAATGATACTGATCAGTGCCTTCATGTACTCATCATGTACACAGACTTGTCTGTTTGAGACAGTGGCTGAGTGTGTGTGTGTGTGTGTGTGTGTGTGTGTGGGGGGGGGGGGGGGGGGGGGGTTGTCTAAAGTATTTATATCAACTGGTACACAGGCCACAACAGAATCTAAGAGATAGAGTCACTATTAGCTTAACCCAGTGGTTTCCAACCTTTTTTGGCTCGTGACCCCATTTTAACATCACAAATTTCTGGCAACCCCAGACATTCAAAAGAGACATTTTTTTTGCTGAAATTAATTTTGGTTTTGATCATGTAATAGTTTGCTATATTATGTTTCAAATAAATGTTAATTTTAGATAACATTTAGTCTATATAATGTATGTTATTATGGACAGAGGCAGAAAAGCCAGGTGTAGATTACTGCACAGTGAGAATTTTATTTTCCTTGGTCAGGATATGTACAGTCAGTCCAGCTTGGATTTACAAGGCTGACGATTAATACTGAACAAACAAGAACTCAAACTATGAATTATGAAAGAGCTGAAACCAACCACAATGAACATTTGAAAGATAAACAGTACCACAGTGCTTCAGTTTCAGCTTCACAGTTTGTCATGTCTTTTATGGATTGGGCTTGTCTCTCTCAACTCACCATATATATTTTTATTAGTAAGTTTTTTGTCTTTTTTTTTTAATCAATTACTAGAAATTTCAGGCAACCCCATTTGAATTCCAGGTGACCCCACATGGGGTCCCGACCCAAAAGTTGAAAAACACTGGCTTAACCATAAGTAACAAATGCAACACCTTTCTGCCCTACAGGTTTTATGAACAGTGCCCCGATTTGTTTACTTACACTCAATAAAGTTACTCAGATTACTGTGTACTCTAAGAGTGTATTGTGAATAATAGAGTATGCCATCAGGGTGTATTTTTCTCCATCCTGAGATGAACCAAAAATTTACAAAATAGTTAAAATTTCCTAAAGATGTGCATTAATACTGGGATGACCATGTAGCATGTAATTATTGTTACAATGCACAGCAATAAAGATAAAACTAACCAAAGAAACTATTATTTTACAATATACACACGTGCATGCACAACTGTATGCAAAGCACACCTGGTCAGACCCTGAACCAGAAGATCTCCAACCACAAGAGAAGCAGCTGCGATGGTGAAATCAACCCAAGTCAATTAGATAAGTCAAATATAAACATTGCTGTTGTTAGTTGTTTATTTGTGAACTCATTGTTCAGTATCCAATGTTTATTGTTGTTTCCATTGACGTTATCCTCAAAGAGTTGTTTATACAGTATTTCCTCTTTGCAGATGTGATGCCTCTGTGAAGGTTGGTCCTGCACTCATCTCTGTACCCTGATCTCGGTGCATCTCATCTCATTTTCCTGGACTTTAAGGAGCTCCCTCACCCTGTGAACCAGGGCTTCTGTTTAGGGAGCACTTAATCAGAGCAAACTGATGTAAGAGAGAACGGTGGAGGTACAGCATTCAATGCCAGTGTCCTCAGAGTTCCCACCTGGTGACCTCAAAGCAGTCCTTCAGGGCTGAAGAAGCTTCTGCAGTCCAGATCTGAACTGTCTTGTCTTGACCTTTGGTTCTGCTGATGAAGGGCTTGAAGGCTGGTGTCAGGATCAGGGATAGGTGGTCAGACTGTCCAAGATCAGACGATGAGGCTCTGGGAGTATGTGTATAGACCTGAGTGTTTTGTTACTCCTTGTTGTTCACATACTTGTAGAATTTGGGCTGTACAATCTTCAAGTTGGCATGGTTGAAGTCCCCTGCTATGATAAATATGCTCTTTGGGTGTCTGTTTTGCTGCTTGCAGATGGCATCTTGGAGCGTCCCCATGGTTAGTTGAACATTAACCCATTAGTGGACATAGACAGATGAAAACTCTCTAGGCAGGTAGGAAGGTCTGCATTTCAGCATCAAAAACTCCAAATCTGGGCATCAATGTCTTTCAACACCAGTAATGTCTGTGCATGGAATTTATATTTACACAGAACCAAAAACGGAACGGAACCAGTTCCATTTTCGGTTCTCGGAACGGGTTTCAAGAACGGAACCAACTTCACACCCCCCACAAAATATCAGTTTATCTGTTACCACAGAGCCAAACAGCGCCCTCGTTATTTCATGTCTAGACTGGTAACATACATCCCGGAAAAGTACCAAGGCAATCAGACAGTAAATAGGTCAAACTGAGACATAGTGAACATGTAGCTCACTTGCTAATGCATC
The DNA here is from genome assembly GCF_902148855.1 of Sphaeramia orbicularis. Classification (NCBI taxonomy): domain Eukaryota; kingdom Metazoa; phylum Chordata; class Actinopteri; order Kurtiformes; family Apogonidae; genus Sphaeramia; species Sphaeramia orbicularis. The sequence goes on along the minus strand of NC_043971.1, from coordinate 44,576,174 downwards.
AGACTGAAACATGGAAGACTTTGGTTCAATTCCTGGTTGGAGTAACCTTTTTTTTTCCCCTAAAGAGTTCCAAATCTGGGGGGGGGGGGGGGGGGGGGGGGGGCAGTAGATAAATTGATATAAAACAGCCACTGGGACAACATTCAGAATGCAGAATTCCACAGGACCACAGGACTCAACTGACAGAACTGACACAGAACTGAAGTCACACAGCACACTGCCACGTCCAACATGTAGCTCCGCCCACCTTCTCCAGCCTCCAGAGCAAAGAACACCATAAAACAACATACAGAGTATTTAGAACAATAATTCCTATTATATTCTAACCAACTAATTTGTTGGTTCTTCCATCAATTGCCACAGTACTGTCGTAGCAAAATGGACAAAAGAATGCGCTGAAGTATAAGGCATATATCATCACAGTACTATGGCAACAAGAGGTGAATGATTTCATATAACAGTATCTGTGATTGGCTCTAGTACAAATGCTAACATTTGACTGGTCTGCGGCAATAGACAAACTGATATTCCATGCCGCAGTACTGTGGCAGTAACTATTCCCATATTATATATCGTTATAAATATGTCTTTCACTCTGACAGTCACTTTTGATGGCCTTAAGAGCTTCAATGAAAATCAATTGTTCACAGGAGAGAAGTTTTATTCAAAGTTTAAAAGATGCAACAATAGGATCTGATATAAATGTGCATTAATTCTTATTTTCTTGTTGAATTCTTTGAAAAAAATGTTATCAAATTCTGACATGCTGGGAATTCAATATTACAAGTCTTAAGAGTCAGTGATAATAAGAGAAAAAAAAAAAAAAAATCATGCCGTGAATTGTTATATTTATTTTAATCAATAGAGCCCTAAAACAGTGTATTTGTCATCTAACACAGAGGATTAAGAGGTATTCTTTTCCTTGACTGTTCATTTTCCACTGCATCAGAGGACCAGATTTTACATTTGAAAAATACAGTACAATACAATACAAATATCAATGACAGTGACAAAACAGACCATTGTTGCAGTGCAAAATAAAAGAACGCAAATAGTAAAAAAGAAAAAAAATGAAAAAAACAAATGTGTAATGAATCAATCCCAAATGAAAGCAATAATAATAATAAACATAAGAATAAGACAATACAATCAACAAATCCACTAACAGTAAAAACAGAGGTAATAAAACCAGCAAGACCACAAAGATTAAAAATTATAAATTATTATAACCTTCATAATTAGTTGGGATTAATCAGAGTAACCTGTGTTATTAATTAGTTTATTAACTAATTGAGGTCTCCAGCTCAGCCTGATACTGTGTTCTGAAGATGGTATGGACAACGCAACTACTGCGCAATGTAACTGTTTTGATTTCCTATTAAAAAAGAGGTTTTCTGCAGATATACAACCAGATGTAGGAAAATTGAAATATTTATTGAGTATCTCTTTGATATAAATGAAGCGAGACTATCTTTAACCTGTCATCCTCCTTCTTCTCATTATATCACTTTAAGAGCTTTTAATCATTATACAGGGTTGGGAGCTACTGTATGTCTTGATCTTCCTCTTTCTGACAGAAAAAAAAAGTCTTCTATAGCTGCTAAAGTTAATTAGCTGCGACATGCACAGATGTTTCAGACACATAAACCTCCATCCAGGTGTGCACTTAAACTCTGTTGATGTGGACATGTTGCAAACTGACAGATATCACATCCAACCTACCTGTACGAGCCAGGCTTTAGATGTATCACAAGGAATTAAAAGACACGCTTTCGTCTCTTTTGGCAGAATTGGACGGAATCTGCAGAGATTAAGAATAGACTGACATAATGATCAGCGTACGTTATGAAGCTTAGTGGAAGAGGAATAAAAAGAAAGTTTTCGGCTTTACCAACTTCCAACTCCGATCATAAGAAATGTATGTCTGAAGGGTACGAGTTCACTGACGTTACATTACACTTATCCAAAAATGATTTCAGATAGCCCTTTTTTGTGCTACTGTTCAAGGCCTCCAAGCTGTAAAATTTTCTAGTAGCTTTTAGTGACCTAGCGTGAGGCCTTGGTGTTCACTGTAGGATGTTGAAATATAATAAATACTGCTCTTTTGACTTCAGTTCATCTCACCATCTATGGGTTAAGTAATTTTACCAATGACCCATGCAGAATAAGAAGGTAATATGGGTTCAGAGTGTGTGAAGGAGGACCACATATTTCATTCGCTCCCTCTTTCTTTCTTTTCACCCTATTATTTCAAGGATTCTGTCCCTCCATCTCTTTCCGGCTGCCTTACTGACACCCAATGTCCTCACTAAATTGAAAGGTCAGCTGTGGTATTATTATAGATTACATATTATACACAGTCATGATCCTTTCACTTCAATTCCTCTTCGACGCTTTGCTGTGAACTACTTAGAAAATCTTGTAAATGCACATTACATAGAGTGGGATTACATAGATTGTTCAATTGGCATCGCGTTTAATACAGAAACAAAAGGACAAGAGGGCTATAATCATATGTACATTAAAATTATAACATGGAAGACCGGTGCTCAGGTACTTATGTGAAGTGCTTTGTGTTGGAATCTGTGTATGCGTGTGATACGGTTCACTTCCTCTTTCCTAAGTGGGTATGTTCAGAAGGGTTGAGAACATCATCAGGATGAATCACAGTAGATTAAAGTTTAGATAAAATTATATGATACTATTATCCTAATTACCATTCACTTCTTTTTTTCTCTCAGTTTTACCTCTTTTATCTCACAAGAGTTGTTCATTCAGACAACTTTTTCTTGATCTGTGCCTCTGAAAAATGTCGTTTTGATCAGAGAATGTACGGAAGATATGTAGCTTATGCAGAATGGGTTCAGTATAGAATTGAGTGATGCTGGGATGTAAAAATGTTCTTCTAGTGTACCTACACTGTTTATGTTTACAACATTAATTGCGCTTTGTGTATTACTTATAGGCAAGAGAGGTGCAAATTCAGTAAAAAAAAAAAAAAAAAATCACCCTAAATGCGCCAAACTGCACCTTTTAATGATGTGAATTACGGGCGGGGGCAGAACCTATGGGGAGCAGCCATTGCCATACCCTAGTGATGTACCCTCATTGACTCCGGGTGATCAGTGCGAGTAAACAAGCAGCAGTCAGTGAGTGAGACTGAGTGGAAAACACAAGTTTGCGCTTGTTTGTGCAGCCGTAAGCCTTACACTCCGCCATTGTCCAAGAGACGCAACCCAGCACTGGTCGATAATGTGTCATCGTAGACTGGTGTCAATACTGATTATAATACTGACCATAAGTCTTCAGTTATGCCGTGTTTCCACTTTGTGGAACCAGCTCGGCTTGGCTCGACTCGGTATTCCTGGAGACCATTTCCATTACAAGAGACTACCAACTTTACAGTACCTGGATGCACCGCATTATTTCCGTGTCGTCTGGTTAGAGAGTTGCTGATAAACTCGCTCGTTGCGTGTTGTCTCATCTGACTTTTTACATCAGACACCAAAGACTGAATCTCCTCAACCGACCATGGTGTGGTTTGGGCTGTTATCATGTGGATTAATGTGCCGCTATATTTACTGTCAACTTCCGCATCTGTTTTTTGTAAAACAGCGGGTCACAGAGACAGCTGTCTGACCAGTCAGTGGTCTGCAGTGTTTACACGTCACAGTTTAGTATCTGGTCCCCAGTCTTGGAACCTCGTGGAGGTGATACCAAAAAACTAGTACCGGGTACCAGATTCCAGGTCCTTTTTTGTAATGGAAACGCAAAAAAGGCCGAGCCGAGCTGAGTCGAGTCGAGCCGATACCATGCAGTGGAAACGGGGCATTAGTTTATAAGACACCTGTGATGGCTCTTCAGTTTTCATTCTCTTTCTAACCACAGGCCTAGATATGAATGTTTACTCTCTGTCAGTTCCTCGATTCTGCATGTTTTGTAAGCTACTTTATCGCTCACGAAACCACAAGGTACATCATGACCACTCAGTTCTGTAATTCAACATCAAAGGGAAACTCCTCAAAACTTCCCAGGATGACTCCAAGGTCTTACATTCTGTGTTCATCTGATATTCTTTCGTCTGTGTCGCAACAGCATCATACATCATGTTAACCAATCACATGTAAGCTTAGGGCAGGCTTCCATAAGTTAGACTGATTTCCTGTATTAGGTGTAACTGACTTTGGAGATAGGGCGAAACTTCGTCTGTCAGTTTTCTCATTTGTGCACAAATAAAGGATCGTCTGATTGAAGCAAATCCATTCTCCACGAAGTCTTTATCGTTTTCCTTCCGTCACCCTGGTGTCAGGGACCAGTCCATCACAGCCCAGCTAATTGGACAATACAACAACTCGTCACTACCAGTGCTGGAACAGCCCATGAAGGAGGCAACATGTCGCTGACCAAGCCTGACTAATGAAGCACAGACTTCCTACTCATGTGTATTTGACGATGGGCTATGATATAAGTTATCTGATGGAACCGCTAGTATTATACATGATATTTTGAGATAGCTAGCAATGAAAATTCACTACAGGTACCCTTTAAATCTGTGAATCACATTCACTTCTCCAATTGGGGTGAATGGGACAGAATCTGCTGCGAGTCTCACAAAGGGCCAGGACTGTGGAGGAATCTGAAATTAAATTTAAAACAGGAAATCACTGTCCAGTCAATCATCTTTCTTTCCGTGTTTACTCTTCTGGTTCTGTTACCATCGCCGTGTCTCTGACTTGTTAGTGCACTAGCAGGCAGTGCATTAGTGTTCTTACCTGCACAATTGCCTCAAATTAAATCAGGAAACCAGAACTGGAAATGGTGATGCATGTTCTTCTTCACTCCTTTTTTTATAGTAGTTCATTAGTGGAGTATTACCCACCACCCACCACAGTACTGTTATTAACCCTTTCATGCATGATGGTCACTCCAGTGGACAGTTGTTCTCCAGCTGTTCTCTTGCATATTCTTGGGTTTTGTTGTTTTAGTTCCATATCAGCCAACACAGTGGACACTTATGCATCATCCCATACACTGACATTCAGACCATTACTGTAACTTTGCTGTTCTTGATAAACCTGATCTGCAGTAACATGTTTGTGTGTAAATCAATTGCTAATTGTTATTAGACTGTAATGAACAGTTTTCTTAATCAAAGTTTTTTTTTTGTTTTTTTTGCATATTATCTCCATGAAATGAGTAATAACTAGTATTAGAGTATGTTAAAATGTGACAAAACATCAGGTTAGCTGCATGAAAAATATAGTTTTCACACAGTATATCATTTCTGATGATGGGTTTTAAATACATGTTACTTTGCTTCAAAAATTAAACGCATGGTGTCCAACTGACCTGATGGCATTGTTTTTCTTTTTTTTTTTCATGCCTAAAGAGGAATAAAAACACTCAAGAAAAAAATCTCAACTAAGGTCCTCATAATTCATGCATGAAAGGGTTAAACCTTTACATAGATATCAATGTATTGCAACTATTATAAAAAGTTGTTAGGTTAATAATGGAGTGAGCTAAGGACCAAAATGACAGTCCTAGGAAAAAAAAAAACAGATTCCAAGACAAATTTCCGAAGCACACGTGCATCTTAAGTGCTTCATATCACCACTGCAATAGAAAAAAATAACAAATAAAGTAACATAATTTATAGAATATTCAAGACACATGCATATATGTACACCAAGGCCATAGGTTTGGATATGGACAGTCCCTACCAATATTTGGAAGACCTCATTGGTATTATTTTATCTTTCTGATAGCAAAGTCTGTTGCTGTGCTATATGCATGTAGTACCAGTAACTGCTACTTTGCTCATGTATGCATACAGCACATGACAGCACATATGAGAAAAACAGACATCTTGAGCTTTTTCTTCACCCACAGCTTCAGTAACAGGTAATAAACTAAGTCAGAGGCCACATCTTTACCTAATGTTACCATCCTTCAACTAAATGGTTTTCTTGCCAGTTTTCCACACTTTAAATATAAAAAAAATTCACCCCTATAAACAAATAGGTCCATGTTAACCAGAGAGTTTACATTAGTCTAGCCTCACACATATTTTACATCAGTTCATTACATGTAGGAGAACTCAAGTGAAGATGCTAGGGGTGGTTACCATCAACGCTTCAGTTCATGTAGACCGGTGTAATTTAGCTGTTAGTAATTCTAAGGGAAAAAAAGGTGAGACTAGTTCAACATAGAGAGAGACCAAACTGTAATTGTTATTCGACTTTCAATTCTAAGCCATTAAGCAGGAGCCTGTGGGAGTAGTGACGGGGTGACACTGTGCAGCCAAGTATTATTAGAATATTACCTCAAACTGGAAAGGGTTAACACTAATGCGAGACAGACCCTCTCAGTATGAAAGGAGGGATAAAAATGAATTCAGTACAAAAGAAAAAAGGGGAGACTACTGAGTCATGCTTTTATTTTTAGTGTATATGGTTTGTTTTGACAACACATCTTGTAAAGCCATGCCATTAAATAATGTGTGTGCCTGGGCTTTCATTGTATGTCTTCACTATTTTTGAAATGTTTCTGTCCTTGTTTGCAGCAGTTCTTTACAGCTCAGAGTAAAAAAAGAGTTTGTCCCAAATTAGAGTGAGGTTAAGGTGAAACACCAAACAAAAACAGCAGAATTAAACCCAATGTAACCAACCAGTTAGTAGACATTTTCTCTTTACAAACTAACCTGTAGTGACAAATGTAAAACTGGTAGGAGACCAAGTTGGGAAAATCTGATGGCATATCACACCATAGCACATACCTATCAACAATGGGACTGGAGAATAAGATACATTTTGTTGGAAACTGTCTCTGTCCAAACCCATGATGACCAACACAATAAACTGCTTTCAATATAGAGCTTTGCAAAAAAAAAGAAATCCATATGCTTGCTCTTAAGCTGTTCAATGCCTGTTTATCTACTCCTATAGGACTACAATGTTATAAAGCACTACCTACTGTTAACTTCCAGATGGTGTCAATAATCTGAAACACCTAAACGCAAGTCCACATCTTCAGTTTTAACCTTTAAATCCTAAAATAAATGCATCATTATAGACACACACACACACACACACAGTCGCTGAAAAAATTATTAGACCATCTAAAGCAGGGGTGTCAAACTCATTTTGGTTCAGGGGCCATATTTAGCCCAATTTGATCTCAAGCGGGCCAGACCAGTAAAATAATGACTTAATAACCTATAAATAATGACAAATCTAAGTTTTTCTTTTTGTTTTAGTACAAAAACCCCCCAATTAAATTATGAAAATATTTACATTTTACAAAAAAACAAGTGAATTTCCTGAAAAAACAAAAATTTCATTTGAAAAGTTAATGCAATTTGAACAATATTATGCCTCGACTTATTATTTATACATGTACATTACACACAGTGTTAGATAAACATTTGGTAACAGGCAGAATATTGTTAAAATTTTGGAGTTTGGAACTAAAATTTGAACAATTTCTACAATATTACATCTGTTATTATTATTAACACAACTACAGATCACAGCGGATCCATAAATGCACAAAACATGTAGTAACAGGCAGAATATTGTTCAAATTGCACATTTCAGGTTGTTCATCTTTGTTTTTATTTATGTATTTATTTGCATTTTATTGTGGAAAAAAATAGTTTTGTAAATGCAAATATTTTCACAGCGTTATGTTATTTTTTTCACTTACATTTTTTCCACATAATTTTTCACAAAGAAAATTTGTACTTGTCATTATTTAGGGGTTATTGTGTTGTTATTTTTACTGTAGATCACATTGGTCTGTATGTGGAACCTGTTCAGGTTAATGTTTGCACTTTTGTCCCGCGGGCCGGAATGGAACCTTTGGTGGGCCAAATTTGGCCCCCGGGCCGCATGTTTGACACCTCTGATCTAAAGTCATCAAAAACAATGATTATGCAATCAAGTACTAACTCCTGTGTATATCATGTGACTAAAACAGACGGAAAACAAAACACGGAATGCCTAAAAGCTGTTGATGTAAGGACTTGAGTGATTTTGGTTATTATTAAGAAAACCATGGAAAATGGCTAGATATCAGCTCTGAAATTAAACTCTTATGAGTTTTTTTTTATTGTTATCATTATATTAGTCCAAATAAATGTACCTTTAGTTGTACCAGGCATAAACATGAATAAGAAATTGAAGAAAACAAGGGATGGTCTAATTTTCTGCGACAGTAAATATATTTATATTCTTAGTCAGTGAGGACGTCCGAGCCAGCGTGACTCTTTCATTTATTGTAATGCTCATTCAGAGGTATAGGCATAGCAGGTATAGCATAAAGGGCATTGCCCAAGGGCCCACCTGGATCCATGCTTTGCTCCGGCTGTGTTCGAACTGGCAACCTTCCTCCCAACGTCGGTGGTGTAGATCACTGAGCTATACAGGCATTGCAAGTGATAGCAACATCAGAAAGACAGAACATGAGAAGCTTGAGAAATACCAAGGGCTGAAAAAGGAGACTCAGAAAAAAGATTCTATCTATCTATCTATCTATCTATCTATCTATCTATCTATCTATCTATCTATCTATCTATCTATCTATCTATCTATCTATCTATCTATCTATCTATCTATCTATCTATCTATCTATCCATCTATCTATCTATCTATCTCAGAGGTGATTGCTTTGAGACAGCAAGGGAAGCTGAACTCCCCCTAACATTTCAGGAACTGAATTGGCAGAATTACAATATAGATTAATTTAAAGGATGGCTTCATGAGGGAAAAAAATCTGTCTGTTTTTGGCAGTGCGTGTGATTGAACTGATTGCAAAGAGACACAGTCATGATGTCACCTCTATGACTTTTGGGTTTGTTGTCTTTTTATCTATGTATTTTCACAGGCTGATACTTTAACAGTTTTACGACAACAAGCAGCGTCTTTGACTTGTAAAATGATCTTATAAAATGACAAACGCCACATGTGTAAATGATGGTATTTCAAAGAGAATCCAAAAATAACTGTCTCTCCCCACTGATTCTAATGTAATTTCCATCCTTCCCTCCATTTCTGAGTTACTTACTCCCCCTCAGGGTCACAAGGGTACCAGATCCTGGCCCAGGTACAGCTACCTATCCCAGGTTAAGTTTCTTTTTTTTTTTCCCCAAATACGGTCCTCATGGGCACAAACAGGAGGAGCAAACCTTAGACTATATGGATTCAGTTGACTATCTCCTACTGAATGCCACGATCATTATGATAGGAATATTTTTGCAAATTCAACATTTATATCTATATTTTCTTTCCTTCCAAATAAAGGTTTTTAAAATCTCTGGTTTGTGTGTATCCATGTTTACTGGGAAAACACACCTATCCACATCCACATCCCACTTTGGACATATTGTTGCTTTGTTTAATGAACACACACCTGAAATATCCAACATATAAGAAGGTATAAGTTACTGTATTACCTGCAGCAGTTCAACATCAGCATGGACACACTTGGGATGTGAACACATGTACCTGTGTTGGGACAAAATCTATAAAAAAAAACAAAAAAAAAAACACTTTTAGTTACTCAACTTTTTTTTAGAGTATATTATGTTTATTTCAAGTCAGTGGTGTCTACAGATAAAGGTCCAATAGAAACAATGTTTTGTCTGAGCTTTGTAACATTTACATTCTAGTGTGTAGATATATTTTGTAAAATGCAGGTTATGTGGACATTTTTTTTTTTTTAAAGGAAGGGGAAATACCCATTTAGAATAATATCCACACTAGTATAGATATTTGGGCATAAGTGAGCTGTTGGTCAGAATCAGATACCTTGAAAGTGAAATATTGGAAACATCCCTGCAATATATAAATCAAAACGCCAAAGGGCATACATTCAGCACTTAGAGGAGAAGATAACTACAGAAAAAAAAGTCAATGAAATTTTAAGCGAAAGGAAGACTCTTACATACCACACAAAAATATTTAATGTAACATTATCAGGCTATAGTCTGTAAAGAAAGCAACACATCCACCTATAAGCAGACCTGACTGTACTGACCACATGTTAGTGATTTTCACACACTGACTGACACACAGCCCTGACTGATGCAGACATTAACACTCCCACGCAACCAAATGGTGTGTGTCATCATTATTTTACTGAGAGGACCTGAAAATGGGTTAGATTACTGTGTTGAATTCTTTAGGCTGTAAATTTGTCTACCATATTTCACAAGGTGTTGTGGGTAGATGCAGTGGTGTAGTCCAGGGTATATGGCGGTATACAGAGCATACCCACTTATTTTTCAGTCAGCATTGCGTATACCCACTTCTAAATCCGCCTGATTCACCATTCAGTAGTATCAGAGCCAAAATGCAAATTATTTCTCCTAGGATGGTGAAGCCATGACCCGCCCTACTCTGCCTCTAATTGGCTAGTACTCACTGCCTTCACTGATTAGATTGGTTAACTTTAGGCATGAGGACTGATGAGCCAATCAGAGGCAGAGTAGGGCGGGTCATGCCGAGGAAAATATTGCTAACTAGCGCTGGCCACCTCTGGAACCTGACTGGACACCTCAGGTGCCAGTCGCCACCCCAGTTGATTGACAGGTCACTGCACGTCTTGTTGAAAGATGCACGATTATTGGAAATGCGAACAAGAAAGGCAGAATAATCGCCTTTCAAGTGAGTGACACATATCGAGAGGACCTACTTTCATGGAATACATAATTCGGAGGTAAGTTTTAAGGTGGTTTCAGAATGAGTCACTGTTTTAAACTACTGCACATATGACTGCACATTTAGAAAAGAGATTTTGTCGCCAATAGTTCAACTATGCGAGTAGGTTAATGTTATGAAAGGCTAACATTATCTTATGTTTACCTCTTGTTGAATACGTATACATTCATGCAGCTGCTTGTGTGACCAGTAATAGCTACAAAGTGCTACTGAACAAGTCATGATAATTGTATAATAGTGAGTAAATGCTACTGACAGACTTTTGGGTAAACTAAATAGAGTAGTCTTACATGTCAGTGTTTCTAAACAAAAAAGAGTGTTTTTTTTCTTGACTACTTAAAAAAAAATTAAATAAATTAAAAAAGCAAAAATTGAGAGTATACCCACTTCTCCAGGGACCACTACACCACTGGGGAGATGGATTCCCAATGTCATCTTCTATGCTTTTGCTTTACTGTTGTTTAAGAAACCACCTATATGAAGTAAACTCACTACAGTGGTCTGGTGTTACCATATTAACTAAGTAGCATAATATGCCATGAGGTGATATATTTAATAAAAAAAAACAAAAAAAAAACAAGTTAACCACAGAGTTCGGTTAAAAAAGGCAACATCCTGTCTTTACCAATATTGTAAAACATCTCCATTTGCTAGAACAGATGACCTACACAACACAACTGCAGAAAGAATTGGGTTAAGAACGTTGGGAAAAATGGCACCTTTACATAATCTGAGACAAATTTGTAAAACCATTAAGTGTAAAAATTGAGTTGTTTGTCTAAGCAATGCTATCTTTGCAACCCCTTGACCTCATGACCTGTTTGTTCTGTTTTTTTTTGTTTGTTTTTGAAAATGTAAAAAAAAAAACAAAAAAAATGTTTAAAAAAAAGGCAACATGCTCTAAAAGAATATCTCCAATTTTTTTTTTTTTTTTTTTTCTTCCCACATTACCTCTTTACTGGTTTTTCCCAGACACATAGGAGAGGATTGCCACACAACACCAGCAATCACATGCCATCCACAGCTCATCTTGTTATAGTTCTGAAAACTGTCGGGGTTTCAGAATAGATCTGCACACCCTCACTTTGCAAGTAGTTGCAAGGTTTTATCTCATCTTGTTATCAATCATTAATCTGAACAGGATTTCAAAGTCTATATGGTATTCCTGGCTCTGACAAACCATGATTCCAATTGTTTTCCGTTGAACTTTATGCTCCAGCAGTATTAAGTGTATCATTTTTTTTCCCTGGGAGTCACTGTGGTCTCTCTAATTTCAGCTCTCTAATAAGTGCTCTGGTGGTCCTCCTGTGAAATATTGCTCTTTTACTGGTCTTTGTGAATGTTTAAACATTAACAGTGATTGTTGAAGCTCAATATTTGCATTTCCACTCATAAATGTATTTCAGTGAGTGGGCGAAACTGAATACACACTCTCTGCTTTACACTATATTTAGAATTTAATAACACACTTCTAACAAAAGCCAAAGGGAAGCATTTGTTTTGGACTATTGTAAAAGCCCAGAACTCAAATCCAGGAAAATATTACAAGTGATATGGATGACATTATGGCCTAATCCCAATTCACCCCTTAGCCCTCCCCTTTACCCTTACCCCTACCCCTTGACCCTTGCACTTGGCACTACCCCTTGAAACAGACTTGCAGGGGTAGGGGTTGAAACATTCCCCTATGAAATGAGACAACCCTTTGAGACTTGTTACGTCATCAGCAGTCATCGATATAAACAGATACGACAACTTTGTTTTCAAAAGAATCCACCATGCCGTCAGCAGCCGTAACCATCCCTGTTGCATGGACTTTGGTCATCTTTTTGCAGCTGTCAACTGCAAACCACAGAAATGTGATCTATAACACATTGAAACGGCATGAAACGGTCGATCAAATGACAAAGCTGTTGACGAAGAAAATAAGTACATTTGTGTGTTTCTTTCATCACACTGCTGCACTTTTTTGTTGTGTTTACCTCCATCTTGTTGATGATTCGGACATAATTATGGGAGATTTCTCATACCCCTCTGTTTGTAGTGTGGTCCTGAAAAATCTCCATTTTGAGAGCCAAACAGCCCTCCCCCTTAGCCCTTCCCCTCCGACTCATCGAGAATTGGGACACCCCTACCCCTTCACATGAAAGTGCAAAATGGAGGGCTAGGGGAAAGGGGGAGGGCCAAGGGGTGAATGAATTGGGCCTTTATCCTCAGAGTTTTGAATGGGGTGTGACTTCAAGTCAGGTGTCAAACTTCAAGATTGAAGACATTTACTGTTCAACCATTTCAGTAAGATAGCTTTAGCATTAGCTTGCTGTATTTTACTTCTTGCTTCAACCCCAGCTATGCCATGTTGTTCATATATAGATGTTTCTGGCTCTGACAACAACAAAAAAAAACAAAAAAACAAAACCTTCCAAATAAGCCTAGCATCTTCAAATACAGTACCACTGACAGCCAAGCCATGTACACTGGAAACAGGCTCTTGAGTGTCATTCATTTTTATTTTGACCCTCTAATAAGTTTTAGTGGTTCATCTTTTATGCTTTCCTCTGTAAATCAGATCTCAGGTCACATAGAAGGTTTGATGTCTGCTCTATCAGGCTTTGATTCACAGGTCTGTGTGAGACCCAACTCACTTGTCAGACTCTCAGAGTTTCCATTTATTTAACTCATAAAGATCCAGTGCTACTTTTGTGTCAATTCCCTAATTAATTTTTATCTCTATACAACCATTCTTAAGTTATTTATAACCATTTATTATAATATCATCCTCGTTATTTTGAGTTTGAGTCATGTATTTTCCTGTATTTAATTTACTAATCATGTAGATGTTCATTAATGGTCAGATTAAAGTTTAGGGTTATTACATCAAAAACAGAGAAACTGAAGAAAAAGTGACTTTTATAGTAAAATACATCATTAGCTTAACATAAACCAAGCCTCTCCATACATGTCATTAATCAAACTCCATGGGTTTTACAGGTGAATCAATGTTGTAGAAGATGACGGTGTTTACACAGTCACTACAGAGCCCCTGAACATCCAAATGGGTCATATCTGATGACCATGAAAATATGACAAACTGCATTTTACACCAATTATTTATATATATTGATAGGATTAATGGATCAACAGTTATTAAGCAGTTTACATTAGTAGATGCTTTTGGTTGCCAGTGGCTGTTTGGGTCTTTATGGGCTAATAAAACACACTTTTTTCTCCAATAGGCAGCTCCATTGTAGTAGTGGTTAACATGCTCTACTAACATGTCTGTTAAATCAGTGTTTCCCAACCAGTGTGCCGCGACAAATCATGAGGTGTGCTGTGAAAAATGATTCAATTTCACCTGATAGGTACTGTAAGCGAGCAGTGTGATATAGATACATACAACAGCACACACCAATGGTCCACTGTACAACAGTCTCCTGTTTCCCTTTGCAAAATAAAAGTGAACGTGAACTGGCCCCAGTGTGGTGCGTTCTGTTCATAAAGCCCCCCCTCAGTAGTGATGGGCCGATTAGCAAGTTACCCACAAACAAAAAACGGTATCCGGTTGGGGCAGGGGAGATATGCCTCCCATACTATTATACAACGGACCTCAACCTGGAGGTCTGTCCGAGGGGTCGCTGACGCACCCCTCTAAGCTTTCTTGTTCCAAACGCCCAATGACAATGTTGCCCGTGCACCCCTGATGTGCCCCCCCCCAAAAAAAGAGAGAGACTCACAGCTGTTGAGGAAGATTTTTGTGTCTTTGTTCAATTCCTGCAAGAATATCAGCTTTGTGTTCAACTAAACAGGCCCAGGTTTCACACTGAGTAAGTAAATTAAGACTAGATTTGAATTATATTTCAATAAATATGTTTTGTGACATTTTTTTGTTTGGTGGTATGCTTTGCGATTGTTCTAATGTAAAACACGTGCAGTGGCTCACAAAGGTTTTGAAACACTGTGCTAAATGACAGTCAGTAGACCCCCGTCTAGCATTAGCTCAACTATGGCAACCCTGACAGATGCCAGATGATTGCTAAATCATGAACTACTGGATTCTTTATGACACTTCAGAAACCAAGAGGTGACATCACGGTCCCTTTATCCACTTATTATTCATATTTGAGTCTAGGCAAAATACCCACAAACTGTATGCCCCAGGGGATATATTCACCTTTCATACAGTCTATTCTGCAACGTAAGTTTAACTAACGTACACTACACTAACATGTCAGTCTGAAACAATGTGCAAATAAGACACCAGGTCAGGTCTGGAACTGATGAAAGCAGTAGTATTATTTATCTAACTTGTTACCATAATATTGCATTTTTGTATAATTTACATTGTGATATAAAACCAAATGGCTTTTGGGGGCCCCCTGTTGGCCAGAAGTGCTTAATTTTGTTTTGCACCTAAATAGCTAATTTTACACCATGCTTTCGCAGTATTGTGAATCTGTGTAGTTTTTTAAGCTTCCACTATAACACTGAAATGCTCTTACAGTGCTGTCAGTTGAGCAGCTCTGCCCATGCATGTTACAAGCAGGGAGCTAATCATTTCCATAATAAATGTGAACAATGTCCTTATGATCTCAATAATTTATCACTAATTGATTATTTTACTGTTGCAATGGGGTGTTGAACACATAAACAGACATTTTTGCATAAACAGTTACAGGCGTGTGATATTTTGACAGTGGATTTATGGCTTTAGTGTTATTTCTGATTCATGCAGTAAGGAACAGTTTGGATGAATGCCTGAGTATTTCATTTAGTTTGCCTCGAGGGCAGGATTTATGGGGTTCAGCAGTTGTAGGAGCAGTGACTCCCTGGTGCCAGAAATAACCAATCAACATGAGGAAGGAGATATAGATCCATTTCCACTAGTGATGTTTGTATCATTTGATGCTGGTGAATTGTTTATAACTGTGAACTTCAATTTCCGTTAGAGCAGCAGTGACTGCAGCCAGTAAAAACATCAGCATAATACTTTCATAAAAACACACACACATACATACACACAGCTGTACCGTGGATGTTTATACACAAACTGTATGTTTGGAATAATGACGTGTTCTGACAGCTGAACACTGACTTACATAGACAGATAGACAGAAAATAATTCTCTTGCTAAATTTATCACAACGCACCAGTTTTCACCGAGGTCAGAATTAGGAATAGCAGCTTATTTGCATCCTCTCATTTTAATCACAGAATATGCTGCATACTAAACACAGAATCCACAAAAAAATTTGTTACAAAGGTGAAGAAAACTTTATGTAAACCACCATTTTCCTATTTAAAACAACAAAATATTAGTGAATGCAAAACCAAAAACAAACAAGTGTACATATTTTCTTCATAAACCCCACCCCTCGTGCTTATTTTGGCATCGATCCAGCTGATGTCATCATGTCTATGTGTGTGCTGATGTCAGCATAGACACATTTCAGCTATTGTAAGTAAATGGGGAAAAAAAAAAAAAAAAAAAAAAAAAAAAAAATATATATATATATATATATATATATATATATATATATATATATACGTAAAGAATTTTTAAAAATCATAAAAAATTGGAACTTTGACCTACAGGAATGTGCGCTGTTTTTATTTTTTATTTTTTTTATTGTATTTCTGTTTTTGTTTTTTTTTTTTTTTTTTTTATTGTATTTTAAATTTCATTTTATTTCTTGCACTCAAAAATTCTATGTATAATCAAATATTTTAATGTACGCTGTTTTTATTTTTATTTTATTGCATTTCTCTCAAATTTCATTTTATTTCTTGATGTATAATCAAATCTTAATGTATTTTAATATTGTATTTTTTCAATCAATGTGAAGCACTTTGGGCTACAATTTCTGTATGAAAGGTGCTATACAAATAAAGTTTATTATTATTATTATTATTATTATTATTATTATTATTATTATTATTATTATTACTTTTCCAAAATGTAATGACATCTATTCTGCATCACTGGCAATCTATAAAAACAGTTTGGTATGAATTCAACCGATAGATTTGCTGCTAGAGTATTAACAAACAAACCGAACCAAAAATAATACCCCTTGCCTCCCCTTCGGGGGGTGGGGTAAAAATAGTATATTTTTAATGTTTTTTTTTTTTTTTTTTTTTTTTTAAATGCTTTGTATGTTATGTTGTTTATTTAAGTTATGTTTTCGTTGGGGTTTGTCTGTTTGTTTGTCTGTTAGCAAGATAACTCAAAGAGTAATGGACGGATTTGGATGAAATTTTCAGGAAATATTGATACTGGCACAAGGAAAAAATGACTAAATTTTGGTGGTGATCAGACGAGGAGGGGGGGGGGGTCTGCCTTGGTGGAGGTCTGTGCTCTCAGAGTGCTTTTCTAGTTTATGTATGTTATTTTCCTCTTTTATTCAGTCTCCATCTTTTAATGTTTGGATGGTTTTTAGGAGGATGGTGGGATTATGATGCCACCTCTACAGCTGCCACTACACCCCTGCACTGACTGCTCAATGTTGTCCTCTGTCCGCCAACACACTGTTTTTTAAAACTGTTACATGAGCACAGCTCTTCTTTAAGGGCAATGTCAGAGAGAGAGAAAAGAAAAGGAGACATCAAGAACTTGGCAGAGAAATAATCCTTCCTCTCCTGCTAATTAGCATTTCTTTTGCCTTAATTTCTCCCTTGTCCTCCCTTTGTTGAATGTGCACCAGATTACTCCAGGTGACGTCTTTGCTGACTCACTTAAAAACTGCCTTACTTAGGTAATTCAGAAGCAATGCTGTTATAATGAAGTTAAATAATTAACAGTGATTTGTAGCACTTAAACTCTTTACTTGCTTTAATAATTAAAATCTATAACTACATGATTAACAACTAAAAAATGAAATCCTTAGTAAGACAATTTATCAAGTTAACAGCTAAAAAATAATGAAATATTGTTAGTGTGTTCATTCTCGGGAACCACCAGGGACATAAAGGTTGACAAACTGTTCCTTCTCTTCATGTCTGTGTGTCCAGTGCTACTGACACAGACTGTGACATGACTGGAGTCTCCAAAAAAGTCAATGGTTTGAAGGTCAAGAATGCCTGCATTTTAAACTGTGTACTAGTTGAGTACAGGAAATAGGTTTACACTGATGTCTCATTAAGGGGCAACCAGTTCTGACTGCAGAACCTGCCAGATGACCTGAAGACCAGTGTGTTATGCTGGTTTTGGCTCTGCACCAAGTGGGACGTGGAGACCAATGTGGATGAAATTCTTGGAACAACATGAGTAGGCTGGCTAACCAAGTGGCTCCCCGAGGAGGCTTGGGAGGACCACCAGAGCTGAGGGTGGGGGGTAACCACTGTCATCCGAATAGTGGTGAGATAACCTGCAGTATTAAAGGTCGGGTATGAGATCTTAGAAAAATGGTTCGAGCAAGCTACATTTTGAAAATACTCAACTCAAAAGTCCAAACCCCTTTCTTCAGACGTCCCTCTGAAGCCACGCCTCCAGAGTACTGGCACACACAATGCTGGTTCCTAAGCGCTGCACAGCAACAATTTGCCGGCTGAGGCTCTGGTCCGTCCCTGGCCCCAGCTCCGTCTCCAACATCGGAGGAGGCTCCGACTACGGCCCCAGCTCCGGCTTCGACCCCGCCTCGGGCTCCGACACCGACTACGGCCCCGGCTCTCGTATCCATGCCTCATTCAGTCTCCTCCAACACCTCCGCTCTTCCAGAACAGCCCCAGTTCATACCTATCTGACTAATTTTACATTTCCTAGTGGTTTATGTTAGCGACAAAACAGTTTGTCATTGAAATTTCCATCCTAATACAACTAATATAGCCAGGTTCTGGCTTCACTTCCTGTACAAGTGCTTCCAGCCTCTGGGAATGCGCGATTCATGCTCGAAGAGGGCCACGCGCAGAGGGGTGAAGGGGGGAGGGGCAAATGGCAGTTGAGTTTGATAGACATATCACCGTTCAATCATTTCAAGTGGGCACTCAAAATGATTGGATGGTGTTTTTTCAGTCATGTCCTTTCCACAGGTGACTCATTTTTTTTAAATTTTTGTTAGAGCATTTAATTAATTAGTTCTAATCAGGGTGTGAAGGGGATTTTAAGGAATATAGTAAAAAATACTTAAGGAAAACATCTCAGACCCCACTTTTAAGGCATGTGTAACTCATTCAATAGATATCATTTGGTTCAAATTGTCGTTTTCCATTCATCGTTTATACACACTTGGTGTCTTGCTTATTGTACAGTTTGTTTGGGGTGTTAGTCCTCCAGCCACACCCACCTCTTCTTCATGTGTTCCCCAGTAGTGTTCATGTATAAATCCCCTGCATGTCCGTAGCTTTCCTCTTTTACATATTGTCTCTGGTGAGAGGTCAGTGTCCATATTGTCACATCCCCTGTATTTGTACATTTATTTGCTAATATTTCTTATTATTTAATCATCCATGTTTATTGAGTTGTATTTATTTTGATATTTAACTTTATTATTTCTTTTATTGTCATTAAGTGTTGGTTTTGTTGTCTGTCCTGCACGGTGTTGACAATATTTCATCACTATAGATCTGGGTACAGGGCACGAATTAGCATCTCTGCTAACTGTTTAATATCCTGTTATCCTGGCTAAATATATGGAGACTACCTCCACATGAATCACTGTGTCAAAACACAACGCAGAGGGAATAGACCGGTCACACATGGTCATTACACCTACAAAAGTTTAGTTCATATTTTCACATGCAATACAACAACAGAGAGTCAGGTAGGAAGTAGTATCCGACTATTAATGTTTATATATTTACATAATAAATGCTGATGTAATCTTTAGAATCACTTTGATATTAATTGTTGAATCTGCCTCTGTATTTCACTTGTGCATACTTTTGTTGAAAAGAAATTCCCTGGCAACTTGTTACTACTACTATACAAGCTGTTACAGTTTGCTTGTTCTTTAGCATATCCCAGAATGCAAAGTACATTTGGATACAGGGGCTATTTAACTCAAACTTGCAGAGTTCACCCAGTTGGTGGGTTGAATCAAGGTTGGATTTTGTTCCCAACACAAGCAAAATGCTCCACGGTTCCTTTAGGACCTTGCCAAAAGAACCTCTTCTAAACAGTCATAGTGTGGATATGCTATGTTCACACCTGACCAGACAAATGGCACCAAGGGGGGAAATGAGCCATGGTTTGACTGAAATGCACCAAGGTTGCCAGTGTTAAGGCACTCTCACTAAACCCTGAGGCAAGATTTTGGGTCAGCAATATAACGGTTGAGTGTGTAATAGTTACTTGCATACGGCAGGGAAGGTGGCTGCTAAAAACAAAATCAAGTAATGGTTCTCTGTAGAGCTAGTCTTTGATTTGTCTGTTCTTGGCTATTGTAGATAACTGGTGGTGCACCATGGTGGAGGGGGATGTGTTCTCTATGTTGGATTTTGTAATGTTTTATAAATTATGTTTAGGTAAGTTTGGCACCATCCCCTTCCATTCTGCAAAAAGGGTTTCAAGTTATACTAGTTGTTTGGGTAGCTTGTATTTCTTTACAGGATGTTTTGAGCAGTAATGCAGGATGCAGACACGGCGCCTCTACAAAACAGCGATGGGAGGGAATATGTTTTCATGGACTTATGGGCATAAAGGAGTGCAGCATGACCAGGTGCCATATTCCTACAAAAGAAAACAGCACATGAACAGAGGTGTTTCTTTGTCAAAACCTTCTATTTTCAGTGTGATATAAGGGACTTTGAAACTGGTTACAGAGAAATAGTGGAGAATACAATCTGTGTGGAAGAATGATTGCAATCACTAGGAGACACTTAGGTGTTTTGGACATTTTAACACATTTTCACAGCCCCCAACCAGTTTGTGGTGGAAAAAACAAAACATAGTTTCCACAATATGTCCTCTTAAACACTGACCAACCAAAATAAAATAAACTGTTACAGCAGTTAAATTTGACATATTTTTGAATTTTAGCAGTTATAAACCTTGACACCAGAAGTCAACAAAATATAACCAAGGTCTATATGAACTCATAAACTTCATAGATGGTAAATGGTTGGTACTTACATAGCACTTTTCCACTTATGGTGCCCAAAGCTCTTTACAAAGCCTCACATTCACACACACACACCAGTAGGTGGCTGTCGCCATGCAAGTTGCTGCCAGGCCCTACTGGGAGCAATTTAAGGTTCAATGTCTTGCCCAAGGACACTTCAACATGTGGACAGGATTCGAATTGCCAACCCTTCGGTTATTGGACAACCCGCTCTACCAACTGAGCCACAGCCGTCCCCACTGATCAACTGTTTGCATTCAGAATTACAAAGTGAAACAACTAACTCAGTTGCATCTTTTTTTGTTCATGTAGCAGCTGACGACCGGCCTCAGTGAGAACAAATACGTAGCTGTAACTATGTCACATCTGTAACATCTGTTAACTGATAGAGTTGAACTCATTATGTGACTCACTGGCTATAACTTGATTTACTATCTTACTCACTAATTAAGCTACCCAGCTGATAACGATGGTGCTTACTTGCTGACTGATGAACTGTCCCCATGGCTGTCAGTCAAGATAAGTGGCTTATTTGTGTATTTACTACTCTGCCCTGTGGGGTGCCATGTTTATCCAGCCACTAATGGCTAACTGGCCTAAGGCAAAGATGTTAGCACAAAAGTACATCATCAAACTGCGATACCCCATACTACACTGAAATGAGACAAGTGTGGTCTAATCCCCACTGCAGACACATGAATTCAAGAACAATGTCTATAATCGCACTCATCGTAATTCTGTAACTTTCCCCTGCTGTTTTGTTCATATACTCCGTCGCTTGCCTTTTTTTCTCGCTCATACTCATTTTCTGCCCCCCTTCTCCTCCCTCCCCAGCCCCTCCTTGTCTTTAAAGAGTGGCCTGTGTGGTACAGGATGGTAATTAAAGTCTGCAGTGATTGGAAATATATCCGCGCACCATATCATTTTAATGCCAGGGCCCTAATATGCCAAGATACTGGCTGTAATTGGATTTTGATTGGTTACTAATGAAGATGCACTTCCTAGGAGACAGACGTGACAAGTCATCTGTTTTACCCCAGCATCCCAGAGTGTGGCAGCATGCGTGTGCACACACATACACAGACGCATATAGTTATGAAACCTCCCATTCAGATGCAGAGAGGTGCAGTTATCCATATGCATGCACAAGCACAAACACCCAGACATGACACACAGACACGTGCTCACACATACTAACAAACGTCAAACCATCTACAACTTTAGTGAATATTTGGCCTCTAGAGGTAGAGGCACTCTTCAATGAACTCATAACATCCTGATACATGAGTTATATGAAGTTGTTATGAATGTCATGTAAGCAACTGATTGCATGTTGCATGAAAGGAACATTTTTCTTTTGGAAGTGTGTTTCTGTTGATCTACAGAGTATATTAACTCTCCTCAGGTTTTTACTCAGATGCTTCATAATGTTAACCTTTGGTTACTAACTTTACATGCATGTCAACTTAGCTAGGTGGTGAAAATGAAATTAACAATCATTTATTCTTGTACACTGAGCAGCCTTCCTAAATATGAACACTCACACCTTATTATATACTGATGCTTGGCCAAGGACTCACACTTCACCATATAAAATAAAACTGGCACCTCATTTATCAATGTGTGCAGTAGGTTCCAATCTTCAACACATGGCTACAGTGCCATGGTTGTTGTTGGGTTAGGTTAAGGTATATGAGCATCTTTGTTAGGGTAAGTAAAGGGTCAGGGTTAGGGTTGTAGGCAAGAGCATGAACTTAATAAACTTCAGTGTTCTGCCAACCACCTCAACCCAACCACCACCCAAACTAAATGTTGTTGCTCCTAAACCACGTACATCATCTTCTGAAATTTAAGGAAAATCTAAGAAAAATGATGCCATAGTAATACTCTACTGAAAACAGATACTACAGGTTTATGACCAAGTAACAAAATGTGGCAACTTGGGAGTGAGAATGGGCTTGTTCAGTCCAAACACAAAGCTACTGATCCCCTAATGTTACTGATGTGGATATATTTACTGTCGTGTTTTTGTTTTTAGTACCCAAAGGGAACAAACATTAAATTAGTTAGAATGGGCATTAACTTGACGAAGGTACAATGA
This sequence comes from Sphaeramia orbicularis, assembly GCF_902148855.1. Lineage (NCBI taxonomy): Eukaryota > Metazoa > Chordata > Actinopteri > Kurtiformes > Apogonidae > Sphaeramia > Sphaeramia orbicularis. The sequence continues at coordinate 44,553,300 of NC_043971.1, read as the reverse complement.
CTAGTTGGAAGCAAATAACTGATATGTATATTTATAATTTACTAGGTTGTTTACCCATGTCACTCATGTTTCTGTTGTCTCTATACAGCAGAGAAGTTGAATCACAGGGCTCACAGTGATCAACAATACCATAGCGCCCCTGGGGAGCATGGAGCAACATTTTAGCATGGAACTGCCAAACCAATTTTCATATGTGAATTAGTGGTATTGGCAGGCACAGACCAAAACATGTCTAGACATAAGTGGATAGATCTGCAACCAATGAGAACAATGAAGATCAGGATCCTCTTAGATATATAGCACATATACCGTACTTTCTGGACTATAAGCCGCTACTTTTTTCTCATTTTGAACCCCGCGGCTTATACAGCGATGCAGCTCGAGTATAGATTTTTACAGGCTAACGGCCACCAGGGGGCGCTCTAGCAGGAAGCGCAAAAGTGAGACAGACAGGTGGAAGAGGTGATGCGGAGAGGAGAAGTTTTAATCTTAACTTTTAACAATCATTTTGCGTGTCCTGCACAAACCCTCATCATGGAAAACACATGAAGAAATGTATATTTGCAGCTTTTAAGTTAAAAGCAATTGATGTGTCTGTCTAAGAAGGAAATAGAGCTGCAGCACGGAAGCGCCATTGAGCAACAACGGAGGAGAGACGTAGAAGGTGTGTGACGGAGCCTTTCTGAGGATGTTCAACTCCAACACTGAAGAAGGTGGTTTCAATGAACAGAAGGAAGATGAAGATAGCGATCAATGACTTTTCTGGGTTTTTTAACCAGCCATGTTCCTGCCGTTTTATTGCCGTGTTACAGGCACTGTTTGGAAAAAAGCAGTTAAGGTATGGAAATAAATACTTAAATAATCTTTCTGTTTACCATCTTTCTGTGTAAATATCTCATGTCACAATGTGGACACGTGCGGCTTATATTCCGGTGCACCTTATAGCCCGGAAAGTATGGTACTTTGTTATCAATCATAGCTTTAATTGCAGTTATGTGTCCATTTTTAATTGAAATAGGAATGTAAGGACTCATGATTTTGTCAGTCATTTGTCACATCAGGGGTTTTAGACAGTACGTGATATTGTTTCCATCATGAAAAACATGTTAGGTCATGCAGGTCCAGGCCAACCTGTCTTATACGGGAAAAACTAATGCTTAACTTGAATAATCTCAGGGGACTCTTCATGTTAGAGCGTTCTCCACTTGAACCCACAGTGTTTCAAGCATACAGCTGTCATTGGTCTGGCCTGAGCTTCCTATACCAGGAAACCTAATGAACTTTACCTAGAATGACATACATGTTCTATTACCAAGTCATGTGGTTTTAACTGCATTATGTTCACATGTTTACATGTTTCATTCTCAACCACTGACTTCAATTACTACACATTTGCTTCCCTTGTAAGATACTACAGGTCAGAGGTGCGACCGGAATGTCATGAGTAGGTGGGCATTTTGCTTGTTTGGGGGGGGTTGGCATCTGTGATTGTCGGATGGGGTGGGGGAGGTGGGTGGGGTCTGTGATTGTCAGACCGGGGGGGGCTCTGTCATTGTCTGAACGGAGACTTACTGTCAAACGGGGGTCTGTTCAGCTCTGGCAGGCTGGATAGGACATTTCACAGGAGGGCAGAGCTTGTCCACTGCCCGGCCCCCTCTGGCCACGCCCTTACTACAGATGAGAGGATTCTTGCATGTTTATTCTCAATTGGTGATGTTCTTTTTTTTTTTTTTCTTTGAGTCTAACTTTATCATTAGTAATGTCTCTCTCCTTAGACATGTGGCACAAAAAATTGAGGTAAATGATGAATGATGAAGGAAAAACCAAATTGATATCTTTCGAAAGAATGGAGTTTAATCTGTCTAGTTGAGTTCAGAGATGTGTAGAATCAATTCCATGGCAAACTGACACTTTACTTGAAGCACATGGCACTACAACACCTCGTTAAGACACTTCATGTTGCTTTTTAGTTTCATTTGTTACCCATATTGAATAGATGCACTGAAATATTGACAATAAATTGATTAACATGTGAAATTGCTTAATTTTATACATTATACAACATTTAAAAAATAAATCAATAAATCTCACGTCACTACATGAAATTTATTGTGTAATTGTAGTGATTCTTTTTTTTTTTTTTTTTTTTACTCCACGTGTACATATAATGGAGGGTACACGTGTGTAACCTAAACATAAACATACGCCATGTGATGTGTATATTGTCCCTTGAAAGCATTCAGATGATGCCAATACAGCCTTCTGAGAGCAGATTAATCCACCCACACTGCACAGCCTGAGATTCCTGCTCACATTTCTTTGCACAGATACATACTCTGCATGTGTTTACTACCTGGATTACATTCCACAGGGCCAAACAGGGTAAAATGTAAAACAGGAAACTCTGCTGAACGAGCTTCAGATGTGATTCAGTGTGTGCATGTTTTGTCGATGCAATCGGTTCACCTGGTAGCTTTTTATGACTTCACAACAGAGTAAGTGCTGAAAGAATTCACACATTATTTGGTTGAAAAATAGTGCAGTGCCAGATGTAGCAGTGGGCTTTTCAGTATCAGAATGGTTAGCACTGTTTTTCAACTGAATGACCATGAGTGGGAAACAGTCTAACAGTCTTCCTGCTTCCAAACTTAAAACTATTTTACTCTACTCTAATGCCATGTTTCCACTACATGGTATCAGCTCGACTCGACTCGACTCGGCCTTTTTGCGTTTCCATTACGAAAAAGGGCCAGGAATATGGTACCCAGTACTAGTTTTTTGGTATCACCTCCGCCAAGGTTCCAGGACTGGGGACCAGATACTAAAAGGTGACGTGTAAACACTGCCGACCACTGATTGGTCAAAGAGTCATGTCTGTGACCTGCCGTTTTACAAAAAACAGATGCGGAAGTTTACAGTAAAAATAGCGGTAGGTTAATCCACATGTTGACAACCCGCAAAACTACACCATGGTTTGTCGAGGAGGTTCAGACATAAAAATTCAGCATGAGCTTGACGAGAGAACACACAACAAACGAGTGTATCAGCAACTCTCTGAGCAGACGACACGGAAATAATGCACCACATTGCTATGACGTCCAGGTACTGTAAAGTCTGTTGTATCCTGTAATGAAAACAGTCTCCAGGAATAAGACCTGGTACCCAAGTCAAGTCGAGCCAAGTCGAGCTGGTTCCATGTAGTGGAAATGCAGCATTATGCACCTGACCCCTAACGGCTCATTCATGCTGTACGTTAAAGATGTAGACGAATACGGACGGAGTGTTCTGTCCGTCCTCTGGGTACATTCCGTAATTCTGTCCACTTTCTGGGAGCTTGTGGATGTGTACCCAGATGGGGAATATGTGATGGATGGGTCACAGCACTTGTCATTTCCAACAAGAACCAAAAACAAGAACAAGGAGATTTCAATCCATTCACCAAGTGTGTGTCCTATTCTGCACTTCTGAAATTAGTGGCAGTTTTGGTCCAAAAGATGCATGAGATGAGAGGCAACACCTTTTGATGACCTTGACCTTTGGCAGGCACAATCTATTCGGTTCATCCATGAGTCCAAGTGTGTATTTGAGCCAAATCGTCACAGTTCATAATAATTGACAAATGACCTTGACCATTGACTTGACTGCCAAAATGTGTAAAGGAATGTTTTCACCAAATTTAAAGAAGCGTCCTCAACATGTTCTTGACATGTCATGCTGTTGAGAATGGACAGGTATGAGGTCACTGTCAGCTTCAACCTTTGATTATAAAACCATCCATTTCTGTGCACAAGTTAATAATATACTGTACATAATAGGGACTGTCATTCCCATGGACCAACTGATGGACATGCTTTCTGTCAGGTTTCCATGGACACATCTAAAATGGGCCTCCAGAAAAAAAAAAAAAAAAGTGTCATCACCATTGTGCCAATTTACATTTGTTGAGATGCTGCATGAAACAACTTGAAGCAGATGTGTATTCTAAAATATGAACGACTCCGATCTATGAGCTAATCAATGAACAGTTTACTGTTTAGCTGTGAATGTCAAAACAATGGGAAGTCAAATTTCTGCTCCTTTTATAAAGAGAATCATTCACACACATTTGTTACACCACAAATGTTGGGTTTTTACAGCAGAGCTTCTGTATTTTCACTGTACAGGCGAATCAAACATCCAAACGCTCTAAGCTGAAACTAAGAGCCACTGTATTTCCAACATTTTGACCAAACACATCACCAGATCTGTGTGTTCTAAGTCAATTTACTGATTTAAATTTATAGTCGGGCAGTTCATTATTGTGGTAGCATCCGCTGCTAATGCAAAATTAGCCAATTATCTGTGCCTTAACGGAAAATGTAAATGTGTCTGTAAACAAATCTTCCACTTTCCTCCTTGTTCATTGGGTTTGTGTGTGTACACATCAGCATGTGTGGCCGTAAACATGTCTCTCCTGACATCTCATTAAGCATTCATTAAGAAGCTAGAATATCTTCCTAATGCATCAGTTACAAGAATAAATTGGAAGTGCTGTTTAGATTAGGCTAAAAACATCTCTTTCCACCATATCCTCTCTCTCTCTCTGTCTCTCTTTCTCTCTCTCTCTCTCTCGTCCACAGAAATATCCTCCCTGCTCCCTGATTACCCTCAATCTCTTTCCACCTCCCTCCCCTCGTTTCTCTTTCCCTCCCCCCTCGCTCTTTAAAGCTAAAACTCTTCTCGTGCTCTGCCCGTGTCTTTAATCTAACATCTCATTTAGCAGAGCTAAAAGGAGGTCAAAAGCTGATCTGAAATTTGCTTTCCTGTCTTTCCCTCCTTCCTTGTTCCTACTAATTCCTTCTTCTTTGCTCTTTCTCTCCTCTTTCTTCATATCAACCTTCTGTTATGTCTTACAAGTTTATCTTCCCCTTTTCCTCTCTCTCTCTCTCTCTGTCATCCTTTTAACTTTTACATCATGTCCAATAGTAGACACTGTTTCTTCTTCTCTTCCCACTCCTTCCCAGCTCTCTGTTGTCTGGTGTTGAAAGCCATGATAAAAAAATGTTTTGTTAATTTTGGTCAATAGAAATTATTCAGATTCGGAAATGATTGCTGGCTGTGTTTTGTGAATATGTGTTTTTGTTCATGCTTGGTGGCGCATAAGGACAATAATCTGTTGAAGCATCTGTGTCTCAAAGGGCCCGTTTCCCAAAAGGCCTGCAAACACATACAAAAGCAAACACACACTTGAATAAGTAGACACTCACATATGATGAGATGTTACTGTTGTGTACACTTGAACTCATCTTCCTTTGTTGTACAACCCCAAATAAGAAAAAGCTTAGACAGTCTGAAACATGAAATGACCTTAAAATGTACTTTTATTTCATTCTAAATAACAGGAAAACTGGGTACTTGTTTTGTCTGCTCTATTTCTATTGGGCATAATACAGGGTGACACAAAAAAAACGGGAACTTTTTAACAATCCAATAAAACCAAGAGTGATGCAAGAAAAATATTTTATTCATAGTGATTGAAACCTTAAAACATGCCATTTAAGAAACAATGATGGAATTTTCATTTTTTAAAAATTACTTCCTGTAGATGGCGTCCTCCTGTACGAATGCATTCTTGAAATCTGCTGTTGAGATTCCTCATTGACCGCTGCAACATCTCAGCTGGGATACTGTGAATTTCATCCTGAATTCTCTGTTTTAACTCATCCAGAGTTCTTGGTCGAGTCGTTTACACTTTACTCTTGAGATAGCCCCACAAGAAAAAATCACAAACGGACAAATCTGGCGATCTAGGGGGCCAGGGAACGTTACCGAATCTTGAGATCACACGGTTACAGAACAATTCTCGCACAGCCGCCAATGGTTACTAAAATGGGGGTGTGTTTACTTGCTCAAGGTCACTGTCTCGCAGTGCTGCCACTTGCTCATGTCTGCCAATACGCACTTCAAAAATTCCCGTCTTTTTGGGTCACCCTGTACTTGTACTTGTACAGGGTGACCATAGTAACCATTGGCGGCTGTGCGAGAATTGTTCGGTAACCGTCCGATCTCAAGATTCGGTAACGTTCCCTGGCCCCCTAGATCGCCTGATTTATCCGTTTGTGATTTTTTCTTGTGGGGCTATCTCAAGAGTAAAGTGTACACGACTCGACCAAGAACTCTGGATGAGTTAAAACAGAGAATTCAGGATGAAATTCACAGTATCCCAGCTGAGATGTTGCAGCGGTCAATGAGGAATCTCAACAGCAGATTTCAAGAATGCATTCGTACAGGAGGACGCCATCTACAGGAAGTAATTTTTAAAAAATGAAAATTCCATCATTGTTTCTTAAATGGCATGTTTTAAGGTTTTAATTACTATGAATAAAATATTTTTCTTCCATCACTCTTGGTTTTATTGGATTGTTAAAAAGTTCCCGTTTTTTTTTGTGTCACCCTGTATAATCAAATTATTTAAGAAATGTCTTTCACTATGTAAAGGCCAAGGGGTAAACCTAGGGTGGATTTCTGTGACACCTCATCAATAACTGTCATTCATCTATAGCAGATAGAACCATATGGCATCAAGATTACACTAGCAATCCTTTGTGAAGTATTCCGAAGTTAGGCATTACATCGTCAAATACTAGTGAAACTTCATAGCTCCAAAAGGGATCCAGATGTCCATATATGTTGTTGACCTTTTTGGGCTTAGAGGCATCTGGATGGACCATCATTCAGATCAATCAGTATTTCAGGTTTTTTTTTTTTTTTATAAGTGGGAGGAATGAATGGAATGTGCTCTGGACTGAAGACAAAAAGGGTGATCCAGACTGTTCCAGGGGATTGGACCTGTGTAAGGATCCATGATAAAGAACGAGGGAAAGACAGATCATGTTTGGAAGTGCCCTCATCAACTTGGGACCCCTCAAAAATGATGTGCACTCCGAATCCTGCTTGAGGATGAGATGGATTGCATATGATGAAGACTTTATCTCAAATAAAGCTAATAAAAAATTAAAGATATGGATCGAAAAAGGTTTAGCATACAGGTGTCAAATATGCGGCCCGGGGGCCAAATCTGACCTACCAAAGGGTCCAGTCTGGCCTGCGGGATGAATTTGTGAAATGCAAAAATTACACTGAAGATATTAACAATCCTTTAGGTTCAGGTTCCACATTCAGACTAATTCAATCTCAAGTGGGCAGGACCAGTAAAATACTATCATAATAACATAGAAATAATGACAATTCCAAATTTTTCTTCTTTGTAAAGGTAAATATTTTCATGTATTTACTCTAAAACAAAGTATAATTTCGCAAAAATGTGAATAACCTGAACAAATATGAACAACCTGAAATGTATTAAGTACAGTTTTAACAATATTCTGCCTGTTATTAAATGTTGTGTGTGCTTGTAGATCCACTGTGATCGGTAAATTATAATGTACATGTGTAAATGATAAACTGAGGCAGAATATTGTTAAAATTACACTTATTTTTTCAATTTGTTCATGTTATTCACATCTGAAAGGATAGTTTGTAGATGTAAACCTTTTCATAATATAAATTTACTTGTTTTGCTCTAAAAGAGAGAAAAGTTTGAAGTTGACATTATTTATATAATATGTTATTATTTTACTGGTTTGGCCCACTTCAGATTAAATTTAGCTGAATGCGGCCCCTGAACTAAAATGAGTTTGACACCCCTGGTTTAGTAAAATACAAGGACTTACACCATAAAGGTTGGCTGAGGAGCTTCGGAGATTTAAAACAGATTTCCAATCTTGATAATCAAGATTTCTTTAGGTTTTTACAAATCTGTCATTACTTAGACAAAACAAAGAAGATTCAGACAGTCCTCTCTCTGGAATCATCCAAATCTTCCTAAAATTATACCAATCAAGTTCAAATAATAAACTAATCTCAAAACTGTATAATGAGTTACAAAACATTAGGAGGGAGAACACAGTGTATATCAAAGAAAAGTAATATTTTGCTGCATATTGATGAGTGGGTTAAAATCCAAGAGAATTCATGGAAAAGTACTTTCTCTCTGAAATGGAGGGAATTTGCATGGAAATGTGGTCTTTAGAACACCGGCACAGAGAGGTTCAAATGCAGACACATCTTGTTGGAGGTTATGTGGAATGACTAAGGCTGATCACCATCATGTATTTTGGAGCTGTCCTGTCTCTGGACAGCTGTCTCTGTATTGGGAGAAAATAAAACAAAGCATTGATAAAGTGATTGGGGCAAGGTTTCCTTTAAATTTTGAAACTATGTTCTTAGGCAAACAACCAGACTGTATTAAAGGATATTGTTAAAAAAAGTATATTTTACATATATATATATATATATATATATATGTAATATTTTGTTGGTTGCTAGCAAGAAAGTAATCACTAGAAAATGGATGACTGATAAGCTGCCCACATTAGAAGACTGGCTAGAGCTTGTTAAATAAATTTCCCTGATGGAGAAACTCACATTTGCTTTGAGACTAGAACATGACAAATTTGAGGAATGCTGGAAACCATGGATGGACTTTATGGACACTAAACAGGAACAAATCGTGACACCCACTGTTGTTTAGCAGCTATATTACTGTTGTTTGTGAGGGTAGAAATGAAGAAGTGATAACAATGGAGATATACACAGAAAAACAATTGTACAGCTTTTGTCCTTTTCTGAAAACAAAAGAAATATAGAAAAAACATCACTGTAAAATGTTATATGTGCATGTGAATGTAAAACATGTAAATTCTCCATTTTAAAATCAAATAAAAACTTGAATTATATTTAAAAAATGATGTGTGTCCCAAAGTCACCGGCCTTGGCTCCACCATAGAAAGTAATTTTAAACTGGACAAGCAGATCAATGGTGTTTTAAAATCGTGTTTTTATCATTTGTGTCTTTTATCAAGTAAAACCATTTTCATCTTTTAACCTTTTTGAAAAAGTCATGCACGCTTTTATCTCAAGTTGTCTGGACTAGTCCAACGTGCTTTACTTAGGCGTCAGCCACAAAGCACTGTCTCGCCTGCAGTTAGTTTAGAACGCTGCGGCACGACTTTTAACAGGAGCCAAAAAAACCTGAGCACATTACCAGTACCCCAATTCTTGCATCTTTACACTGGCTCCCTGTTAATTTTAGAATTAATTTTAAGACTTTGTTGTTTGTTTTTAAAGCTTTGAATGGACTGGCCCCACAACACATCACAGACCTCATCCAAATTTATACCCCAGAGCACGCACTGAGGTCCGAGGGCCAGCTCCAGCTCGTGGTGCCTAAAGCCTGACTTATAACCAGGGGGGTCAGGGTTTTCTCTGTGATTGGCCCCGGACTCTGGTATGCTCTGCCCCCCCCCCATGTCCAAACAGCCCCCACAGTGGAGTGTTTTAAGTGTCATATTAAGACCCACTTTTATTCGCTGGCCTTTAACTCCACGTGAGTTGTGTGGTCCTCTGTGTCTTTTATTTATTTATTTATTTATTTATTTATTTATATTTTATTGTTATATTTAGAGCATTGCTGTACATTTATGTACTTATTGTTTTTAGTATTTATTTTAATTGTTTTCTTGTTTGTATGATGGAAACATTCTTGTTGTTTAAATGTGCTATATAAATGAAGTGGATTGGAAAGACTATTTGCATGTCTGTGATGCAGCGTTAACGCTGAGTGCATAAAGTACATTTACATTTTGGAGCAACAAATGTGTCTTTCAAGATGGCATCTTTTCCAGGGACAGCTACATCTGCGAGGGTTGGCTGTAAATTTTATATGCTGACTCTGAAGGAGTAACACCAGGGCAGTGAAACTGGGCTTGTATTGATACCAACCCTTCTAATTACTAATCAGATTGGTTTCTTCCAAGCAAAAAATGAAGAGAGGTGATCAGCACGCACAACCAGAGAATGAGAGGTGTGCAGGATCCCCAAAAAATTGATGGAAAAAAAAATAAAGGAAGGTCCACACAACCTGTGAGCTCCCAAAACATTTATTAAACCGGAGCTTCCTTCATTTATGTATGTATGTATGTATTTATTTATTTTTTCTTCCAAGCAAAGCCACATTTAATGGTTCATACAGGACAGTAGTCATGACAGTGGACCAGTTGGCCGGTTGTGTCACAAGAGACCTTGGAACCTTTGGAACATAATACAGGAATTTTCATTGTACATCTTGTAAAACTATTTTAATATCCTAGAAACAAAATATATTTAATATGTGAAAAATAAGTCTGCTGTAATGACCTAACAAATACTTGTCATTTCACTTGAGCAAAATTGGAGACATAAATATGATAAGCATTTAATTGAAAAAGAATCTTTGCTGTTTTAACACTGCATACGATTGCTGTATTTGTAACACAACTGTCACTTTTTCATTGTTGCTCATGCTGCTGCTACATGTACCATCACTTTAACTGCACTGTTGCTGCATACTGTGAAATCTTACACATATTAAGAAGTTATTTTATCATTTTTTATTTCTTTTGCATACTGTATGGTAATTCTTATTCTACCCTATTTACCTTTTATTTTATTTTATCCTTTTACTGTCTATGCTACAAACCGAGACCTGCATGGGTAACTATATTTTGTTCTATCATGTACCATTGATCGAATGACAATAAAGCTGAGTCTGAGTATTTAATTGGAAATTGATTATCTAAGATATTTCTGAGTATGCGACACACTTACAAGTGTAGATTTAAGAGCAGGTGCTACCTTAAAATGTGGGTCATTTTTCTTTTTTGTTACTAGGGTAGAAATTCTTCTGAAAAAATATTTAGACCATGAAATACTAAAACCCTTCATTGGAACCAATACTAATGAATTTCTTTAAAATTACAATAGGTAGTAAAAGTCTTGCACTGAAGCCAATACTAATGAAATTTTTTTTTCAAGCAGCTTTTAGACTCTGCTGCACCATAAAATCAATGACAACCGAGTTCAATTAACTTTCAGGGAAGCAGGTCTCCTTCCAAATTCAAAAAGTAAGGAAAGCTGATGTTGTCTTGTCTGCCAAATTAAGAAATAATTCAGAATGAACCCCACCATTAAAACGGATTTGCCATTTTCTTTGAAGTTTGGAAAATGACTAAGGTAAAAGAGAACTGACCCCAGCTCTGTCACCAATACTAATGACAGCCTTTCAGGTTGGATGGCAGCTCCGTGTCCCTGGAAAAGATGAATGTGACTCTTAAAAGCTGGTGCAGACACTGTAGCAAATACAGGGTACGCTATATTAAGCTGGAAGCTGTGGACAATTAGGTGAGAAGAGGGAAGGGAAAGGAAAAGTACTTTGAAATCTAACTCATTTAGTATGAACTTTGAGATTTTTTCTGAACCAAAACCGCATCACAGTCTGGACCAAACAGCCATTTAGTCCAATTACAGAATTAAAGATACTTCAGCCATTAAGCAAAACCAGTTCTAATAAAAACATGACTCAAAGAAATAATTAGGTTGTGTAGTGACATCATTTCTGCTGTCTTTGGTGAGTTCAGACTCGTCTTGGGGACTGTGGGTGCTGCTGGTAGTAATAGCACAACAATAATAGTGTAATATTATTGTGGCTCAGGGGTAGAGCGAGTCATCCAATAACCGAAGGGTTGGCAGTTTGAATCCCAGCGGTCCTAGGTGATTGCATATGAATGTTTGGTGGTGGTGGGATGTTTCTGTCAGCCTCCCCCATGGCAGCTGTGGCTACACATGTAATTTACCATCACCAGAGTGGGAATGTGGGAGCGAAACAATAATGGATCAATAATGTAAAGCGCTTTGGGTGTCTTGAAAAGTGCTGTAGAAATTGAATCCATTATTATTATTATTATTATTATTATTATTATTATTATTATTATTATTATTATTATTATTACCCCACCCCCCAAAGGGGAGGCAAGGGGTATTGTTTTTGGTTCGGTTTGTTTGTTTATTAACACTTTAGCAGCAAAACTATTGCTTGAATTCATACCAAATTGTGTTTACAGATTGCCAGTGACCCAGAACAGAGGTCATTACATTTTGTCAAAAGTAGGTCAAAGTTCAATTTTGTTTTTAATTAATTTTTTAAAACTTTTTTTTCCCCCTATTACTTATAATGGCAGAAATTTTTTCTATCCTATCTATATCTATGCTGGCATCAGCACACACATAGACACATAGACATGATGACATCAGCTGGATCGATGTCAAAATAAGCTACATAATGTGTGAGGGGCGGGGTTTGTTGTGCCTGGCACCACTTATTATTAATATCAGTAACAACAGACAGAGACAGACAGACAGACAGACAGATAGACAGATAGATAGATAGATAGATAGATAGATAGATAGATAGATAGATAGATAGATAGATAGATAGATAGATAGATAGATAGATAGGTCTTTATTGTCATTGCACAATCATACACAGCAGCAACAATATTAGGGCTCAATACTTTTTGGTGCAGAGGAAGATAAAAAATACTATAAATGTATGCATAAATATACAGAATTAGATAGAATTAGAATTACATACAGGTGTGCAATCATGTGTTGGTTCATATTTCTTCAAGCAGTGAAGCCATACCCTGAATTAACACATGTCCATTTATAAACCAGTGTCTAATACAGAGGTGAAGCCCATAAAAGGTGATGATGACAACATGTATGTTCTAGATTATGTGAACTTCTTTAAGTGTGTTTGCAAAATAGCAACATGAAACCAAATCTCATTAGATCCTAAGAAAAGGTGTTGAAAAGGGTAGTAGTGTGCCGCAGAATTGATGAGGAGAAGAATATGAATAGCAAAAGAAAGGAAGGAAGAAGGAAAAGAGACAGAGGAGAAAGAAAATATATGAGAGAAAATAGAACACAATCGATCAGGAATGTTGAATGATGAATGTTCAAAATAGAGGATGATGACAGGCAGAGGCAGGCATTACCAGGAAAACAATATTTTCTAATTACCTTGAATTACGCTTTCTTCGTGTCTGAGACACTCCTTGTAATTGTGATGATCTTATGAAAGAGGCAGTTATAGGAATGCTTATGGTGCAGTAAGAAACTTGCATATAAGGGACAATCTTTGATGCAAATTATGTTTTTCTAAGGTTTGCTGCTTTAGATGTATTATTTTAATTATTTATTTATTTATTTTTCTGTTTTAGTGGGGTTTTTTTTGTTTGTTTGTTTTTTTTTCAAATAAACCACATAGGTTTATATGCAAACAATAAATTTGTATCATTGCCAAAACTTTTGATGACAACTGCAGCATTTGGTTTTGCAGTGTCTGTTATGTAGCTTTGTTAACCTTAACCAAGAAGGGGTTGGCCAACATTAACCCTTTATTGGGCAAGTAACTATTTTTGGTCATTTCAACACACATTACAAGACAGTGGCAGCAACAGTTCCAGTGAGGACAGTGAGTCAACAATCTCAGGTCCAATGTGGTCTACAGGGTCTGTAAGGTCCACCTCTGCATGAAAAGTGAGTAGACCTGCTTTGTTTGGTACCATGAAGTAATGGTACTAATGTAAGGAATGATGTTCAAAGGGATAATGTGGATGTGGACAGGGGTCTGGATCAGCACTTATGTTGGTCTAATGTTCTATAAGTGATGTTCTAATGTTCTAAAATATATATTCCTTTCACCTTACATGTGTGTTTCTTGTATTTTTCAATATTCACTTCTTGGATTTTATTTTATTTTATTTTTTGCCACTTATGGATAAGGAACCAAATAATGAAACTTCATTGACTTTAATCTTGTACATAACAATAAAAAAATTAGAATTTTCACAAAAGTAATAGTCTTGTCAGGTCCTCCAATAACACACCAAGGTGTATTTCTATGAGTGCCCTATAAATGCTTAACTAGGGCATATTGCAGCAAAAAAAATTAAAAAAAACAAAACAAAACAAAACATAAATTTTGTTTGCATTAGTGTCGTTCTGAGATTCATTAGTAGCTTTTCCATTGACCCTCAAATTGTGCAAATATAACTTAACCTAAAATAAAAATTGACCTAATAGAAAACCGACAATTTCGCCAAAACTCTCATTTTTCTATTAAACGTTTTTTTGCGCTGTGGCAAGAGGTCATTTTGCAGGGGTAGCACAATTGGTATGTCATGCAAAACTGCAAAGGAAAGACTTTTTACCGCAACTAGAGTCATGTGAATACAAAAAAAGTTTGTTGACAGACATTACAACAAGTGTAGAAGAAGAGTTTTAAAAGAAACATGGCACGGTATATGTGGACACACCAGGAAATTAATATTTTTTTTATTTAGTACAGAATAGAGGGGTTATATATAATAATAATGAATATATCTGTAAATCAACATGATATTTACGTTCGTTGCCATGTTTATGGAATGGCTTCTCATGTCATCTTGCGATAATAAATAAACAAATCATTGCATTTGTGATTTAATGGAAAAACCGACATTACAAACTTTTGTTTTTTTGACATTTAGTAAATATTGGTAAAATTCTGCACATATGTCCAATGGAAAAGCAACTATTGACAAACCACTTGGTGGTATAAGAACATGTTGAAGATGCGAAAGGATGAGGACATTTGATGACAGTTAGGCCTATAGGTTTATTTTCCAGTTATATCTTGTTATAATTTCAACTGTTTCAGAAGACTTTAATAAAAAAAAATGGTGCACACTGTCAGCTCGTGGAGAAGTGACGAGTGAAAAGAAATGAGATGAAAAGAAGGGCTAGATGAAAAGGAAGGAAGACTGTCAATTGTAATCTACTGTAACCACTTTAACTGCAGCGAGAGGCTTGGGTTTGGATCTGGCCTTCATTTTTTGATTGCCCCTTCGCTGACTTTAATCTAATCTAATCTGAGGAAGGAGAGTGAGGACAGGAGAGTCAGCAAAGAGCAGAGGAAAACTGATGATGAGTGGAGGGGAGGGAGGAGATGAGTGGAGGAAGCATTAGCATTTGTATTACCTCATTCTCCTGCCAATGGCATCTCATTCGCCTCTGTTAAAGTCTGCACATTATTGCAGATTCCCTGCCTTATTATTACTGGGGATGGGGAACAATTCCTGCCCCTCTATTAGAAAGTGATATCTGGTATCAGCCACAAACAACACACACAGGTTGGGGAGTGGAGGGGGGGGGGGCAATGACGGAGCGAGTCAAATGGAAATAGCAGCCTTTAATTCCCGTACAGATGGGAAAATTTGGAAAGTTGTCAAGGTTCCCGATGACGTTGTTCAGCTGAAAATTTTGGCGCACAGATGCATACCACAGACTAAACAACAAAACTACACATATGTAAATACACTCACATACGCGTACTCGCAGAGTTCTGAAACTCTGAGGTTTCAGTATTGGAATTCCAAATGAAGCACTGATCTGTTTTTAGCTTGAAGAACTCGTACTGGTAGGTATTTAGCTGCCTCACATTCACAATAAGAACTCATTATACTCAGGACCACGGGCTATGTGTGTATGAGTGTGTGTATTACCGCAAATGTGTGTGTGCTTCAGCGTCACAAGAAGTCATCACACTGCTTTAATTAGTGGCAGCTCTTTATGTGCTTTAGGTGGTTGCAAGAGAAAGACACTAAGCTTAATAACAGCAATTACGCGCACGCACACACACACACACACACACACACAGTACAGACCTATGTGTGCATATGATCCCATGGACTTTCATGTATGATTGGAATGAGCATGAAAGAGCTCAAATAACTTCAGAAATTAATTTTTTAATGCACAGACTCGTGGTGGCCTAAAGATATATTACATGGCTTTTTTTGCCTAATGCCTCATCAAATAGAACTATTTGTAAAGCAGCTTATGTGAGGTATAACTGCTCCATATTAGGTCTGCTGTTCTATGAATAATTAGAGCATCTCATAAGAATTAAAGGTTCATGCTTGTCTACGTATGAGTCTGCGTCTCGTGTGAGGTGGGGCCTTTTCTTTATTTTAGCATCCTTACTGAGGTGTGGAGTTTCTGTGATGCCTACATCTGTGATTAACCCTATTACGCCAAACGTATCATATTTTATACATGAGTTTTGAAGCCCTCTACATGATAAGTGTGATGTTTTTTTTCTTGAAAATCCTGATGTATACAATTCGATACATGCAATACACAGATAATCCACCGGGGGGGAATTCGTTCACCACAGGCTTTTCCAGTGACACTACAAGATTGTCATTAATGAGGAAGGAGGCAGAACTTTGGCAATTTTGAAAAGGAATTACCAATTTGTTCGACATGTTTGTGTTATATTATGTTTTTGTTTGTTCAAAATAATAATATTTGAGCATTGAGACCTGATGTATCAAATATGATACAAAATTGAAACCCGTACATGGAAATTGATATATGAAAAAAAAAAATGTTGGCTGTTCAGAAGGACCAATAAAGGCTCCAGTTTAAAAGAACTGGAATTTTCTGCCAATGATTTAATTGTTCAGGCTTTACAGCATTAATATCCACAATATACTGATTTTTACACACACACAAATATATGAATTAATCCTGTGAAACGATTAAAAAGTTTTAATCAGATTAATCAAAGGGTTGCTGTGGATTAATTTCAATTAATCATGATTAAATATCATTCATTTTTAATCTACATTAATTGCGTTTCATTTTGCATGAGCAAACAGACTGAAGAAAGAAGGGAATATAAATGCACTTAACGTGTTTGTCGCAAGCTGGGAAAAGCGTTAGCCGAGGTGCTAACAGAATCCCTGACTAATGTATGCTTCGCGTTAATGTGGTATTTGAAACTGGAAGTGCTTTGGTGAAAAGAAAACTCCTTCCTACAGAGTGTGTATAATACTTCGTCAGTTGACTGTTCCATCTTGGGGTTTTTTGTCCTCATATTTCCATCCAGAGGGCCGACGTGCTGTTTAGCATCTTCCTTCTTTATGGGTTGGTTCTGTTGCCTGTTACTACTGGATCAACTGGCCATTTACGCATGTACGATGCTAACTCTACTTGGACAAACTGCCTCAAATGTGTTGGCAGAGACGTTCAGAGTCATTCTGTGCTGCAGATGGGTTAATGGTGTTAAAATGTTTTTATCAGATTAATCATGATGATGGATTAATCCACATTAATGCGTTAATTTTGACAGCCCTCATATGAATATATAAAATCTAAATATATAAATAAATCCATAACATCCATTGCACCCATCGCATTTAGTCATTGCTTAATAGAGCTTTTATTTTGTAAACATTGTCTTCCTGTTGTGCTTGTAAGGTTTAACAAATGACAACTTTGCTCAGAAAGTAACAAAAAAAGCACACACCCGTAGTGACTGAGGTCATACACTAACACTTCAAATGCATGATCTAGAAAAGTGGTTCTCAACTGATCTGGCTTCAGGACCCACTATCACCCCTCAATGACGTTCAACCTCTCAAATGTATTTAATAAAACGATGGTGTTTTTTTAACCTGAGATAATACAGAATACCGTAGTATGTCAACAAAGAAGACAGGTTTAATAATGATAAACCAAACTGACCAGCAGGTGGGGATGATAAATATGGAAATGTTCCCTTTAACACTAAACTGATACTAAAAATGTGTACTCAGTTAAAAATTAAAAGTCTAAAATAACAATGTCAATACCTTGCCAATGTTAACATACATATTATACTGCTATTAGTACTGTTTTGGAGCTGAATGAGAAGAAATAGGTCAAATAATCAAAGGTGAAGTTTCTCAGACCTGTTTCAGGGTTGTCCATTGTGTTCTCGAGAATTCCAGAAAAAAATCAGACTGTCTTACATGCAATACTTGTGAGACTAAAGAACTTCCATCTGTAGTGTGAATAATTGTACTGAGGTCTCTACTGTGAGTTGTGCAAGTTGTTCTGTGCCTCTGGTTTGATGTTCTGAAAGAATGAAAGTGGATTTGACAGTGTTTTGTCACGAATGCAGCAGGGATGTTGAATCACATCTAGCAGCAGGGCACTGCCATGTTGAATCTCAGTCTCACCTCCATAGTCTTGTGATGTCTCTATGTCTCAGCCCTCAAAAAAAGAAAACAAAACAGAGAGAAGGAAAGTGTTTGGTTTGTTTGTTCTTGTTGATTCCACAAACTACTGATATCATACAGGGGTTGGACAAAATAATGGAAACACCTTCACCTCAAGATGATAATGCCCCAATCCATACAGCTAGAATTGTTAAAGAATGGCATGAGGAACATTCTAATGAAGTTGAGCATCTCGTATGGCCGGCACAGTCCCCAGACCTCAACATTATTGAGCATTTATGGTCAGTTTTACAGATTCAAGTAAGACGTCGATTTCTACCGCCATCGTTTCTAAAAGAGTTGGAGGGTATTCTAACTGAAGAATGGCTTAAAATTCCTTTGGAAACAATTCACAAGTTGTATGAATCAATACCTCGGAGAATTGAGGCTGTAATTGCCACAAAAGGCGGACCTACACCATATTAAATTATATTTTGTTGATTTTTTAAGGTGTTTCCATTGTTTTGTCCAACCCCTGTATTTCCAAATCCAAATTAAAGGGTTGTCTTTTAGAGGATTTTAAGAATTTGACATCAAGTCAAAAATAACACAACATGCAGTTTAAGACCTTGAATAAGTTCATGTTAATTTTAAGGTCTCAACAGTGGAAGAGTTCATCTACATTTGGAGGAGTAACCCTGAGTTTTGGTATGTTTTATCATGCCCTCAACCAGTCTTGCATTCTTCAAAATATTAGAACTGAATTTATTTGATGAACCATTTTTCCCACGATCACATTCCAAACAATAAAACGTTTGGGTTGAGATGTGGAAATCTTTAGTGGCCTCATAAGTGGATTCTTACAACTCCACATTCCAGTCTTAGGCTGCTGTTAAATAATAGCCATAAGTTGTTTCTGTAGAACATCACGATCCTACAATAGCCGACATGGGCCAAACACATTGCAATGGCCCAATACGTCTCATTTCAGAGAAAACAGCTGCAAGTACAGAAATGATGCAAATTCACAACAGCTAAAATTTGCTTAGAGGTCTTATTTATGTCTTTGTGCATAAGAAATCAATATAAGTGAATCCCCAAAGGAACTTTGTGTTGGTAAATGCAAGTTATGTAAATTTAAAAGATTTCAGTTATGTTGCAACATGCTGATGGTCATATGAACTATGTTTTCAGGTCAAAAGTGTCCAGTTTCATCACAATTAATGCTATATTTTCATGTCACAAATGGCCAAGTTATATTTTAACTGAATTTACCTGAAAAACAAATATTCTATTCTTTTAGATTCCCCAATTTTTCTTACAAGATTATGTACTACATATCATGTTTTATTTTTACAGGTTGCAATATGGAGTATGGTGCTGATCCATCCTGCTTATGTTACGCCAATACATACATGAAGAATGTCACACATCACTTTTTAAATCAACAGTTTTCTAATAATAAGAATTTTTATAAAGAAATAACAATTCTATATTGTTGTTTACTCTTTAGTATGATGATAAACTATACAATAAATAATTATGATACTAGTTTTTTCACAGGGATCATTTGTGGAAAAGGTGACATGGCTGCCGAGCATCAGTATGATGGGATCTGGAACAACCATGTCACATCCGTCCACTGCCACATTTTGTGTTTTTGTGTCAGCTGTTATTGTTTTAGATCCATAATACTAATATTTATGAATAAGAGGATAATTAGCAATAGTAAAGATATTAGTTTATTACTAATAAAGTACTGGTACTGACCAGAGCATCATGGGTAATGTCACGTCCGTCCACCAGCAAAAGTTTTCACATACACGTGCTATTCAAAATCCAATATTTCTGAAAATAGAGCTTCCACTGTCAAATAATATCAGTAGTCTGTGCACAAATGTATTAGCATTATTTCAACACAGTTCTATGCATTTATTACAACTTTTTTTTTTGACAAAAGTGGCCACTCATTTGACCTCCTAAGTAAATATTAGCCAACAAAGTCTAAATGAGGTACAAAAAGAGGAACGTGGTACAAATGAAAAAATGTACTGCAAGAAACAGAAGGACATGCATAATCATCAAATGCTCTGCAAATAGAGAAAGGATGCAAACCAAGAAAACATCTGCAAACGAAAAACGCTGCATAACCAGTCACTGCAACAGAAGTGCTCCAAACGTACAGCCAGCGTTTATAGACAACAGACTAGTGTCAAATAGAATCAAATAAAAGTCACATTAACACGCTATGCTGTAACTTCAGTTTGTTCCCACTGTAGTTTGAAACACTGTCAGTCAGCTGTTCTTCGTCTCTCTCTCTCCATCCTGTGTGTCTCTGCATTGAGCTGTCCTGCTGACAGCGCCCCCTACAGGTTTTGAGCACTTCTATTGTAGTGACTGGTTACGCAGCATTTTTCACCTGCAGATGTTTTCCTGGTTTGAATTGTTTTGTGCTTTGCATTGTTTCTCTATTTGCAGAGCATTTGATGATTATAAATGTCTTTGTATCTTGCCGTGCGTCTTTTCATTTGCACCACGTTCCTCTTTTTGTACCTCGTTTAGACTTGTGTTTGAGTTTGTGAATTTGCATCCTTTCTGTACTTGCAGCTGTTTTCTCTGAACTGAGACGCACTAGGCCGTTGCAATGTGTTTGGCCCTTGTTGGCCACCATACTATCCACATCAAATACTCCTTCACCAGTTTTTTGTATTACACATCTTAATTTGTCATGAAACACATGAATTCTTGAGTTATAGCCCAAAGCATGTTTTGTAAGGTAGTGACAGGAAGGCTTTACCCATTCCTTCATATTTTCTGCCTTCACACATATTAGGGTGGTCCAACAATCATGGTAAAAAATAAAGTGTCAGATAACCTCAATTAGAACCTTGCATTAGGTTTTGGCATGCAAAAGATTATTTAGGAAAAATTTAGGAAGAAAAAGGAGATGTTTTAGAGATTGCACAAGTTGCTGGAAGTTTCCTGGAAATTGACTAATTTTGCATTTTCAGCATAGCCGAGCTGACCTGCTAAGAGAAGCAGCAGAACTATCAAAACCAAGGTTTTAGTGCTTCATCTAGCAATATGTGTATTAACACTTTCAGTGCCATGGGCCGATTTAATCGGCTTTACGAAAACAACCTATAAAGTGCCACGGGCCGATCAGATCGGCTTTGGAGAACACGCCATATTTGTGTACAAACAAACCATCCACCCCCATTTCTTTCTCACATTTCGATGACGTTCTTTCTGTGTCCCCCTTTTGAGACCAAGCAGACGGGAATTTGAGGTCACGCGACCGAATAATATTTTTATATCTTTTTAATGTTTCTTATTCTCCGGTGTTTCATCAGAGGGAGCCCTTCATGCCGGGGGGCGGCTGTGGACTCCGGGGGCTGTGGTGCCTTCTCTCACTGGGGTTCGCTCCTTTCTGGTGGGTGGGGGTCCCAGTTGGCCCTCTCCCACTAGTTGGGATGCGGGGCTGTGTTGCTGGTGCCTGGTCGCCGGGGTCGGCGGCTGCATCCTGGTGCGGATGGCTCCCTGAGACAGCGCCTCCTAAACTGATGTTTTACTTTTACTTGTACATTTTTGTTCTGGTCTACCCGTGCTCAGTCAGTCTTCTTAAGTATGTGTGAGCTTGTGGGTTTGCATGTATATGTGTGTGTGGTGTGTGTGTGTGTGTGTGTGTGTGTGTGTGTGTGCGGGTGAGTGGGTGGGTGTGGGTGGGGGGCGGTACTGATTTTTAAACTGATATGTAAAGCACTTTGTGCTACAGTTTTTAATGTATGAAAAGTGCTATATAAATAAAGATTATTATTATTATTATTATTATTATAAATTATGCAAATTACGATCAATGATGAATCGGCTGCATCCGGTGCGTTTTGGATCTAATCAGCAATCGGTCGGATGTTACCGAGCGGTTTCCTGCAGGATCCTTCAAATATTATGAAAACGACGCGAAATACTGAAAAACAGCCAAATTCTGTGGCACTTTTAAGGCTTATTAGCCCCTTAACTGTCTGGCACTTAAAGAGTTAAGTAAGGCCACCGACATCTTTGGCACTTGAGTGAAAAATTGGTTGGCCTGGCATTCTTGGACTCCAGTGTGACACAAGAGCAGAAGCAGCTGATGGTTGACAACATGATGGAAAATGAAGGTTCAGAGGTTCCACTAAAGCGTTGTGATGCCCTTAATCAAGCAGATTATGAAGGGAAGCAGATCAGTGATTTTGTCCCCACCAGCACCATGCGTTTCTTTGAAACTTTGGATCTGCCACAAACATTCTTCAGAATTCTTCCAGTAGACTGGGCTGATGATGCAGACTTTCAGAAGGTTGCTAAAATTGTGCATTCCAGAAAAGTCGTCAATGATGTTGCTGAAAGAGGGGTGGAGCTTATTCAAGACTTCAACTGTAGCCGAACAAAAAAATGAAGATCACAAACAGTACTTGCTCCAAGTTGTCAAAGAACACAGGAACATTTTTTGTAATTTCAATAAAGCAACAGTGGTTGCTGGACTTTCTAAGTAACATTTTTATGTGAGTTGCAATTAGATTTTGAGACTAAAATTACAAATTATTCTAATACGCTTTATTCATTTGGTTAGTTATGTTATAGTATATAGAGCAATCTTCATGTGTCTTGTGCAACCTCTAAATATTAACTAATTTCCATAAAATTTGGACCAAAGTAATTTGGGCAGATATGGAACCAAATGCTGGGTTCTAATCCAGAGAAGCTTAAAAAAAATTTTTTTTGGACCACCCATCCTTATTGTAAAATGAAGTGGATTTACATTTAGTCATGGTATTACATGTGTTTATTTTCTCTGGCTATTATATTAGACTACATGATCATTCAGGATTCACTCAATTTTCCACACTTTATATGTTGATAATACTGATGATGAGAGTAGAGTGTATTCTATTCCTGTGGAATCCTAATCAGGTGGTAATACAGCCCTCCTTTCCAACGGTCATTCATTTTCTATTGATGGTAACAAGGTTCTCTGTACATTTATAGATTAATCCCACAAAGACAACTTCAAAGGCAGATCTGACATTTCCCTCATGTTAAGTGTAATCACTTCATATGTTGACCTTGAGACATTTCCATGCATCACTCATTTCAGCATTTACATGTCTCATTAAACTTAGCACAGATGCAAATTCATGCACGTGTCAAGACTTGCACATGTATTTGCATATGTCATAGAGGCAAATGAATACAAACACAGAGATAATA
The DNA here is from genome assembly GCF_902148855.1 of Sphaeramia orbicularis. Classification (NCBI taxonomy): domain Eukaryota; kingdom Metazoa; phylum Chordata; class Actinopteri; order Kurtiformes; family Apogonidae; genus Sphaeramia; species Sphaeramia orbicularis. The sequence continues at coordinate 44,530,105 of NC_043971.1, read as the reverse complement.
CAGAATCCTTACATTATCATGACAATGAGAAGGTCTTAAGGGGTCCCATGAGCACTAAATGACCCGCACTTGAATGATGATGATTTTAAAATAACATTGCCCAGGTTTGATTTGAAGGTTAAGGTTAAATATGAGCCACGTTTACACTAGAGCCAGACTGATATGGGATTTTTGGGGCCGATGCCGATACCGATATTGGGGGCTAAAAAGAGCCGATATCCAATATATTGGCCGATAACCGATTTATTGGCTGATAACAGATATTTTGGGAGGTATATGAAATATGAAATAAGAAATAACAAATTACTATCAGGAAATATTCAAAAACTATTCATAGAGGGAAGGGGATTATGAATTAAAAGGACATTTAAAACTTTAAATGTGAGAATGACAAAAAGAAGTTTTTGTGTTTCGATTTGTGGAGTAACAGAATGGAACAAATTAAACAGTCTGGCTGTAGTTTACACAGAAATAGTTAAGGTGCTAAACACAGAAACTGGAAGAAGTTTCCTTTTAACCCATTGAGACCCAAACAGCCAGCAGTGACATAAACCATCTACTGATCTAAACTGTTTAATACCTGTTGATCCACTAATCCTATCAATACATGTAAATAATTGGTGGAAAATAGAGTTTGTCATCATTTCACGGTCATCAGATATGACCCATTTAGACGTTCAGAGGTTCTGTACTGAACGTGGAAACGCCATCATCTTCTACAGCATTGATTTATCAGAAAAACCCATGGAGTTGGATCAAAGACAGTGGATGGACATACTTGTTTTTACATTCAGTTAGCAATATCTTTGCTGAAAAAGTAACTTTTTTTTTCAGTTTTCTCTGTTTTGATATAATTAATTTTGAATTTACTCTGAGGTTTCATGAACATCTACATGATCTGTGAATAGAATATAGGAAAATACATGATTTACACACAAAAAAGCAAAATACAGAGGATAATATAAAAAACAAACAAACAAACAAACAAAAAAAAAACATTGGTGATAAATCAGTTAAGAAAGGTAGAAATAGAGAAACATTCATTTGGAAACTGTCACAAAAGTAGCAGTGGTCTGTATGGGTTAAATCCAGTCCTGTGGTTGTGCATTGGTCTTACTCTTGCCCGAGTGCTTAACCTAGAATGAGGGTTCCATGAACATATGGCACACATGCCACAATATAATACAAACATACTCACACTCCTCTTTAGTCCTTCTACAGTTGCTTGGTCAGTCCTCTGCTTGGGCAGTTAAGGGTCAAAGAAAAGGAAATAAATTCTGTGACAAGAGGTATTGAAGTTTTCAGCAGCAGAGGTCTTAATTTCTCTCCATCATTATCACATTGATCAGGTAGCAGGTTAAGGTCACTGCCCACATCGTTATCTGCCCATTATGCAAGCATTGGCCCAACATTGATTAAGATGACTTGGGCGGCTTTCTTCAGGACAATGTAAGCAACACTTTTTCTCCTTTCAGAATCACCTCAGTGTTTAATAATCAGCAGCTGAAGACTGTGTGAAAAGTGAAACTCATAATGATAATAATAAATTCTATCTTTATATATCTCTCCGACACTAAAGTATTGACTACAGTTAGGATAATAATAGAGTTATTTCCACCTCTATCATTTACCGGGTTATTGAGCATGTCACAGCAAAATCACGGTGGGCATGGAAATTGCAGTAGCAGATGATAACTTTCTTGAATAATGAGTGATCAAGTAGAAAAAACAAGTCTGAAATCTGACTTTTTTACAGTATAGTGATAACTATGTTCTGGGGCGCCATAAAGGGGGGGTAAACGCGACAAATTCATGGGGCCCAGTATTTCCAGGGGGCCCCATGTATATAAGTTAGAAGTCGGGATAATTTTTTGTAAGCTCTGCAGTAGAAGAGAGGCATAGAAGTCGGGAGTCGGATGTTCAAAGTGAAGTTTTACTTTCGTTTTCACGTCTGTTGCGGTTGTTACGATAGCTATGAAACACACCCCTACACCTCCAGTTGTTACAGTATGCTCACACACACACACACACACACACACACACACACACACACAAACACACACACACCCTCTGAAGGCCCATGACGTTTACCTTCCATGGGGTCCACAATTAGTAGTGGCACCCCAGACTATGTTTAATATTGAGAGAAGAAAATAACATTTTAACCAATTATTGATCAAATTTAGCCAGATTTGGAACTCTGCAAATTGCAAGAGGGCAATATTATACACTATACAATGTACCACTTAAATTGTTAAGAAACAGTGAATATGTAGTACACAGGTGTCAAACACGTGGCCCAGGGGCCAAAACCAGCCCGTCAAAGGGTCCAATCTGGCCCGTGGAATGAATTTGTGAAATGTAAAAATTACACTGAAGATATTATCAGGCAAGGATGTTCAATCTAAAGTGGGTCAGACCAGTAAAATTACTATCATAATAACCTATAAATAATGAAAAAAGCTATTTTTTTCTTTTTGTCTTAGTGTCAAAAAAGTTAAAAAATGTTTACATTTACAGACTGGCTTTTCACAAAAAATATGAACAACCTGAAATGTCTTAAGAGAAGTATGTAGTATTTTAAAATATTCTGCCTATGATCAAATGTTTTGTGTATTTGTAGATCCACTGTGATGTGTAAGTTGTGATGCACATGTATAAATGATAAACTACATGTATTTTTCTTAAGAATTTTCAGGTTGTTCATATTTGTTCATGTTACGTTCAAGTATGGTTCGTAGATGTAAACATTTTCATTACGGAATTTTACTTTTTCACTCAAAAACAGAGAGAAAACTTTGGAGTTGATATTTCTAAGTTCTTATCCTATTATTTACAATATTTTACTGGTCCGGCCCACTTTATTTCATATTAGGCTGTATGTGGCCCCTGAACTAAAATGAGTTTGACACCCCTGATGTAGTATATGCAGCTAATAAACCCTTTCCTTTGTAAGCAAACTTAATGCCTATATCACGAGGCTAGGACTGTGGCTCCAAATGCCAAAGTAGGAATATCTTAAAGTTTCAATACCACTGACGGCCCCTGGTGTTGACTTGACCCTGGCTCCCATAGATGTACAATGAACTTCTAAAAATTCCAGGGCTTTTTCTGGTCTCATCCATGTAATAGGTGATCTGGTCCATATTTTTTCCCCCTCCATTATCCAACTCTCAAGTCAAATACAAGCTTTGAGGTCTGTCATGTTGGGCTTTGATTGACAGGTCTTTTTGACACCTCGCTCGCCTGCCAAGTTGGACTTTGAGAGTTCCATTTCATTCATTTTAATGAAACACAATTTTTCCCTGACAGACAGCTCCACTATAACTGTGGTTAAAAAGTTTCACTAGCAAGACTATAAAATGAGTTTGTTGCACAATTCTTGATTAAGTTGACTGTTTTATCAATCAGTAAGCTAACATTCACCATTAGCTCACCCATGGGCCCCTGTGCTCCTGTGGTTCCTTTGTCCAAATATGGTCACTACTGTCTCCAAACAGCCAACATGTCACAAATTACTGGCTTCAGAATGGCAGTTTAGAAACCAGTGGGTGATGTCACGGATTGTCTGTCCACTAATGAAATACAGTCAATCATCTGGACGTGTTTTTTTTTTTACCTGTTCTGTGAATTTAATAGGAAGAAGGTGGATAGTGGATGTACGTCATCCAAGACTTCGCAACCAAGGAGAAGCGTTCCCATTCCAACTCCTGTATGTTTTACAGACAATGCCATAATCCTGTAGGAAAAGATCAGGGTTTACTTAAATATTGCTAGAAATAATACAAAAATATTCATAAAGTATTATGGATTACATAAAACATTTAAAACAAGCTTTTTCTACATTAAACATAATCTTTTTATCCTTCCTTAACTTAACCAGAATTTCCTCTATATAAGCATCCATGTTGACCATAATATTTGAACAAGATGATTAACAAGTATTATCTAAACACATTTTTGGTCCATAAACATATATATCTGCTCTCTATAAATATACAGTGCAGTGAAAACTTGACTGAAACAGACTGGTTTGCTATTTTAATGATATACAACTGTGGAAATTTATAAGAGGCCACTCATAAGGCCATTCATAAGAGGAAAAATGAGGAGATCACTGGTTTTATTATTGGTAGCTGTCTCACCACAGTCTAACCCAGCTCATGTTCCCTGTTAGAGGGTGAACAATCCAACACTTGAAAGCTGCTTCAAAATGATAAAAAGAACGAACATTGAAGGACTAAAAAGTGTTGTTGCTATGAACGCTTGTTCTTGTAATGTGAAAAGTTTCATTTATTCCACAGAGTACTCAAATTATCTATATTTGATGCATGTATTGTAAAAAAAAATGATAAGGTTTTCACTGAGAATGGGCATACAGTGGTGGATCCAGAAAAAATGGAAGGGCAGGCGGTGCAGGAGAATGGTGGGCTCTAGGGTCGGAGGGTTCAAGGGAACGAAGCGAAGCAAAACTAACATTATAAATGCTTCAAATCACACAAAAACAGATTTTTTTTTATCAGCATACACAAATAAAATGAATACAACTTGCTAATGTGACCACTTTTGGATCCAAAGCAGAGCTGGCTTTAATAAGGTCAGCCTCAGCTGTGGCATCAAATTCCATTTGCATTCCAAATAATTACCTCCACCAATGAGGTTATGTTTTCATGGGATTTTTTGTTTGTTTGTCTGATTGTTAGCAAGATAACTTAAAAAGTTATGGAAAGATTTTGATGAAATTTTCAGGAAATGCTGATACTGGCAGAATGATTAAATTTTGATGGTAATCGGGGAGGGGTTGATCTGCCTTGGTGGAGGTCTGCGCTCTCCGGGTGCTTTTCTAGTTTAAAATTTAAAATTAAAGCAACAGGATACAGTATGTCTGTGTAGGTTCTCATTTGCCCAGGTCATCATTCTTCTTGGTAGTTCTTCTTGGTAGTTCTTCTTGGTTCAACTGGACTAGCTCAGCCTTATCTTTTTTTAATTTTTTTTTTATGTCCTCAAGGCTTGATTTGTGTCGGTAGATCTTCCCAGAATTCAGTGCTGAGACAGAGACAGTACACCATCTTCTATGGGGTACTGTTACCAGATTGTCAAGTGATTTTGCTTTGTGAAAGTTGAATGAGGTTTTACCATGCGAAACCCTATAATCTCTCATTAAAATTGTCCAGTTGAGATATTTATTTCTTTTATTGTTTTAGGGGTATCTTTAAGAATTACTGCAGAAGAGCTGAAACATTTGTTTGATTGACCCAACAAATACTCAAACTATTAATGATCATTACTTACGTTGTTTTGTCTTGTAAACATTTCACAGTTCCAGCTTTTTAAAAGTGTGATTTCTTTGCTTTTTTCTTTCACTAGTTGTAATTATTTAGAGGTTGGGTCTGTTGGTTGGAGCAGCATTGTCTGCAACTTTCCTTAAATTTTATAAACCATTTATTCTAAATAGCATAGAGACCTGGTACAGAAACAATTTATTCTTTGCACCAGGGCTGTGATCATAATTACGAAGTTTGTGAAAGTTTTTTAGATCATGTATCAGCAGCAAAGAAAGTTTGACAAAGTACTAAACGAGAAACTAAGCCTTGTCCACAACTAACTCATATGTTATATTATATAGACACTTGTGAGTAAGTGAGTGAGTGAGTGAGTGATGGATATTTTACAATCTTAAGAAAGTAAATGCGTGTGTGTGTGTGGATTTTTACCCCACCCCCCAAAAAGGACTCAAGGGGTATTGTTTTTGGTTGGTTTGTTTTTTTTGTTTGTTAATACTTTAGCAGCTAAACTATTGGTTGAATTCAAACCAAACTGTGTTTATAGATTGTCAGTGACCCAGAATAGATGTCATTACATTTTACGAAAAGTAGGTCAAAGTTCAAAATTTTTTAAAAGGAATTTTTAAAATATTTTTTCCCCATTTACTTTTTATGGTCAAAAATTCAAATGTCTATAAAAACATGAATTTTGTTTCAATTTACTTCAAACTCGGCACATATATAGAGGTAATTGATATGTTGACAACAGCACATGCATAGACATGATGACATCAGCTGGACTGATGCCAAAATAAGCTACAATATGTGTGAGGGGCGGGGTTTGTTATGCCTGGCACCACTTGTTTCTTTGTTTGTTTGTTAACACTTAAGCAGGAAAACTATGGGCTCAATGCATACCAAATTGGGTTTACAGATTGCCAGTGACTCAGAATAGATGTCATTACATTTTGGGAAAAGTAGGTCAAAGTTCAAATATTTTTTATGAATTAAAAAAAAACTTTTTTCCCCATTTACTTATTATGGGCAAAATTTTATGTCTATAAAAACATCAATTTTGTTTCAATTTACTTCAAACTTGGCACATATGTAGAGGCAGCTGATATGCTGACATCAGCACATGCATAGACATGATGACATCACTTTGTTAACACTTTAGCAGCCAAACTATTGGTTGAATTCATACCAAATTGTGACCCAGTGACCCAGAATAGATGTGATTACAGTTTGGGAAAAGTAGGTCAAAGTTAAAATTTTTTATGAATTTTTGAATTTTTTTTTCCCCATTTACTTATAACGGCCGACATGTGTCTATGCTGACATCTGTGCACACATAGATACGATGACATCAGCTGGATCGATGCCAAAATAAGCTACAATACGTGCGGTCAGAAGAGAAATGCAATCAGAAAACTCCAGTTCTGAATACAATTGGAAAATGCTAATAACATTTTTTTTAACATTATTTAAGTAATATACTTGAAGAAAAAGCACAACACAACTGAACAGTCACTGACATCCCTGTTGTGTAGCAGTGCAGCGCATTCTCCTACGTGACTCCTACAGATGCGTCACATCAATCAGCTTCTTCCACCTGACTCAGAGCCACAGGCAATCACTCAGTGAAACCACAGAGGCTCACTGCACTAAGAAAGTACATGCGTACAAACTGTACTTTGTGCAACATGGAAGGTATTAAATAGGGTAGGAAAAATAACAATACTAGTTGATTGCTAGAAGGAGTTAAAATGTCCAGTGGTTACGAAGGGAGTCGTGTCCTGAATTCCATAAAGCCAGCATATGAACACATACAAAGATGGACAGGAATACTGATATCTTTAGTTCTACTCACTAAATTAAAAAAAAAAAAAATTAATTAATTATTAATTAATCAATAATATTTAGCAGATTTTTTTTCTCAGTTCAGTATTTTTTTTTGCTTAATTCAAGTAAAAAAAAAAAAAAAATGGAACGAATGAAAATTATCTTTGTAAGATTTCTTGAAATAAGATTTTCAAGATATATTGCCTAAAAAATAAGTTCTTATATCTCACTGAAAAGTTACTCTTAAGGTGATTATGTCATATTTTAAGTGTGATGAGATATTTTGACTAGAAATGAGAAAAAATAAAAAAAAAAAAACACTTGGTAAGATTTAGATTTTTTACAGTATAGTGATGATCTTTGGGGTAAAAGGGTATAATATTGACTCTTCTAGTTGTAGTAACCAACAGCAGTGAAGGTACTTACAAACGCAGGAAGTTGCAAGTGAAAATACATAAAAACTCACAAGTGTTTGTTTAGCATTGGTAGACAACGGTAAACATACAAGTGTGTAGGGATGTGGCGTCTGATTACTACATATACTGTGTGTGTGTGTGTTTCCATTTTAATATGTGGAAGCACGTCAAACCTCTTCTACATAAACAGACAGACACTTTGACCTGGAAGAATTGTTTACACGCAGACGTAAGAAGCCTTGCTAAACCCTGAACTGCAATAAAAACGCATTCAGACGCCAAAATTCAACAGATGCACATACACTATGAAAAACACAAGAGCGACAAAACACAAGTACAAACCCTACCGCACAAACACACATTTAAGATTGACTCCATAAAGAAGAAAAGGAGAAAATGATGACATCTCCACGCCAAACATGACAGCGCAGAAATACAACAAAAGACAACATCTGACTGGAGTCATACATTATTTATAACAGGCTACATCAATTTCTTTGACATTTCTTGCTGCTGTTGGCTCATCGCTACATTTCTTGACACATGCCACCGACACTGATGGCAAAACAGGCGCCCGCATTCTGTGCAAAAAGCATTTGCACTGAACACTAGTAGCGGTAATAACATCATTCCACAGTGTAGGTTAAAAAGAATACAGAACCTCACCTAATCCACATAACCATATTTTCCTCTTTTTTCTTGATGCCTAGTTAATCATTACTGTTGGTGTTCATCATGTGAACCCAGAATAGCATACTACAAAATCTGCAGTCTTCTTTAATTTTTTTTCTAATAGATGAATAGATTAGATTAGATAGTAGCAGCAGATAAAGACAGGAAACATGGGGAGAGAGATAATGACATGCAGCTAATGGTCCGGCCAGGCTTGTGATGGGAAATCAAAGCTAGTTTTTTTTAGTTAAAATCTGGTTCTAATTGAAAGCTCCAGACATACATGGTATCCCAAGAGTCAGGACAGATCATCAAAAATGCATATTTTCAAAACATAAAGTTTTCAACATTTTTTTCAATTGGAATATTAATAAATAACATGTTCAATATGATATCCTTCATTTGTGATGCAAAAGTTGATGTACTTTGCAAGAGTCATGTGAACTCGATGTAATAACTCCACATTTCTGTTGATGTTAGCACATTCATTCTTTATACGTGTAATACAGTGTGTTCCATCTGTGATTTTCATTAAGTACAGTTTCTCCTTTGGCATACCCCAGAAAAATAAGTCAAGGGGGTTAAGGTCTGGTGAATGAGGAGACGACTCCACATGACCATGTCTTCTAATCCAGGCAGACAAATTGTCATTTAGCCAATCTCTTACAACCATGGCAAAAGGGGCTGGGGCACCGTCCTGTTGGAGCCACTCAGGAAGTCCTTCACCTGGCCTTTCAAGTCGGGGCATTAAAGCTATACCATATGATGTGGCATTTTTACACTTTTCTTTTGTCATCTTAAAATGCTCCTAATAAGTGTGTGTCAAACTAAAATGGAAAAGAAATCCACCAGGTATTGAAACTCAAAAATGTTTAATTCTCATATATTTCTGATAAAAGTCTGACCAATCATTTTAGTCGGTCCGAATAAAATAATTGGCCGAACCTGACTGAGCCTCCTGTCAATCATCCATTACGGCCGTCCAGCATCCGATCCATTATCGCCGTCTCACATCCGATATGTGTACCTCTGAATCTGACGCTTCACTGGCGCTGCTTCTCCTGTCACTGACCACAATCTACTGTCTAGGATGTGTTTGGATAGAACTGACATGCACATGTGGAAGGGAAAAAACGGATTTATGAACAGAAACGACAACTGAGGGGCACAAACGGGAGTCTGATGAATGAAGGATGGAGATAAAAGTCCGGAAGTCAGCTGTGCTGGACTGAACAGGTCTGCATAAAGCTCAGCTTTTATGACGGTGGGACTCATACAGGTACATGTACATGGTGTCACACATGTAAGATGATGTAGGATGATAATTGTATGGACTATGAAACTTCAAATGTCCACGGAAAATTCGCGGAGGCCGCGCGTTCACAGTGCGCGCGCCCATCCCCTGGGCACTGCAGTGAAGACCCTGACCCAGTACTGCACAGACCAGGTCTACTGATGGAACAGGAGCCACGGGCCTGCGGCAGGTGGATGATGTATCTGATTACTGAGGGAGGGGTCCGCGGACACGCCAAAACGGACCGGACCTCCACCTCTGCTTCCCCCTCTGTTTTCATCGCGCATCAGATGAGAGGAGGAGAGAGGAGGAGGAGCCTCAGAGCTCAGGCAGAGGGAAGTGGGCGGGGCTTTGGAGAGAGGCGGGTTGTTCATGTTCAAACTTCTGCTAAGTGCTGTGAGAAATGCCACATCGGTAGGTATAGCTTTAACTGGTCTGTCAACATAGTGACATAAGTCTCATCAGTTGCATGTTCATCGAAGAAAAATGGCCGCGACACATGAGCTTCCCACAAACCACACCATAATTGTATGTGTCCAGACTAGGGCTGCTTGATTAATCGATTTTAAATTGAAATCGGATTTTTTAATTAGGATGATTTTTAAAAAAGGTATCTCGTCAATTCGATTTCATCTCTCTCGTGCCTACAGGCCGCGCACCTGTGGGCTACCGTAGACTCTTCCTCCTATCTGTGACAGCGGTCTTTCACAGAAGTCTGTGTAATGACCACAGATGTTAAATCTGTTAATGAGCCCGCAGTACTTATAGCAATATAAGCCGTGGCTTCATGCATGGATCCCGCAGTTGAAATATACCTGCATGGGGATCACTCATCTTACGTTGTCCCGGATCCGTACCGTATAGTCTTCTTCTGATCCGGGTCCGGGTCGTGGGGTCAGCAGCCTCAGCAGAGGAGCCCAGACAGCCCTCTGCCCACACACATCCACCAGCTCCAGGGACAGAATCCCTCCAGCGTGTCCTGGGTCGGTCTGTTCCACGCACAGCTCCCCCAAGTTAAATAGAGCCGCATGGGGATCACCCATATTACGTGGTCCACACATGCTCAACTGATGCCTGTCACTGACTTACATTGGTATCACTTCTGGGCCCAGATACCCCAAAAAGGAAAAAAAAAAAACATTTTATTTATTTATTTATTTATTTTTTTTTATAATTATTTATTTCTCGTACTTACTAAATTTTTCATTCACAAATGTAAGTTCTGTAACAAAAAAACAAATATTACTTTTTGAAAGATGTTGAACTTTATTTAAAGCTGTTAGATAAATCTGGAAACAAAAAGGCTATAAAAACCATCAGTATCTGCTCTGATTTGGACATTGTATTGTAGTGTATTCCCCCTGGCAAACTTATATTATTATTATTGTTATTTTCTTGTTGTATCCATTGTTTGTATACTCTGCTTCATTCAATAAAGATTTAATGCAGAAAAAAAAAAAAAAAAACTCTTCTGTGGGCTCATCACGTGGTACCATCACACATTTGAGGTAGGGAGCAGTGGCTTGCATTGCGGGCTGCTCATGAAAAGGACATGCTGACTTCTGTTGTTTTTTGTAGTTTTACCCAAAAATCTAATTCGAAAAGCGAGTTTTTAGAGGAAAAAAAATTGGGATTTTATTTTTTGCCAAAATCGTGCAGCCCTAGTCCAGACTTTAGAGACAACCTGTAGATCCCTTTTAGTTTTCCATCAGCTTGAGAAAATGAAAAAAACAAACAACTAAATAATTTAACATAATAAGGAATGTTATGGCGAACTGCAGATACTGGTTGTAAAATCAGCATATTTTTCAAAACAAAAATACATTAGTGTACACATGGCCTAATTTGATCAATACTAGTGTTTTTATTGTCAGTTTAACACTGCAAAACCATGACGTCACAGTCAGCAACATGTGTATGCCGCTGGAAAGTAGAGGTGAAGTGCTTGCAACCAAATCTGCATCCTCCCTGTGGAGGGGAAGCAGTTGGGTTAATGCTCCAGAAAAGCACAAGAAAGCATAACTGAAGTTTAACAAAATAGTTTAATGTGAAACCTAAAGCAGTAAGGCATAGTTTTAGACGTGCCAATGCACTGCACTGCTGAAGGAGTGGGTGTCGGTTCAGTTCTTTCCTGCTGTGTCTGACCAATAAGCCACAAATCCCTGGCAGTACCTCCATCCAACTGTACGCCCATGAATTATTTTGTAGCACAAAAGACTTCAACAGCTCCTTCGGTGGAGCCATTGTATTACTGTAAATACTATTCTGAAAAATCCGATTTAATGATGTCTATCATCATGATTAATGTACAAATGTGTTTGTGTCAAATCAATGCATGTCTTGTAAGGTTGGTAGTTCTACAAATCCAACATATGATTGGTGATTTTATTTTTACTCTGCAAATGGTGTCATGGGCAATTCTTTTATTTGTGCCCGGAGTGTAGTTACTGTAGACAAAACCTTATGAAAGGCACAGGTAACATCACCAGTTCAATTCAATTTTATTTTATTTATAGAGCCCAGTATCACAACAAAGTCACCTCACAGGGCTTTACAGAAATTGTTGAATTGATTAAAAACAAAAAAACAAAAACCACAATGAAAACTAGAAAAGTGGGCCCCCCCACCCCCGATCACCACCAAAATTTAATCATTTCTTCCTTATCCCATTTCCAACAAACCCTGAACATTTCATCCAAATCTGTCCATAACTTTTTGAGTTATGTTGCACACTAACGGACAGACAAACAGACAAACAAAAAAACCCTGGCAAAAACATAACCTCCTTGGCGGAGGTAACAATACAGAACATTACAGAACAAAACAGAACAAAACAAAACAGAACATTACAGAACAATACAGAACACTAGAAGCACTCGGAGAGCGCAGACCTCCGCCAAGGCTGATCAGTGGGCCCCCCCATGGGCCCCCCCACCCCCGATCACCACCAAAATTTAATCATTTCTTCCTTATCCCATTTCCAACAAACCCTGAAAATTTCATCCAAATCTGTCCATAACTTTTTGAGTTATGTTGCACACTAACGGACAGACAAACAAACAGACAGACAGACAAACAAACAAACCCTGGCAAAAACATAACCTCCTTGGCGGAGGTAATAAACAGTCAAGTAATCAGTTAGTAAACCGTCAGTGAAGCAAATGGATTAATGTCCCGGGCATCCCTGTCCTCAGACTTTGCTTCTAACTCCAGAAAACCCAGTGGGAAAAAGAGGAACCTCAGGGAGAACCACAGGGAAGGAGAGATCCACTTCCATGGACGTACAGGCTGTAGATGAGACCAGGACTGATGGACATCCATTTGCTGATGTAGTTCCAGTCTGTAGGGATGCAGTAGGGTGGGGGCACATGCCTACATCATGGTTGCTGTTGTTTCTGTGGTTGCGCAAGGTAATAGATGGTAACGGAGGATGGAATGACGTTCAGACTGACGACACACAGGTCGTGACGATGCAGAACTTACAAAGACTCATCACAAGTCCTAAATCGAGAGTCTAATTCCAGTCCTGGACTGTCCTGGTGTGACTGGGCCCTTATGTGTGACTTGAGCCTCCTTCTGTGGTGTGTGTATGCATATGCAGATGTATCAGGCTCATTTTAGAATCACATTACATTAGAATGTAAAAAGTGGAACGATTTGAAATGATTAAAATAATAAATTTTCTGATATTTTTCTTCTCTGTTTTCACAAAGTAAACTATTTTGTTATGATCTTTAATACTATTTCACAACTGCTACCATTTATTTTCACAAGCACAGTTAGCAAAAGTTTTTATGTGTCTTGGAAAAGGTCCAAGGGACTCGTACACTTTGATTGTACAGTTATGTGCAAGTCCTGGGCCATACTCTGTTTGTTTGTTATTGCAAGGTTGTAAATAGCTTATATTTATTTACCAATCTTTTTATCAAGTAATAATAAATACAGGAAATATGTGCAGAAATATGTGCCCAATACAAAACACAACTAAATGGCCTCTACAGGCTAAAGTCAGTATCTAATCTGACAAACAGTCATAAGAAGCCTTTTACATGCATTGAATGGAATAGTAAAACACTGGAAGATTTGTGTAAAATCTAATTGAACAAAATAGTTCAAGACATATGAAGTGCAAATGGCGTAGCATATTTCCTGTATGATCTGGTTATATCATGACCTATAGTTAGAAATGCATATGTACGGTCATTTCAACTTGGTAAAGCAGCAAACCTAATGATGTAATAAGACTTTTGTGCAGTACTGTACCCACATATACAAGAGGAGCTACGACAGTACTGATGGATGCCATAAATTCACATGCACAATTTATGATCAGTGAGGATTCAGACATGAACCTCTTTCTGTTTCCATGTGAACCCCGATGACACACACCCACATGTATGAATATTTATGACACCTGATGAGTACCACTGTCAATATAATGTCAATGAGCAATACTCATAACAAACCCATCCCTGTATATTTCCTTGTTTTTGCATTTAATCAAACCAGGCAGGTTTTCCACTTGTGCTATTATTTTATTTTTGGATTGTGGAAAAAAGGTTTAATATTCTTTTGATTAAAACTGTGAGTGTGAGAGCCTGGAGAAAATCATTGTTTTAATATAATCCAACTGACAGACAGAGAAGCAGAATTGAAAACATCACCCCCTTGGCCGCCGTAAATACATACTCTAATAACAGACTGCCTTTACCTGAAATGAGAATCAAGACGGAGCGGAACTGTTTGAAAGTTTCTTGTTAACAGTAATTCAGTAGCTTATTCTAACTGTCTGTGAAAGTTTATGACATTACGAGAAAAAAAAGAGGAAAATAACTCATCAGAAAACAAGATAAAAATAGTCTTTACCCAAAAGGAGTGTTATGTGGACTACCAACAAGTCGATCTCATAAATCAACTCCAACACAATCCCGCTGGATGGGACTATTGTTGCGCACAAACCGTACGTGCACATGAAATCCCTGTGCAACACAAACAGAGGCCCTGATGATGATCTGCTGTCAAATATGAGCAAAACAATCCATAGACAAATATTTATTGTGACAGGGGACACAAACCAAATGCTAATTTGCAGGATTAAGTCTGAGAACAGTGAGATTGACTTGAAGGTTAGTGGAGAAATATCATTTTAAAGACAGATAAAACTGTTCAAAGAAACAAGAAAATGACAACAACAAAAAAGGAAGAAATGGAAAACAAGTAACCTGAGTAAGTGTGTGTGTGGGTGTGAGGTGAGGTGAGATCAGGGTGAGGAGTGCTTCGAAAGAATTTCGTGTGACATTTCTGTTGTAAATCTGACAATGCACTGAGTTTGACCTGTGTGCAGCACACATGGTCCTGCACACACACCACATTCATTTCCTGTTCTCTAACCCACACACTGATCATCAAACTACTTGTTGCAGACATACAGCCAAATCAAATGTACATATTTTCCTCCCTGGATTTTCCTTGGCACTTGCTAAGCTAATGTGGACATTTGGTTCTCATAAGGACATTTGGTTCTTATAAGAATGCAAATACATGTTCACTCACACACACTCAGACCAACCCCTGATGTATCATACTCAAAATAGCCATTTCATTATTCAGGGAATTGAATCCCAAAGGGGATAAAATAAGAAGCCGCCGATGTGTGTCTGTAAATGTATGCACATGGGAGGCACCTCAAGGACATGAACCTCAGATGTGGCTTCAGCCTGCTCCTATATTTCTTCTGAGTGGGGCGGCACATGTCCACACTAAGGACATATCTGTGCGCTATTTAGAGCTCAAATCAAGCCTGACATTTTCATGGTGCAGCTCACTTTATAATATGCTTTATAGAGATATTATTATGCATAAATGGATTCAATAATTATACCACAATGTGAAGCAAACCATACAAAGAATGAAAAAAAGAAAGAAGTATACAAGCCCCTGCCTGTATTTAACTCAGCCAATAATTTGGATCCTTCCATTCGATAATTACTGCAGTGATTAATGTATTTCTGCTCTAACAGGTTCTTTAACCCTTTAACTGATGCAGTGAGTAACTTCTTATTTCTTAAACAACCATCAGTTTGACAGACAGTGTAAAAATTGGACTATGTTTCAATGAAAATAAATTAATTAATTAATTAAAAAAAAACATGTGGTGTGATGAGCCCAGATTGACCAGAGTGATGGGTGAGAAGAGGGGCAAATGAAATGATTACCCATCATGCCTAGTGCCCACAGTACACACCTGTTGGGGCAGTGTTATGATCTGGGGTTGGTTCAGTCGGTCAGGTCTACATTCAGTCCCACTGGATGTTTCTCAGTACGTGTCCTTGTCTGTTCGTCTCTTCATGTAATCTCATGAAACGTCATGAAGTACTGTTCCGTTTGAAAGTTTGCACAAACCAAGATCGGATGTGGTTCTTGTCTACTAGCTTAAACCAAGCATGCACTGGTTGGTGACTTGTGTATTTTGACTTGTATGGACTTGGCTGCAAATATCCCCAGATGTAGGGATGGGAATCGATAAGAATTTAATGATTCCGATTCCATTATTGATTTTGCTTATTGATCCGATTCCTTATCGATTCTCTTATCGATTCTCATTGAGTGAGGGAATAAAAGAGTACAAACGGGTGTGTTTGAATTAACTGTCTTTTATATTTCCATCTGCACAGAAAATATAACATTTACAATATGTACAAATAATAATAACAAATTATGTCAGGCCCGGTTGGGGGGGTACAGTGAAAGTGAAACTAAAGACACTTTACTAATTCCTCTATTGCCACATTTCCACTACGTGGAACCGGTTGGACTCTGCCCGTCTCCCATTGTTGTGCACCTCATTTCCTTTCCCCTACCTTCGGAAACTTGTATTTGAGGGGGTACAATGATTGCTGCCCACACCGGAACCGGAACTGGGCCCAGATGAGGGCCTGATGTTCACTCTGCCGCTAGATTCACAAGCGCCTCAACATCGTGTTGGCTACATTCTGACCACAACAATGCAGCGTACGCATGACGTCATTGCGCATGCCCAACGAAGGCGGAATCGCTAAGCAGTATTGTTACGCAGGCAAGCAAACGATTCCAAGGAATCGAGCTACTGGGATCCGGTGCTCAAAAAGAACCGGTTCTCGATTCCCATCCCTACCCAGATACATTTCATGCTATTGTCAATTTACTCTCAAATGCAATGGCGGCTTCTGTGACAACTTACCTAATGTGTTATTGAGTCGATGACCATCACCAGATGATGCGATACAATGTTGGACTGTGCGAGAAGCAGATTAGTCAGAAATACACCTTAATTATCATTATATGGGATTCAACAAAATTTGTTTAACCAGTTTAGAAGAACATACTATATATATATATATATATATATGTATATATATATATATATATATATATATATATATATATATATATATATACATATATGACATATATATATATATATATATATATATATATATATATATATATATATATATATATATACATATATGACATGTAAATAGTACAAATGTATTGAAATCAAATCGAGTGACACATTTTGGTGGATTGCGGAAATATGTTAGGGAGCCGATGGCGGAAATACAGCAGAGCCAGGGAGGAAAGTTCACAATCACAGACTGTTCCAAGACTTATGTTCTTAGGATGTCCGGTCTCTGGGAACCTTCTTACCAAGACCGTACTCACCGAATTCCCAAGCCTGTACTTGGTGAACTTGATATTGGTTGTTTCTCAATATGCATTCTTGTTTTTTCTTCTGGTCTCGCGAACTCATGAAATGTCATCAGTTGGGACCCAAGTACTGTTCCATTTGAATGTTCACATAAACCAAGAATGCATGGAATACCTGAAGTCGTTCTTGTCTGCTAGCTTAAACCAAAGATACACTGGTTGGTGACTTGTGTAGACTTGGCTGGGAAATATCCCAAAATGCATTTTGTGCTACTCTTGAATGCTACGGCCGCTTCTGTGAAAACTTAATTCAGAAATGTTTAATTGAGTAGATGACCATCACTACATGACGTGATATAATGATAGAACACGAGCAAGAGGCAGAATAGTGAGTACCAGCCATTCAATTACAGAGACTTGTGTTCTTAAGAAGTCTGTTCTCTGGTACCATTCTTACCAAGACCGTACTTGCCAAGTTCAAAAGTCTGTACTCTGTGTTCTTGATATTAAGAAATGCCTCCTATGTGTCCTTAAAATGAGGTCAGCTGACCCTGAATATACTGAACGACCAGGTCTGAACATCAGTGGATTTTTTCTTCCCTGATGACACAAACATATTCCAACATGACAATACTAGGATTTATCAGGATCAGATTGTGAAAAGTGGTTCAGCCAGCATAAGACATCAATTCACACATGGATTGGCCACACCAGAGTCCAGACCTGAACCCCACTGAGAATGTGGGATGTGATGGAGTTAGTTACACAGTGGTCTGACATTCTGATCTGTAACACAAGGTCTTGGTGAAAAATGGATACAACTCTGAACAGAAATAAATGTTGTGATTTATTGTGCCATTTACGTAAACATGATGCCATGGAAAATGTATCCTCTAATCCAGTGGTTCCCAACCTTTTTTGGCTTGTGACCCCATTTTCACATCACAAATTTCTGGCGACCCCAGACATAAAAAACGGAGACTTTTTTTTGTTTGTTTTTTTACCAAAACTAATTTGTTTTTGATCATGTAATAGTTTGCTATAGTATATTGCAAATCAACATGAATTGTAGATGACATTTAGGTTATATAATGTATATTATTATGGACTGAGGCAGAAAAGCCAGGTTGTGATTACTGCACAAAGTGAGAATTTTATTATCCTTGGTCATGATATGTACAGTCAGTCCAGCTTGTATTTAAAAGGCTGACAATTAATACTGAAAAAAAAACAATAAGCAAGGCAAGGCAGGTTTATTTATATAGCACATTTCATGTACAACACAATTCAAAGTGCTTTACATAAAACATTAAACACATTACAGCAGGGAAGCAATAAAAAGTATAGGCATGGAAAAAAAAAACAAACAAAAAAACCCAGATACAACAGATAAACAGATAAAACCTATAAAAACTTTAAGCTTAAAGGAAACAGTGCAGATCTGAACTGATGAATAAAAACTCCATTCAAATGCAGCTGAGATCAGGTGGGTGTTTAACCTGGATTTAAATAAACTGAGTGTTTCAGTTGATCTGAGGCAGTCTGGAAGTTTGTTCCAGGCATGTGGAGCATAGAAGCTGAATGCAGCTCCTCCGTGTCTGGTTCTGACTGGGATCCAGATGACCTGAGGGGTCTGGTGGGTTCATACTGGGTCAGGAGGTCACTAATGTATTTTGGTCCTAAACCATTTAGAGCTTTATAGACCAGCAACAGAACTTTAAAGTCTATCCTCTGACGGATAATAACTAAAACTATGAATTATGAAAGAGCTGCAGCATCTTAAACCGACCACAATGAACATTTGAAAGATAAACAGAACCACAGTGCTTCAGTTTCAGCTTCAGCTTCAGAGTTTGTCATGTCTTTTATGTATTGGGATTGTCTCTGTCAACTCACCATATATTTTTCATTAGCAAGTTTTTATTTTTATTTTTATCAATTACTAGGAATTTCAGGCGACCCGACGTAGGGTCCAACCCCAAGGTTGAAAAACACTGCTCTAATCAAAGCTATAGGTGGATCAATGAAATATTGTATGTGTGACTATAATGGTAACCCAGCTAGATTTACATTTCATATCAATGTCCTTGTTATAAGTGTTAGGTCTTTTAGGTCCGGTAAGGTCCGTGCACATAATCCTGTTTAATTATGCTTTTTTTTTATTGCAGCTACTTAATCAATGTGAGAATAAACCCACATTAAGCTTAATAAATCCTTTATTAAATGAGCTATATTTACAGTGTTTTTGTGCCTTACTGACTAAATGAATAATTAAATAAATCTGTTTGGATGCAAACTGCACTTTTCTGTGTTTTCTGTTTTTCTGTTTCCAATTTAGTGAAAGTGATGAAAAAGGGATGTGCTTATCTGTTTTGTAAATCTTTTTAAGTGATCTATAAACTGTTTACAAGTCACTTGGAGTGCATGTAAAGGTCTTAATAAATGTTTTAATGTAATAAATTTGTTTATGAGAATATTATTAACCCTGTGTAGAGCTAACATATAATAATGTTAACAGGCATCTCATAAAGGTTATTACAAGCACCTTAATATTAAACCACTTAATTCATTCTCCATCTTACTTTAAAAATAAATAAAAATGATTTCAGGAAAAAAACACAGTGCTTTCCTGATAAAACCATTCGTGTTACATGTACCTATTTACATCCTGTTATAATGTACTAACACATGACAGTCTCTGCATCTTGTCAGTTTTTTCTTCATTCACATGCACTAAAAATGCTTTATGACTCTAGCACATATTTTTATGAATAAATATGTAGCTGTATTCTTGCCTGCAGAGGCAGAGTGACAGCAAATATGAGCACAATCTCAGCAATTTACATTCGGCTTCTGAGAACATACATTCATGTGTTGCATGAACTAGGGTAATGTCAAAGCACATCCACCTTCATACCAAAGTACCAAATACCTCATGTCAAATGAAAAATATGCCTCCGTGGCTCTCACCTCTGACTACTTCTGTATAACCGAGTCAATGAAAACTGTGCATTTTTTATCAATCGCTTCTCAAAATGTGAATTCAAAACACATAACTTGCCTCAATTTAATTTGTAACTGAGAAGTGTCTGATAGCACGTATTCAAAACACTTTCCGGACTTTTCTTAATCTCGCTTGATAAATGAGCCGCGCTGTGAGGAAAGAGCACTTTCTGAGCACCCATAAGCCCTCTAAACAGATTACAAAGACTTATGGGTAAATAGAGGCAGCGGGGGTGAAAAAAGTGAACATCCTTTTTAATAGAGCTTCCTGGAAGCAGAGTGTGGTAATGTGACGCAACTGTTTCTCTTCCCGTCACTTACTGATGAGAAGTAAATGAATGAGATTAAGGTTTTAGGGCTGGTGCTGCTGCTGCTGTGAGTGAATGTACGGGTGTGTGTTAAAGTGTCAGGGTGAAAGAGACAGAGTGATATTGTGATACAGCTGGAAGAGGTTCAATTTGCCGGCTTTTCAAAGTGGTTTAAGCTGTGTGGTTTGTATGGGCTGCAGTGTGTGTGTACATAGGAGTCTGCAAGGTCATCTCAGGTTATTTTACATATATCGATATGCAAGGCTGCAGAAATAGGGTAGAGTATCAAAGCATAGGCATGTACAGTGGAATACTTTGCGTGTCAGTGGATTTAATGTGACTTAATGGTGTATATAGTGAAAAAAGATAAAACTGCAGATTCTCATTAATTAAGACTTGAGTTGCTTATAATTTATCAGCCAGTGGAGTCAAGTTGTCACAGTTTGTTTCTTTGTCATTTACTTCCTGACCCTGTCACCTCATTACAATCACTGTTTTCACCTGTGACTCTGCTGCCGTCCTCTCCCTCACCATACCTTTCAGCCAATCCCTTTCCACCTGTCTGCTCCCTCACTCACTCTGCCACATCCACCTCATCAGCCAACTCTGTTCACCTGTGTACACAGCTGCAGCTCATCAGGCGGACAGTTTATTCAGGTTTTGCACATACGTCACATGATCACATGGTATTCTGTTTACGACGCCATATTGGTAGGCAGGCTTTCCTTGGATCGTACAATTGCCCATTGTTGGTGATATTTATCTTTTTCCTGTGTAGATCTACAATAACATAAAGCTTTAAGCAGTGTGATCATGGTAACCACATGTGTTGCAGTTGGTTGCAATACTCGGCAAGAAAAAAACACCGGTAAATCCTTCTATAGATTTCTGAAGGATCCAGACCGGAGGGGGCTGTGGATTGCAGCCATAAAACGTTCAATAAACATGATAAACATGTACCATAGCCCCCCCCCCCAATTCTACGTTTGGGTTTATTTTTAGATGTTTGTTCAGATGTTTAGACTTCCTTTATTCTTATTCTAGGAAAAAGTGACAATCCTATGTCCCCTGATTACGTGCCTTCGTTGTTTTCACATCTGATATACCAGATAGTTGTAAATATCTGGGTAGCTAACTGCCGAGTACTGTACTTCTGAGCACTGACAATAGCAAAGAGTTTATCCAAGGTCAAGCTGTAGGGGTCCATGCCAATAGATCTTATCTTTTCCGCATAACGAACCTTGGAGGTGCTATCAAGGGCTTTGGCAATATCGGACAGGACAATTGTGCCTTTATCACAAGCAAACATACTCGCAAATAACAAAACACGCAAACACGAGTCCAAAGAAAACCACGATACAAAGCAAAAGTTCTGACTTTCTGGATCCAGATAGCGCGCCTACCAATATGGCGGTGTAAACAACAATCACATGACCAGTGATGTCAGCTGCAAGTCCTGAATATGCACTTCTCTGCTCTCAGTTCTCTGTCAGATTGTTCTTCAATACCTGCCAAACACTCCTGCTCTGTTCTTTTGCTTAATACAAGGCTCTCCAGAGGTACATTCCTGCCTGTTTTTGTGCTACCAACCCCGACCATCCTTGACCTGTTCTGCCTGCCTGTTTTCTGGATTATCTGCCCGCCTGTTAACTTGGACCCCGACTCCCTGCCTATTGTCATACCTGGTCCACCATTCATCGCTTGTCTCCCAATTACCTGTCTGCCTCTCACCTGGAATCACTTCTCTCCATCTGCTTCCCCCTGCTGTGGATTTAAATAAAGATGCTAAATGTACTCTCGCTTTTGTGTGTTGCATTTGGGTCCTAACCACCCCCGTGACAAAAGTACCTATGCCATGAAATGCCTGGTCTCAGTTATGTTAAAATAGAAAAGAATAAATTATCAAGAAATATTTTCAGAAACAGGTATTAAAAAAGACATGTTTTTCTTTTTAACACAAACATTGAAACTGAAATGTGATGGATTTTTTACCCTTTGTTGGAAAGAGAAGGATAATGGTTAGATTTTCATTCACTTCTAATTTGTAAAATAAAAAGTAAACGATTCAATATTCTGAGAGTCAAGAGCTCCAAGGATAGTTCTGTAGAAAAAAGACAAAAATCCAGACACTCACTTGGTTCCACTTGGTACCAAGTGAGTGTCTGGAGTTTTGTCTTTTTTCGATTGTTCATGCCCTCTCCATGAGCACCTCTGGTTTGTCCAATACCAGCAGCTCCCTGTGAAATTGTTTTTTGTCTTTAAGGATAGTTCTGTGTTGAAAACACACACACACACACACACACAATAAAGTCAGGTGAAAAAGAATAATTATGTAAGTTTTCATACATCTTTAACACACTTTAATTTGACACTGTTGTTGCATTGAGAGACAAAGGTGTGTAGTGTATAGGGGGTCCTTCAGTCCATCCCATACGGTTTGGTTGGGTCCGGTATGAACCACCACCTTACACTGATGCTGTTACTGATCTAAACAGAGCTAAAAACAGCTTTGGAGGAGGATCCTCTTGGAATTTGATTTTGTGAGGAGAAAGATGAAAGTGCAATCACTTGTTTATAATCTGCATGTAGTGACACTGATCACAGTGATAACTGTTGCTGAGCTACCAACTAACACGCTAAGGTGCTATGTAATTATACTGTTAGCGGCTACCAAATAATTGTAATCTATTTTGACATTTCAGTGAACTCTCTACATTATGCAGCATAAACCAAAATAGAGGCAGGTTCCAAATTGTAGATTCTGGTTTGAACTGTTGTATTGTTACTACATAGATGCAAAATGAAAAGGATATAGAGTAGAAACATTTATATTGGAGTTAAGGTTAACTGAATTATTATCCCTATAGGGAAATTTAGTCTGAATTTTACCCATTGTAATACACACAGTATACAGCATTAGCACGTAGCACCATGATCAAGGGCACAGATAAGAGAATTAACCTACATGAATCTGTTTTTAATGGTGGGGGAACCAGAGGAAAATGAACAGGTAAACTCAACATAGAAAGGGTCTGATCACAGAGTCGAACCCACGACCTTCTTACTTTGAGGCTGAAGCACCACCTCAAGTCCCCGTGTTTCAGAAAATGTTCAGATGGGTGCATATATACATATATATATATATATATATATATATATATATGTATATATATATGTGTGTGATTTAAGTGGAGCTTCAACAGTCTTCAGCATGACACAATTACAGTTATTCCACCATTATATTATTTACTGTAACAAATACTTTGTTCAAAGATAGTATCTTCAAATATTCATGTAGATGTACTTTTTTTTTTTTTTTAAACTGTGCTATGAAAAGGTATTTGTCCCCCTCCTGATTTTGTAGATTTTTGCATATTTGTCACACTTAAATATAATCAAATGGATGTGGCTAGTGAAATTCAACTTAGTTTTCCACAAAAAAAATTTAAAAAATGAATCATACTTAATTTGTGATGTAACAACGGGGGGATTACTTTTTCATTTAGGGCCCAGTTCTTTTTTTTTTTTTTTTTTTTTGCTGTTAATAAATGAATTTAATCTTTATGCCACCCTCTAGCATTTTTATCCATTTTTCTCTCTTTTTTTTTTTTTTTTTTTCATTTGTTTATCATTTTGGCTGTGATGCAGCTTTTGGCATGAAATTTAGCAGAAATGTTCCTTTTTAGTTCGATGTGTTTTATTTTCCCATGATGCATTTTGCATCCTCTGAGTCTCTGAATATCTGACATTACTAGAAAAAATACTAATGTGATCAAATCAGTTTTGTTGATAATCATTGACCTATCCAAGCTTGAATAACCACCAATGTTTCATTCACCTACTATTTATTTTATGGAAAATATTCCATTATTTGTTTGTTTTTTTTGTAATTATTCACTCAGAATTCAAATGATTAAAGTGGCATTTAAAGCTATACCGTATGATGTGGCATTTTTACACTTTTCTTTTGTCATCTTAAAATGCTCCTACTAAGTGCGTGTCAAACTAAAATGTAAAAGAAATCCACCAGGTATTGAAACTCAAACATGTTTAATTCTCATATATTTCTGATAAAATTCTGACCACTCATTTTATTCGGTCTGAATGAAATAATTGGCCGAACCTGGCTGAGCCTCCTGTCAATCATCCATCATCGCCATCCCCGCATCCAATATGTGTCCCTCTGAATCTGACGCTTCACTCCGCTGCTTCTCCTGTCAATGACCACAGTATGCCTAGGATGTGTATGGATAGAACTCAAATGCAGAAAGAAACAGAAACAACAACCAAGGGGAATAAACAGGAGTCTGATGAATGAAGGATGGAGATGAAAGTCCGGAAGTCAGCTGTACTGGACTGAACAGATCTGCATAAAGCTCAGCTTTTATGACTGTGGGACTCATACAGGTACATGTACATGGTGTCACACAATGTAGGATTATGTAGGATGATAAATGTATGGACTATGAAACCTCAAATGTCCACTGAAAAATTTGCGGAGGCCGCACGTTCACAGTGCACGCGCCCATCACCTGGGCGTCTCATCTCTGTGGTGCAGTGAAGACACTGACCCAGCGCTGCACAGACCACACCCTTAAATACAGGGTCTACTGATGGAACAGGAGCTGTGGGCCCGCAGCAGGTGGATGATGTATCTGATTACTGAGGGAGGGGTCCGCGTACACACCAAAGCGGACTGGACATCCGCCTCTGCTTCCTCCGTGCGCATCAGGTGAGAGGAGGAGAGAGGAGGAGGAGCCTCAGAACTCAGGCAGGGGGAAGTGGGCGGGGCTTTGGAGGGAGACGGGTTGTTCATGTTCAAACTTTTACTAAGTGCTGTGAGAAATGCCACATCAGTAGGTATAGCTTTAAAGGGTTAAAATCAAAAGGCAGGAAAAAATGTTGACATATGATGGTTTTATAGTAGTTTTTTGTGCATGGACATTTTTGTCCGCAAGGGTGACCAGATGTTTTTTCTTTTGTTTTTTTTTTGAGGGAGGCAAAAGGGTTAAAAATTTCATGTATATAGCCTTACTTTTATACAAACTACAAACAAATACACATCACCATCCAAAAAAAACCCCAAAAAAACACTGTGACATACATTTTGGTTTGAAACATTTTCAAAAGAGGCATTTATTCCATGTCTAGCCTGCACATATTTGCACATGGACAATGACAGAATAGATTTATGCCTACAATAATGTTAAAAAGTAATGATTTATTCAATCATTCATTCATTCATTATCTGAACCTGCTTTATCCTCACTAGGGTCACGGGGGTCGCTTGGAGCCTATCCCAGCTGCTTAAGGACACCCTTAATTCATTCAGTTCATTCAAAATTCTAACTGATCCTTATGTTTTTGGACAATGTCACAGGGAGCCATATGCCGTGGTGTTTCCACTGCATGTTACCGGCTTGACTCGACAAGACTCGGCTCAGCCTTTTTGCATTTCCATTGCAAAAAAGGACCTAGAATCTGGTACCCGGTGCTAGTTTTTTGGTATCACCTCCGCCGAGGTTCCAAGTGATACTAAACCGTGACGTATAACACTGCAGACCACTGATTGGTCAGACAGTTTTCTCTGTGACCCGCAGTTTTACAAAAAACAGATGTGGAAGTGGACAGTAAATTTAGCAGTACATTAATCCACATGATAACAGCCCAAACTACACCATGGTCGGTCGAGGAGGTTCCGTCTTTGGAGGCAGACGTAAAAATTCAGACGAGACAACACGCAGCAAGCAAGTTTTCAGCAACTCTCTGAGCAGACAACACAGAAATAACGCGCCGCATCGCTATGATGTCCAGGTACTGTAAAGTCAGTAGTATCCTGTAATGGAAACGGTCTCCAGGAATACCGAGCTGAGCTGAGTCGAGCTGGTTCCACAAAGTGGAAACACGGCGATAGAGAGGCTAAAAAGCCACATTTGGCCCAGTCATGAGTTGCAGACCCCTGTCCTAGCTGCACTGTATGTGAGTTAGTATGACGCTTTACAGTTGTTGAAGAAGTATTTAAAAGACGCTGTGTAGACACTTGTGCTGCTTGTGTGCACATACATTTTCTACTAATATTTACAATGTAAACAAATAAGTAAAACTAAAAGAGCACTTGGAGAGCGCAGACCTCCACCAGGACAGATCTTCCTCCCGTGTGTGTGTGTTTGTTTGTTTGTTAGCAAGATAACTCAAAAAGTTATAGATGGATTTTCATGAAATTTTCAGGAAATGTCCATAACTTTTTGAGTTATCTTGCTAACAAACAAACAAACATGCACGCACACACACAAAGCAAAGCGATCACAGTACCTCCTGGCGGAGGTAACTAGAAAAGCACTCAGAGAGCGCAGGCCTCCACCAAGGCAGATAACCCCCCCCCCATCACCACCAAAATTTAATCATTCGTTCCTTGTGCCAGTATCAACATTTCCTGAAATTTTCATCCAAATCCATCCATAATTTTTTGAGTTATCTTGCACACAGACAGACAGACAGACAAACAAACCAACGCCAGCAAAAACATAACCTCCTTGGCAGATGTAACAACTGGATAGAAATAAATATTCAAGACGAAGAGAGAAAAGGGGCAAAGAAATCAAGAAAAAGACTGAAGAAACTGCGCACAGAGAAAACGAACCTGCTTTACATAAACGCGTACACACACATACTTAATTGACATTGTGTAATTTCAGCAGAGAACGCTGCAGTGTTTTGTCACATACAGGAATGACAATGAGTGCTGGGGAACATACACACAAAGAAAGCATATTCACACAAACGCAGCTTTGTGACGACGGCGCTCTTTTCCTCAGGAGGGAAGCTGATACAAACATAAAAGCAGAGAAATTCATATTGGCTTCTCAAAGTGCGTCAGTTCTCCCCTGGGTAAGTAAACATTAACATTCTACTGATTCTCTGTAATATCCTAATCTGCTGTGTGTCAGTCGACGGTTTCTTCTGTTACAATGCGCTCTCATTTACTGCTGTGGTCATAAACTCTGGTTTCATCCCAGGTTCAGAAGCTCATATAGTTTGAGCTGCATACTTTAAAAAGATACTTGGACGTGTTAAAAAGAATTTCAAGAAAATTAAGTCTCTCCGATAAGCTTCTGCACATAACCAACAGATAATTGAAAGAGTCCTGCAGTGAATTTTGCCTACTTGTGAGAAATCAGAAAATTAAAAAATGGTGTGGAAACCTCTGCCAACCAGCCAAGTTTCCTTTTCCATCTATGTTTGGTCAGATAAGTCAGATTCCTTCAATGTGCTCACATATTTGGCTACTAAAGCTGATTCTAATAGAGGAAAAAAAGAAAGAAACATCATTCACAGTCATTGAATCATTGACAGTAAATTCCAGTTCTTTGAAACTGGAGCCTTTATTGGTCCTTCTGAACAACCAAAAAATGTTTTTTCAAATATCAATGTCCATGTTTGAGTTTCAGTTTGTATCATATTTGATACATTGGGTCTCAGGAAAAACAAAAACATAACACAAATAGTTCTAACAAATTGGTAATTCCTTTTCAAAATTGGCAAAGTTCTGCCTCCTTCCTCATTAATGACAATCTTGTAGTGTCACTGGAAAGGCCTCTGGTGAACAAATTCCTCCCCCCTTGTGGATTATCCATATATTGCAGGTAACTAATTGTATACATCAGGTTTTTCATGAAAAAAAATATCACACTGATCATGTAGTGGGCTTCAAAACTCGTGTATCAAATATAATACATTTGGCGTTATAGGCTTAAAAAGAATTTCAAGAAAATTAAGTCTCTTCGGTAAGCTTCTGCACACAAACTACAGATATTTAAAAGAGTCCTGCAGTGAATTTTGGCCACTAGTGAGAAATCAGAACATTAAAAAAAAAAGCAGTGGAAACCTCTGCCAACCACTTAAGTTTCCTTTTGCATCTATGTTTGGCCAGGTAAGTCAGATTCCTTGCATGTGTTCACATATTTGACTAATAAAGCTGATTCTCATAGGGGAAAAAAATAAAGAAATTATGAAAAAAACTGGATATGAAGTGCAAAAACGCAAAAAAAAAAGTGGCATACTGTACCATGGAGTGCCCAGACCTATGAAGAAGACTGACTGATTTTTGACCATACTACCCACTTTACAGTATGTTAGCAGTAATACTATCCAACAAATGAAATAAAAACAACAGTATACTAACAATATCAAACTGAAATGGGCCAACAAGACCCTGTGGATTCAAGGATAAGGCATCAGTCACCGGAGCGGAGGATTATAGGTTTGAGTACCAGCTGGGTTGTGTCTACTTGTTATGTACTAAATGTGGTTGTTGAAAGAGGAACCCGGCTTATCTCGAATGACCATTCAAGAACACCCAACATTCTGTAGTTACGTACATTTCCTTCATTCCATTAGAATGATGAACGTGTTCATGAAAAAGGCAAATGAGATACACAAATTTGCATTTGTTGTGAAGAAAACTATCTGTGTTTAAGATATCTTTTATTGTCGCAACAGGGAAATTTGTCTTATTTGCAACAGTAAATGCAATATAAACCAATACAATACTGTCATCTGGCCACAACATCCTAATACATCCCAAGAAGATAAGAGAAAGAGGACAAGGAGTGTTGATTGTTTCTGCATTTACCAACTCTGAAACATTTCCCAGAGGATTATACAGAGTGTATCAGAAAAAAAAAGCGTAGACTCTCAGAAAAAACTACATAAAACCAAAATGCAAAGACGTTTTTGAAAATCTGGTCATATGTGTTTGTTGACATTTGAGAAGCCCTGCTCTAGCCCTTTGCGCAGCCCTTTTCCTAACCCTACCCAAGTTAAATAGCATTAGAAAAAGGATTGAAAACAGGTCACCTTAAACAACAAGAATAGATATGTCGCATTTCTGAAGTCCTAACAATGATATTTTATGTAAATTTGGTTCACATGTCGTTTTGAAAGTGATTGGTAATGAACCTACTGTGTCCATTATGAGGATATGTCGTACTGTCTTGTTGTTCCCTCTTGTTTAACACTATCACTATATGTTGCTTGTCCATATTACAATACTTGGCTATTACCTCATGAAGAACAAACCTCATTCATTTGCATTTTCCTCCTTTTTGTAAGGTGTCCCTGGTGGCCCCATCTCAAGTCAAATCTGATTCTGACAAACTCTCTGACAGTTCTGCACACAGTAGATCATACCTGCCAAGATCTAATCAACACGTTTGTAGAAGGGGATTCAATTCACTTCTTTTTTTCTACCATATGCTATAGTTGTTGAGACTTTTGATATGCAGGAAAGTGTTTAATTTGTGCTGATAATGTTATGTAGTGCAATACTTTGATTAAATATTTGCTGTTTTAGGATGAACTAGACTTGAGTGACACATTTTAACCTTTACCATTTAACAGAAGGTTATTGTAAAAAAAAAAAAAAAAAAAAAAGTATATATATATATATATATATATATATATATATATATATATATACACACACACACACACACACACACACAAAACATAATGAAATGCAAAGAAAATAATTTAGATTTACCTGATGAAAGGCATATTTGCAATCACAGTTTCTTGCCTTGGATTTAAAGGAGCAAATTCTTGATATGCTGTGAGTAGGGATGTAACAATTACCGGTATAACGATAAACCACGGTAAAATTGCCAACAGTTAGTATTACCGTTTAAATTCTAATTATCATGATAACCGTGTTTGATTACCGCACTCTTACGGGGAAAACACTTATGTAAAAATCTGCTTTTATGTCAAATATTTGAGTATAGTTTTAATTTATTACAATTTTGATTTTATATACCTAATATTTGGAACCAATATCCACTTTTAAAGTCTTTGAAAAGGTTCGTTAAACATCTGTGTGTTATTTATGCAATAAATTATATACAGGGTGCGGAAGCAAAATTTACAATATTTTGAGGCAGGGATTGAAAGACAGTGTATGACCAATTAGTTTATTGAAAGTCATGAGAATTTATTTGCCACAAGAAAATTTACATAATAGAAAATGTTTTTATTCTATGTATCCTCCTTCTTTCTCAATGACTGCCTTCACACGCTTCCTGAAACTTGCGAAAGTGTTCCTCAAATATTCAGATGACAACTTCTCCCATTCTTCTTTAATAGTATCTTTAAGAAAGTCGACATTGCTGTGTGATGTTCTATTGGTAGCATGTTCTAAAACGCCCCAAATAGTATAATCCAGAGGGTTTAGATCTGGGCATCTAGGCAGCCATAAACATGATTCCCAAAAATTGCTAAAGTTGGATTTGTTGCTGTTGTCAACAAGTGTTTTGGTGTTCTTGTGTAAGATTTTAACTTCAAATCATATTTAACTGCATTTCTAACGGTCTTGTTGTCTACCTCAAGTTCAATTGCCATTTTTGTCATGGATTTGGTTGGATCCTTTAGGATTTTGGATTTGAGAGCTTTAATAAAAGCTTTGGTACTTTTTTTGTTGCTTCCTCCACTTCCAGACTTTCTCGTAACAGTTTTGCTCATAGTCATTCTCTTCTTTCCATTATAAACAGTCTTTATGGACACTCCAACTATTTTTGAAATCTCCTTTGGTGTGACGAGTGTATTCAGCAAATCACACACTCTTTGACGTTTGCTTTCCTGATTACTCATATGGGCAAAATTTTCTGAAAAGGTATGGATAATAGTGTTAGGTATGATTATGACATCAATATATGTTTGGTTTCAAAACAATTGACGTAGTGCCTGCTGAGAAAAAACAGCTAAATGTTCATTGTAAATTTTGCTTCCCCACCCTGTACAGTTTTCAAATCGGATTTTATGTATTTTGTATGTATTTTGTCCTTTTGTGTTGATATAATAGGTTAAAGTGGAAAAAAAAAAATAGACAGAGATATAGAAAAACAGATACCAAACATGGGCATAGTAAACATTTGTTTATATATAAAGACAAGATCAAAAGTACTGAAAAACAGACAAAATAGGCTCAGACCGCTAAGGGTTAATACTTGAACGTTTCTGCAACAGAAAATGCATTATGCCAATTATTGTATTTGTTTTTTTTTTGTTATTTATTTATTTATTTATTTATTTATTTATTTTATTTTATTTTATTTTTTCAAAAATACTACTTGGTTACATTATTTCAGTGTGTGTATTAGTACTTTTTGAACATTTTGAGCACAATTTCCATAATGCTGCGATAATAATGATAACCGTGATAATTTTGGTCACAGTAACCGTGATATGAAATTTTCATATCGTTACATCCCTAGCTGTGAGTGCATACTCAGCAGTACTAATAAATTAAACCTGTATTTCTATGTTATTTACTCTAAAAGACAAACATTGCTTGCTGATAACCAGCCTTGTAAAAACAAGACCACATACTTTAAAATTTCATAAGACCACTATCCACTGATGTTCAGACCTGGTCATTCAGTATATTCAGATTCAACCAAACTCATTTTATGGACACGTAATGTTACAAAACCTAGACCTGACCAACTGAACCAACCCCAGATCATAACACTACCCCCACAGGATTATACTGTAGGCACTAGGCATGATGGGTAATCATTTCATCTGCCTCTCCTCTCACCCTGATTTGTCCATCACTCTGAAACAGGGTCAAATTTGGACTCATCAGACCATATGACCTTTTTCCATTGAAACACAGCTCAATCTTTATGCTTTCTATCAAACTGATGGCTTTCTTCCATCATTATCCACATTGATAATTGGATTACTTAAGGTTACACATCTGTTTAGTCAGAGTTCTCTTTGCACTGTGTATGTTGTAATAGTCTTACTTTCTCCATTACACATACTTGTCAGCTCTAATGTAGATTTTTTTAAATGATTCAGTTTCATCAAACATTTAAGTGATCTTAACCCTATAACGCCAAATGTATCATATTTGATACATGAGTTTTGAAGCCCTTTACATGATCAGTGTGATACTTTTCCTTGAAATACCTGTCGTATACAATCGGATACATGCAATACACAGATAATCCACCAGGGGGGAGGAATTTGTTCAGAGGCCTTTCCAGTGAAACTACAAGATTGTCATTAATGACGAAGGAGGCAGAACTTCACCAATTTTGAAAAGAAATTAACAATTTGTTAGACGTGCTTGTGTTACATTATGTTTTTGTTTGTTCAAAAATAATACTTGAGCATTTACACCTGATGTATCGAATATGATACAAAACTGAAACTCATACATGGAATTTGACTTGGGGGTTGTTCAGAGCGATCAATAAAGGCTCTAGTTTCAAAGAACTGGAATTTTCTGTCAGTCATTTAATGGTTCAGGCTTTACAGGGTTAAAGTGTTTTTCTGATCACATTTTTTTTGTTGAACATGATGGTTCACCACTGTCCTTCAT
The DNA here is from genome assembly GCF_902148855.1 of Sphaeramia orbicularis. Taxonomy (NCBI): domain Eukaryota; kingdom Metazoa; phylum Chordata; class Actinopteri; order Kurtiformes; family Apogonidae; genus Sphaeramia; species Sphaeramia orbicularis. The sequence continues at coordinate 44,497,232 of NC_043971.1, read as the reverse complement.
GGTTTAAAGAATGTATTGGACAGTTTTTAACCCATGTGTCCCTCAACCTATGTCTTCAGACGTAAATGTTTTAGAAATGAGAAGCTACTCACTGCATAACTGTTGCAGCTGTATAAGCATTTCAGTAATTATCCAATGGAAGGATCTGAACTATTTAGAGAGTTAAATCCTGCAGAAGACCTTTTAATGTCCATGCTGTGTATGTAAACTTTCATGATTTTTTTTTTCTTCTGTGGCTGGAAACAATGTATGAATTTTAAATAAGAGGGTCCCAGATTGTTGCATGATTGTGACACTGAATTCAGGAACCAAAACGCTCAAAGACATTTCTTACATGAACCCTGTCTTTCAGTCTCTCATCCATCTTGAGTATAAACAATAGAGGCCATAATATCAACTGGGTGATGTAATCACTACAGCGATGTGATCCACTTTGTTTCCGCGGTTAACTCACTTAGAGACACATTACACTGGGTGGATGAATGGGCAGAATGGAGGGATGAATGGATATAAAGAGCAAAAATAGAGATGGATGAGTTGAGGGGAGAGGTAGAGTGGTGATATGGGGGAATAAAGAGAAGGCGAAAAGAAGAAAGGGACAGGGAGAAAAAAAAGAAGGTAGGGAGGTGATGAAGTGAGAGGGAGGATGGCCTGAGGAACTGAATAAAAACACAGGTGAGGAGTGAAGTACAGTGTGTTAAGAGATGAAAATCATGTCAAAAGGTGAGATGTTTAAGTAAAAATAGTGCTGGGGAGGTGAGGTGAGGTGTGCAGAAAGCAGTCACATGTAGAAGTGGAGGATTAAATGAATGAAAGACAGAGAAGATGACAGATAGAAGCAGAGTGGTATTAGATAAACTAATTACAACAGACCCTCCTTTTCCTGCACTCTCACTCTCTGTCTATATCCATCCATCTCTTCTGCCGGTCATTGGCTCATTCTCTCCGACTTTCCCGGAATAAAAGCGTGATGTTTTCCCGCCGATGGCGAGCAGATCCGCTTCCCGCAGGCTCTTTAAAGTGAAATAGGATACGTGTACATCCAATCGGAAAGCTTTTAACTAGCAGAGCTCTGGGTCGCCAGGTGGGTAAAGTATTTAGCAGTTGGGACACTTAGAGTGTGTTTGTGTGTTGTGGATTGTGTGTGTGAGTATGTGTGTGTGTGTGTGTAAGTGTGTCAGAGAGGAGTAAAGCATTTAGTGGTCAGGGAACTCACTGAGACAAACACTGTGTGTGTGCAGCTGCATTATGTACATGTTAATCCCTTCTGGGTAACACTTCATGATAATTAATAATATAATCGACACAGTAACACGTGTTTAATTAATACTGTATAACGATAAGCATTGATAATAATCACTGAAGGTATAATATGTGACATTTACACAGTGAACTATCTGAAAAGGCGAGGCCTATATTTATGTACCTACATCATATTAAACTCCGACAAATACATCATTGTAATCATTGCAGCTGTCTGATTAGGATGCAACAGGGTCATGTTGTTACAAATGTTCCTTGTTGCTTTTTCCACAGAAAACTAAATTACATACCATGAATATACATAAATGAATAAAATTTTAATATATTACCTCGTCTGGGAACATGTTTTCTTCCTGAGTCACATTTTCATCTGCAACAGTTGTGAAAACAACAACTCCCATGATCCCATGCTACACTAGATGGCAGGCAACTAAGTCCTTTGTTAGTGTATTGTTTGAGAAATCCCTAGTGGCAGAAATGACATTCTCTGGGTTTAACTCTTGACAAATCTATCAACACTTATTAATGATAGAGACAATTGCTAACAGTTACTTATTTGTGCTTATTACTGTATTAATTGCAATTTGTAGCATCTTTATAAACCATTAGATAATGTTTTAATACCATGTTAGTGTTACTAGAGACAGCGGTGAAATGTTCATAAAGTTTTAATAACTGACTATACCAGCATTAACTAATGTTTACCATGGACTCTTATTGTTAGGTGTTACCCATTTGTGTGTTTCCTTAGTGATCTGTAAAGCCCAGTTGAGAACAAAGATTACGGACCAGAGTCAACCATTTTACAACATGGCAGGAGAAAGTTGGTGTAGCATGAATTAGCCTGTCTCAGCTTGTGACAGACGCAGGCTTCAGTTTTACAGAGTTAGAATTTAACAGTATTAGCAGTTTATAGGAGTATATAGAGTTATCCTTTCTATGTTTCATCATGAGTGGAAATGGAACAATATTAAGTAACTCACTGTCCTAATCTGTACATCCATAAGACATTATATCCAGCTATAAACAGCCTAAAAATACATCAAAATGGAAATATAGAGATTTGGTACTCTGTAAAGTATACACCATCTCATCACATGACATTAGTGGGAAAAGGCTGATGTATTACAAGGAACTGCAAATCTCAACTCATCTTGCGACTATTCTTTGGTCTGAAATTTATCTCAAGCAGCAACAACCGCTGCTTGTAACAGAAGCCAAAGCAGAAGTATTGAACTTCTCTCTAAAAATAAATCAGTACATGTTTTCTGGGGTTCATTCTGGTCTTATTCAGCTTATTTGAACTCTCTGATAAGTTTACTGGTGGTATCTTTTGTAAGACTCAAGGGCTTTTTTGTGGGCTTTGACAGCTGGCCTGCCAACTGAGATTAACTTTTTCAGCTTCTGTTTATTGAATAAAACATTTGTTTCCCCATTGTTTTAGTAGTTTCATGATGTAATGCTATACATTACATTTGAGATTTTATTCTTTCTATAGATAAAAAAAATATCCAATATAAATGATTGTAAGTTGCTTGGAATGCAGATCATTCAGAGTGTAGATTGATGAATTACTGACTCACTTTAGCCTGACCTGCAGTCATGGAACAAAATTATTAGACCACCCTTGTTTTTTTCAGTTTTTTGTTCATTTTAATGCCTGGTACAACTAAAGGTACATTTGTTCAGACAAATATAATGATTAAAACAAAAAATAGCTCATAAGAGTGTAATTTAAGAGCTGATATTTAGCCATTTTCCATGGTTTTCTTCATAATAACCAAAATCACTTACGTACTTACATCAATATCTATGGCACTGTACTGCCAAAAACAGTGCTTTTAGGCATTCCATGTTTTCTTTTCCATCTGTTTTAGTCACACAACATCCACAGGAATTAGTACTTGATTGCATAAACATTGTTTTTGATAACATTTGATGGTCTCATATTTTTTTCTGCAATTGTACTGTTCATCTTAAACCATATAATATGATGTTGTGTGACTCATTGCCTCAGCCCAGACTGACAGCTGATGCAGTGAATATCAATTGAATGTTAATTTTCATAACTAGATGTCTGTTTTCCGATGGATGTCTACAAAAAGCCAAATTGGGGATGTGAAATATGCAAACTCAGTGCTTCAAAACTTACTGGCAACATCATGACGGCTTTGAGAATTTATTTTACACAGTCCATTGTTTATCTATGGCATTACTAACAAAACTTCTAAACTTTGTGCCCACTCTGTACAAAGTACACAGACTTACATTCTAATTCACCAGATGTTTGTACACCAGTGTTTGCCTCTTTTACAATAGATGTTTTTTCATGAATTCTCCAATAGTATTTACGTACTTGTATGTAAGGGTGTGTATTGGCAAGAATCTGGTGATACGATACAAATCACAATACTAGGATCACGATACGATATATCACGATATACCATGATACTGTTAAAAAGGCATTTTTTTTTTTTTTTGTTTTTGTTTCTTTTTTAAAAGATTATTTCCTAGAAGAATTGAATTACACCAGAAATAGGCACAAATACTAAACACATTTTTATTTGATCACAACAGGATCTAGGCCTAATGCTATATCACAAATTTTTCCTCCATTAAAACTTAAATTATGTTTTACAGACATTACAGTTTAAGGTCCTGCTCAAATGTTCATTTGTTCTTAACTAACATTATAACATTATTTTTGTGCAATCCCAACAAAGGAACAAATATCTGCCTCTCTTGGACAGTAAAAAGTGCTTTTAGGATGCTTCAAATTATCATTATTTAATTTAATAAAAAAGTGTTAAGTAATAATAAATAAGATATAAACAATAAAGAAAACCAAGAAACAAAAATTAATCTCTGCCATATCTGCATTCAAATAAATACCTAAAAATATCGATACAGTACTTTTTAATATCGATACAGTATCGTGAGATGAAATATCACAATATATTGCAGAACTGATTTTTTCTTACACCTCTACTTGTGTGTACGCATAAGTCAGTCATTCCACGATACTTTTTGTATGTGTTAGTAGGTGTGTGGATATGTACATTTTTGTCACTGTCTACAGAGGTACTTAAATGAAAACCTCTGAATTATTCACAAAGGAAGAAGTCTATCCTCCTGTTTCCTTTTTTAACCCCCTTCAACCCCCCCATCCCCACCATCTACACACACACACACACACACTTCACCTCCCATGTATAATTACATTAGGGTGACTGGGATTGCACTTCACACACCGGTGGCAAAAAAAGAAAAAAAGAGAAAAGAAATCCCACAGTTGTTTCTCTCTTTCTCAGGCTAAATAGATGCACTCTTCAATAATCAAGGTGCACTACGTTATAATTTCACGCCCGCTCCTGTCGTCCCACAGACAAATTGTTTATTGGAACATGTTCGCCGGTGAAGCGTGAATCACCAAAAACAAACAACTTTTTTCCTCCTCCGGTCTCCCTCACTCCCTCTCTTTCTGTGAATATTAAAATTATGGCAGAAACGGCAGCTAAAAGGGGAATTTCATTAGCATAATGAACAGCAGGAGCGAGAAGGAAAGTCTTTTTATTAGGTTGTGTGTATAATCCACAGCATTTGAAAGCAAGGTTAAGCGGGGATGTGTTTAATTGCCTGCTTAGAGGGTTTTTGTAAATTAATTGCTGTGGGACTGAATGTCAGCGGAAGAGAGAAAAAATGGAAGGTGTGCAAGATGTCTTTTGCACAAATTGATGTTTGAAGATATTGGCAGACAACTTTATATTTGGTCTTTAGGCTATCAGACACATGCTTTAATAGTCACACAGAGCAAGAAACAACAGAGCAAAAGGAAGATAGAATCAATAGGAGAGAGAGAGAATAAGTGGATATGAGGACAAACACTGTGATGTGTGTGAGGCAGATGTAAGATAAGAGTTTAGAAAATACCACTGTGGTTGTTGTACCAGACAGATATTGTGTTTTCATTGACTTCCAGGAGTTTGTATGGTTACAAATAAATAATTTATTAAAGACTTACTTAGATTTAGTCATCTGTTCCTATTAAAGTAGGATGCAGGGGACTTTAAACACTGAATGAATCATTTTGACATTCTATATTTATATTTATCGCTGAAAGACTGAATAGAAGATCACCATAATGGCTATTTTAAAAAAAATAAAATAAAATTCATTAACCTTTGAACCCCTAACCCTTGAACATTAAAAAGTCAGGCAAAGTGGAGTTTCTCAGGTTTGCAACAGTACAATATGTCTTATTTGGACATTCAGAGGGTCTGTAGAGATGGTGTCTGAACCATAGTGTAACACTTGTAAGGGATAGATGATTGATTTTACAATAACAGTGTTTAACTTTTAGATGAATGGACCAGTGGGTTTGACAACTGGAGTGCAGTGGAATTTTTAATTTAGACCCAGAGGCAAAAGTTAAAGTGAGAAACAGTTGCTTTAATAATGGAAAAAAGTAAAAATAAAAATAAGAATAATAAAATGCTATAACAAGATAAAACAAATTGGTATTATATTTTTGTGCATAATAATTTGTTTTATCTTGTTAAAGCCTTTTATTTTTCCTATTATTCTTATCGGTTCCATCTAGGGTGCACCCTTGTAACCTGAATTATCAGTTTTAGCCTCAGATTCAAGTTATTCTGATCCAATTCAGCACTTCACAGTAAACCCAAAAAAATTAAATAATATCAGTTCAAATGTTAAACACCATTCGCTCAAGGAGTATATCCTACACAGCATCCGTAAGTTTACAGTTCCAGGTGATGAAGAAGATTTTTTTTTTAAGTCTAAAAGTCCAAAATGAACATCAGTCGAATGAAGAAAAGGTGAGTCTGGGGTGTTCAGAGTGTGTGTGTGTGGGGGGGGCTGTATAACAGGGTTGTGTGTGAGGGTGTTTGTGGGTGCTGGCCCTACCACACCGCAGAGTGTAGCAGAACCTGTCCAGTAACCACAGGGCGTCTGGGAGTCTTTCTCTAGATCCAGGTAGGAAGGCTCGCCATCACTTCACTGGAAGGTCCAATCAAAGAAACAACCAACAAAAAAACCCTGACCTGTCAGGAGACACGGTCAGAGAAATGTCATGAGTGATCAATTTTATCCACAGTGTGTCCAGCTTATAATTATTATATAATCTGTAGCAACATGAATTTTTAAACAAAATAATATTCAAAATCCTGCACATACTTATCACAGTCTTTTTCTAGTACATGCCCTTTAACAGTACATATATGGATTCAAACATTTTATCTGCTACAAAAATTTATATTCTATACAAGTTACAACTGTGCGATTAATCAATTTTAAATCAGAATCAGATTTTTTTTAAATCAGAATTTTTAAAAAAGGGAAATCGTCAAATCAATTTAATCTCTCTCATGCCTCCGGGCCGTGCGCCTGTGGGCTACCGTAGACTCTTCCTCCTATCCATGAGAGCGGTCCTTCACTGAAGTCTGTGAAATTACCATGGATGTTAAATCTGTGATACTAGTAGTGATACCAATGTAAGCTGTGGTTTCAAGCACAGATCCCCCAATTTAAATATAACAGTTTAGGGATAATAATAATAATAATAATAATAATAATAATAATAATAATAATAATAATAATAATAAAACATTTTATTAACTAACTAACTAGGTTAGCCTCAGTTTAAGCTAGTTTATAAATCATGTAGAGCACAAGGTTCATAATCACACAACTGAAGACAAAAACATTTTAGTTTTGAAACATATAACTAAATGACAGATGCTAACATTAAGAGCTTTACTAAGAAGTAACATTAGCCAAAACGATATGTAATTTAAGCTATGATTTTACGCAAGAATACAGCATAAGTTAACATTACCTGACACGAATTGTGGTTTCGTTGTCTGGATTCCAGTTATTTCTACGAATTGCAGCGATCCATCTGCTTCGTCTGTCTTTGGCTTTAGGTAGCCGCTAAAACGATAGCTCTGAGTGCTTTTTAAATCTATTCATGCAATCAATGGCACAATAGCTCTTCCCCATTTTTTAGATTGTTCTAAACTTTTTTGCAGTATTCAAGCCAAAGCCCCTACTCATGTCCCTCTTTCTGCCACTCAGTGGATGTAACTGCGGTGACTTCCACTAGCGGTGACGTCACGTGCATACCCTCTATACTTATATTGCATATTTCGACCTCATTGAAAAAAAGTATCTGATGATAAAGGCTCTTATTACGTATTAATTCACATTTATCCCAATGCCTTTAAACTTTATCAGCCATTTTATAACAATCACTGTATGGTGTTGCTAGTGTAACTTATTCACCACATCTGCAGTGGAGTTGTGTGTTGATGCTTTGTTAAGTAAACACAGGCTCTGAAACTCAGCTGGTATGTGAGCTGTCAATCACATCTGTCAATCAAAGCCTGACACGTAAGACATCAAACCTTCTGTTTGAGCTGATCTGATTGGAGATGAACCAGAACCAAAGAAAAAACAGATTCCTGAGGAAAAAAAAAGTCAAACTAGAAGCACTTGGAGAGCACAGACCTCCCCCAAGGCAGATCAGTGGGACCCGGTGACCCCCCAACCCCGATCACCACCAAAATTCAATCATTTATTCCTTGTGCCAGTATCATCATTTCCTGAAATTTTCATCCAAATCCATCCATAACTTTTTGAGTTGTCTTGCACATAGACAGACAGACAGACAAACCAACGCTGGCAAGAACATAACCTCCTTGGCAGAGGTAATAAGTATTCTGAGAAAAGTGGGATGTAAGTCTATGGGAGCCAGGGCTTTTCATTTGTATTAAAATTTAAAGTGTACCTGTACTGGTCATGCTTACAACATTAATTGTACTTTGTGTATTACTTATGATAAGCATGAGAGGCACAAAAAAAAAAAAAAAAAAATCGCCATAAATGTACCACACTGGACCTTTTTATTACATGAATTATGGGCGGGGGCAGAACTTATAGTGTCTGCTGCACAGGGTCAGTGACCAGTCCGTTGCAGCCCAGGTAATGGGACAAATCAACAAGTATGCATCACTACTAGTGCTGGACCAGCCAGTGAAAGAGACAACATGTCGCTAACCATGCCTGACTGATGGAGCAGTTACTTAGTACTTTTGCATATTTATCAAAAGGCTATGATGTAAGTTATCTGATGGAACCGTTAGTATTATATGTGATCTTTTGGAATAGCTAGCAATGAAAATTCACTACAAGCACCCTTTAAAGACACTTCCACATTGACTTCATTTTGGAGTCAAAATTTCCACGGACTCCACCACGACAACCCAAACCACCAATAAGGTTTTTGCTTCTTACAAAGGTATGATGTTTGATGAATTGATGCTCTTGTTCTACCCCAGGTGTTGAAATAAGACACGCAGGGCTCATGACTAAGCTGCAGTATTTCAGGACTTGGAGTGAGAACATGCTCTTTTGGAAAAGTTGTCATTCTAAACGTCTAGATTATGTCAATGGAAAAGTTAATTGTTAATAAATTCATACAAATACATAGTATGTATTGTATATTACAACAAAAAGTGAATGTTGGTAGTTGTAGCCACCTGGGACCCAATGACGACAGGATCTGAGGTGACTCATCTGTGCTCTGTCCTGACCTGTGACCTGGGCCTCCTTCCCCACCCTCATCTGTCTGGGTGGACCTCCTCACCCTCAACTGTCTCATCTGACTAGATCAGTGGTTCTCAATCTTTTTCTGTCAGGCCCCCTTTGGAGCACGAAAAATCTCCAAGCCCCCCTCAACCCCAACAACATTGTATCTGTGGTGCAATTATAACTTTTATTGAAAGAAACATCAATATCGTTAGAATACTTTTTTTTGCTTTTCCTTGAATAATTTGTTGTGCAAATTAAAAATAACTTCGATTTTTGATTGAACAATATAAACGACCCCAACAAAACTGCTCCCTGAGACATTATTTTCCAATTAAAAATAGGAAATGTGAAATTATCTTACAACTATGACAATAAGGTAATTTTTTTTTGTAGAACAACAAACTAATTTCGGTAACAAAGATGAACATTTTAACAATATCAGTGGCTGCAATGAGCCTGTTTCCATTGGACATCTCAGAACATTAAAGTGCAATCTGTACAGACTGTGCAAAACTAGAAACATTGCACATTTTTCTTTTCCAGTCCAATCCTTGTCCATTGTCCAAACCTAAACTCTTGGTCTAGTCTAGTGACAGATCACTATGGCAGTAGATTTGTTTGTTGTACATCCCTAAAATGAGTCCAGGGTGCTCCAACGCTAAAACATTAGTTCCACCTGATACATATTCTCACCTGAAGAAAAAAAACAAAACACCTAGGAATGATCGCATGCCCGCCCTGGAAAGCCTTCGCGCTCCCCTGGGGGGGCCCGCCCCACAGTTTGAGAAACACTGGACTAGATGGACCCCCTAATGTGCCCCCACCCTACTACATCATTACAGACTGGAACTGCATCTGCAAATGGACGTCCATCAGTCCTGCTTACATCTATAGCCTGTCCGTTCATGGGAGTGGATCTCTCCTTCACTGTGGTTCTCCTTGAGGTTTCTCTTTTCCCACTGGGCTTTTGGAGTTTTTCCTTGTCGAGAAGAAGGGTCTAAGGACGAGGGATACCCAGGACATTAATCCATCTTCTTCATCTACTGTTCATTTGACTGTTGTTTGTTTTCATATCCAGCTAATTCTGTAAAGCCCTGTGAGGCAACCTTGTTGTGATATAGGGCTCTACAAATAAAACTGAAGTGAATTGAATGTTTCTTTTATTGATATCCACAACCGTAATAGTGATGTGAGTGCAGGTTATCACTCACTAGCCATGAGCCTCGGAGTTCTTCTTACGCGTCACGTATCAGTAAACAAAAGGGTCTGGAATCCAACTTTTGTGTTTGCGGTCTTTACTTAAAACTCAGAATAATACAAACAAAAGATGAATTTCTAAATTAAATTATGCGGCGGTCAAAAGACTGTGATGCTCCAGCCTCAGGCTTCCGGTTCTGTTCCTTTTTCTTTACATATTTATAATCTTTGCGGCCAATAGCATTGCATCACAAAATTATATCAAGACTTATAACATTACTACTCAACATTCATATAATATACATAAATTATTAATGATTAATCAAACCTAAATATAAATATGAGTTTTTAACTGAAACACAAAAAATGGCTCTAACAAGTGAGTCACTATTTTTTGTTTGTTTTTATTTGTTTAAAGACCCTGTTCTTTCACTAAACCAATCCACATTTGGTTCTTAACTCAAACCAAGCCAAAACCACAGTACTGTGCAAACTAATGGTCTGGCAGACAGGATGTTCTCTGCTGGAATAATTCCAAAAGAATAACAACAGCCTCTTGGCTACAAATATATCCTGAAAGTTGCAAGTTTTGACACACACCTTCTGAACTATGTGGTGTTTTCTTTAGCAGGAACTTTATTTTCATACCATAATTCACTTCTCAACTTCCTCATAACTTCTCCCGGCATTATTTTTCTACAGGCTACTGTTGCTGCTTCCTACATTCCTGTATTTGGCATCGCCCAGGAAACGTGATTTATTCATTTAAAGAAACGCAAATTAACTAAACAATCCAGAGAGGTTATTTATTTATTTATTTATTTATTTATTTATTTAATTTTCTTTACCAGAATGATAGTTGATGGGACCAGACCTATTTACAGTATAAGCACAGTGATTAAGAAGTAAGTGTGTAGGTAGGTCTTGGTCTGCCTATGCAAGATTTCTGTACCAGCATAAATGAAACATTGATTATACCATTTTAAAATATATGAGTGGTGTTTTATTTCTCTTGTTGCCCGTACATGAAAATGAAAGTGCCCGTATCAAAGCATGCAGATCAATAACAAGTAACACACACTGAAGTGCCTGTGTGTATGAGGTGCCTATTGAATATAAAGGAAAACACATTGATTGTTTTAGATTAGATTAGTTTAATAATCTAACCTTTTCCAGGAACTACCAGTAAATACTGGATAAATGCAAAAGTCTTATTAATTAATAATGTTTTATTAAACTTTATAAACTGCAGAGTTTGTGCAGGGTTTTTTTTCTTTCTTTTCTCTTTAACCAGTCAGTGAAGAAACATGGGATTGGGGAAAACTCTCATGTAGCAATAGAACCATTTTCCAGACGTCTGATCTTATCCATATGCTTTAAAAAGTCTGTAAGTCTGGAGAGCAGAATTTTCCCTGCTCTTCAATGGTGTCACAGCACATTTTGAAATTAACAGCTACAGTCATTTATAAAAAAAAAAAAAAAAGTTTTGGCTGTTTATTTCACTGTGTGCACTTATTTTTTGTGTCCCGCTGCTAGTTTTGATTTTTCGGAAAAACACCCCAAAAACATCATTGTTTGGGTTCATCTACATGGTCAGTTATTACAACATCTGTTCATTTAACTGAAAAAAACAAAACTAGTGATGGTTATAATTTCCTTTTTTTTTTTTTTTGGACAGTCCAGAACATCCAGGTTCAAGGCTCTAAATGAAGTTAAATATACAAACTTCTGAGGTTCTGTCAGAGTTCACAGCAGAAATAGTACACGTTTTTCTTATCTTAATGAACCAGACTAAAACTTTAGGATCTTCAGAATTGATCTTCACAAAAAACAAAGAAAGAGAAAAGAGATACAGGAGAGTCAGAGGTATCCAAAATTCTTTTAGGTTTTTTTTATGGCTAAATAAAGACACAATGAGAGAATCAGTGTTCTCAGTCCTTGGTTCTCCACTGAAACAGATCAACTGGTGGTTTTGGCGTGTATTCTTTCTGTTGCCCTAAGTGTTTGTATTTCTGTACCTGTCTCTTTCTCCCACTTTTCTCTATGTCTGTGTATGTGAAGGGTCAGACATTTCTATTAGATTATGCATCTTCATATATGACTGCACGTGTGTGTGTTTATGTGGCTGTCGGTAGGTCAGCCGTGTCAGACAAACAGATTGAAAATCAATAACATGAAGAAAAAGCTTGCAACAGCTAGCGGCCACATTTACCAGCCCACACATCAACCTTCATATACACATCATACAAAAGCCATACTGACACGTTCCAGCTATTTTAAGGTGCCTTTGGACTGTAAAGCCTTCTCACCTATGGGTCAGCTGATAAATCTCACTTGTGTGAATGATTCATGTGCGGAGTCAGACGCCATAACACACATAGAGCTGTAGATGTAACTAGTTTGGAGTATTTCTGATGCCACTGTTATTCAGCAGTGTCAGTTGTACAACTAATAAAAGCTGCATGCACTTGATTAAAATTGGCCAGAGGGTGCTCTTTATTTTCAGATAAATCTATGCCCCTGACATAGTTGAATCATAACAGCTCCAAATTATTATTATAGCTTCAGGAGTGTTTGTTTCCACAGTTATTGGTTATTAGATACATTTATTCCATGATTGACCAACAGAGTGTTAACATATTTATCCACGAGAATGAACTGCAAATGATGCAAAACAAAATAAAGAATAACAACAAAAGAAAAATAATGTAAAACACTGACAGGCAGAATTGCTGGGTGATTACTATTCACCCTCATCCTAAAAAGCAGCAAAATGCAAAAATAGATCATAAGTGAAGCTCATTTGAATTATACATATATATATATATATATATATATATATATATATATATATATATATATATAATTTTCTATAAATATTTCTGAAAGAAGTCAGGTGGAATATAAATAGAAAATAGATCATAAGTGAAGCTCATTTGAATTATACATATATATATATATATATATATATATATATATATATATATATATATATATATAATTTTCTATAAATATTTCTGAAAGAAGTCAGGTGGAATATATAAATCAGTGTTTTTCAACCTTGGGGTTGGGACCCGACGTGGGGTCACCTGAAATTTCTTGAAATTCATAAAAAAAGATAATAATAATAATAGTAATAATAATAATAATAATAATAATAATAATAATAATAACTTACTAATAAAAATTATATGTGGAGTTGACAGAGCCAATCCCAATCCATACCAGACAAACTGTGCGTCTGAAACTGAAGCACTGTAGTACTGTTTATCTGTCAAATGTTCATTATGGCTGGTGTAATAATGGCATAGTATAGCAAACTATTACATTATAAAAAAAAAAAATAATAATAATTTCAGCAAAAGGAATGTCTCCATTTTGAATGTTTGGAGTTGTGAGAAATTTGTGATGTTAAAATGGGGTCACGAGCCAAAAAAGTTTGGAAACCTCTGATGTAAATCATTTGGTAATATATATGTTTGTTTATTTATTTATTAACCAGGAAAAAAGCTCCTTGTGATTTAAAAACTCTTTTTCAAGAGTGTCCTGGTCAAGACAGTAGCACACAAAATCAAAATCACAGCCATACATTCACACTAAAATATACATAAAACACAATAAAAGTCGGATTTAAAACCACACATGAATCACTAAACAAAGAACACACATCTTAATGACCATCAATAATTTAAAAGGTACTAAACGTATAACAACAATGTTCCTTAAAAGCATCTCAAAGCAGAACCCGATTCAATCAGTTAGAAAAACATCTACATCCAGGTTAATCCTTTTCCCATTAATTTAGAATGACTTTGGATGTATTTAAAGTGACCAGTTCCTTCTGTAGGTTGTTCCAGGCAGTGGCAGCAGAACATTTATAAGCTTTCTTTCCCAGTTCTGTTCTGACTTTTGGAACTCGTAGAGATAATTCAATTCAGTTCAATTTTATTTGTAGACCCCAATATCACAACAAGGTCACCTCACAGGGCTTTACAGAATGTGTTGAATATGAAAATAATCCGGACAGGTGAAGGTAAGGGGGGAAGTCCAGGATTACAGGTCAGGACGGGGCACAGATGAGTCACCTCAGGTCCCGTCGTCATTGGACCTCAAGCGGCTACATCTCAAATGGTAGCCACTCCCCCAGAGGAAAGTGGGGAAAAGGGAAACCGGGTGAATAGTAGTATAATAGTGAACAGACTAATACTGCGTTTCCATCACGTGGTACCAGCACATCTCAATTTAACTTGGCCTTTTTGCATTTTGATTACATAAAAGAACCTGGAATCTGTTTTCTTTTTTAGTACTTGGTCAGCTGAGCTTCCAAAACGGAGGAAGAGATACTAAAATGTGACGTGTAAACACTGCAGACCACTGATTGGTCAGAGAGTTGTGTCTGCGTCATTGTGTCATCAATGTGTGACACGCCATAAAAAAAAAAAAAACAAAACAGATTCTGAAGTTTACAGTAAATATATCAGTAGGATAATCCATGATGAAAACCCGCAAAACGGCACCATGGTCGGTCGAGGAGGTTCAGACATTTCTGTCCTTGGTGACTGTTGAAAAGATGCAGCGTGAACTTGATGGGACAAGTGAGTTTATCAGCAACTCTCTGAGCAGATCACACGGAAGTTACGCGCAGCATTGCTATGACATCGAGGTACTCTTAAGTCAGTAGTATCCTGTAATGGAAACAGTCCCCTTGAACAGTACCTGGTACCCGAGTCAAGTCAAGTCAAGCTGGTTCCAGGTAGTGGAAACGCAGCATAAGTAAACTCATTCATTCATTCATTCATTCATTCATTCATCCATCCATTTTCCGAACCTGCTTCATCCTCACTAGGGTCACAAAGGTCACTGGAGCCTATCCCAGCTACTTATGGGTGAAGGCGGGATACACCCTGGACATGTTGCCAATTCATCACAGGGCTGACATATAGAGACAAACAATCATTCTCACATTCACACCAATGGACAATTTAGATTAACCGATTAACCTATCAGTGCATGTCTTTGGAAGGTGGGAGGAAGCCGGAGTACTCAGAGAGAACCAACGCAGACATGTAGAGAACATGCAAACTCTACACAGTCAATCAAACCCAGGACCTTCTTGCTGTGAGGCACGGGTGCTATCCTCTGCACCACCGTGTCGCCCCATAAGGAAACTCGATATTGTAAATTACAAGTAGAGACAAAAGTGGTACGTAATACCAGAAACAGGTGATATATACACCAGATAGACCTTAACTGATAACAAATCAGTTAAAGTCAAATATATTCACTCCAGAATTAAAATAAATTATTACGTTATCATATCAATCCTCTCACATTCACATCTATGGGGATTTATAGTGACCAATTAACCTATAGTGAGAACATACAAACTCCAAATGGAAAGGACCACGCTGGGATCAAACCATGGACCTTCTTCTTGCCGTGAGGTGCACCACCGTACCGCCCACACTATCATATTCTCCTTGTAAAACCACAACAGGCATGTTACGGTGTTTTTACCTCAGCAGTAGTCATGGTGGTAGAGCGCAATCCAACAACCTGACGGACCAATGAAAGCAACTTCAAAGGGCGCAGGGCTGTTTCATGCAGCTCTGTGTTTTACACATTCAGTACCCTCAACCATTTCTTACTCCTACTGGAATTTATATTCACATCTCGTATGTGTCTGTATCTCTCCATTCAGAGTGCCTTGACCTCTATAAAGCTCTGACATTTTAGTCAAATAACTGGTAGTGATTTCCTGTTTCAACACTGGGACACCCAGATCAATGTGGGTTAAAGATACAACCCCAGATTTACCCAGCAAATCTATAGCAACATGGAATCTATTCACACATTTGACAGACAAGAGGAGGTTGTATGCCTTCAGTTTTATATTTTTATTTAATATGTATGTATTTTTTTAATGGTCATAGGGGCCCTACTACTAAAATACTCCATAATCTTCAAGTGAACTAATAATATATGCTTTCAGTTTGTCACATCATTTAAAACATTTTATCATCCATCCAAATGATACAGTAGGTACCTTGTATATTAAGAGAATCAGAGGAGTACCGGTACGTAAAATGTATATGTGTGAACTGAGGCACAAACACTATTGTATTTAAAGCACATTGAATTGCTTTTATGTATGAAATAATACGCTGTATAAATAAAGTTGCTTTGCTCTGTAGTGGGGGTGGATTGATGCAAATATCGATAGTATCGGTATCAACTTACCCACCTATTTACTTGTAAACTTTGCCCTAATTCTGTCCTGAGTTTTAACTATTTAATAATAAAACAGGAAACATCACAAAACACGTAAAGGTCATGAAAATTAATTGAGATTTAGAAAATGTGATTATGCGTCCGTCTTAATTATTGAAACGAATCTGTATCAATATTGGTGATACAGGCCCTATATTTACTTGGTATTGGATCGATACCAAAATATGCAATATCACACACCACTACTGGTCTGCCTTTAGCCACCAAAAAACAGGGTTCCTACAGGTTTCTTCAAGTTAAATTGAAGACTTTTTCAGACCTTTTTAAGACTACTTGGAACATAATTTAAAGACCATTTCAAAGAGCATTCCCAAAGTCAGGTTTCTGCTCATGTGTTGGGCTGAATGTTCTGTGATCATTTCTCACCAAGGGCTGCAGCGTTAGAGATTATTAGTTCCTAATTTCAATATAAATAGTTGGGTTGGAACAGGTGGAACTGAGATAACTAATGTTACTTTCTTTGCAGCTTGGACATTTAACAGACATATTTAAACACAGTACAGTTAACAAGTTTATGGCAACATAACTTAAGATGTACCATATCAAATCTAATACCTTTTAAAGACTTTTTTAAGGTATTAAATGCAGATTTGTGCATTCAAGACTTTTAAGACTTTTTAAGACCCTGCTGGAACCCTGTAAAAAGCTTAATGACCAAATGACAATATTTGTTTATGTTCACCCAGTATTCAGGTTATCACTAGCCAACTTTTAAAATTTAATTTTTCTTTTTCTTCATGGTTCACATGTTTTATTCACATAACAATTCACTATTCTCATCCATTCATCTGAAAATTACAACTGAATCACACACCGATATGGCCTTGACTCCACAGACAATACAGATGAGGATGATTGGTTGATTGGTCCTCCCTCAGCAATACAAAAGATATGTGTTCCGGAATCAAAAGGGCGGTGATGCAACACAGCGTACAGTGTGACATATAACTTGTGTTTTGGAAATACCCTGAGCATAGAGTTGGCCCGTCTTTCGCCGATCCACAAATGTTAGCATGGATAGAATCCTACACCCGAAGTGACAACAGCTCATGGATCTCAGCGTCTCCCCAGTTCGACATGTTTCTGGTTGTGTTGATTTGTTTGTTTACTGTACACGGCCCGCGCTCATCTTTAAGTGCCCCCGGCATGAGGGTCACACACACAATACTTCATCACAACATCCCACCTTGGTTGCGGAATGAGAGGTGTTCCTTTTCCATGGCGTTCTGGAATCATGATTGCACCTTTATCAGGCCTCTGTTCCTAACTCCAGAGGCGTTATAGAGCCATGACAGAAGTCCAGAACCAAATGATCCCACCATATCATTTACACAGACGTTGTTCCGGAATAAAGGCGAAATATTCCCAGAATAGAAGTGCTGTGGAAAAGGGGCTAGTGATTTTCCTTAGGTCCTTTCTGACGTCAAAGCTTCTATATTGCTCACGTTTAACAAAACAAGAGCTGTACTTTTACCTCACAAAACATGGACATGCAAGGACACTGGAGTCCCAACTAAACCAATACTAATGCACATTCAGGTTCTGTTGGTAAGAGTGATTTGACAGGTTCTACCACACTGAGTCAAAGGTGAGGCCTGCTTTTTTTTTTTTTTCTTTCTCTTCTTTTATGCCTATAATTGTTTTCTACTAATGAGGGGGAGAAGCGCTTAGTAATGCTTTCTAGTTTATATATATATATATATATATATATATATATATATTTATATATATATATATATATGTTTTGTTTTGGGTCTTTTTACGGTGTTGGTTGGGCTCCAGTCATTTATCAAACCTGGATTGCTGTCCCTGAACTCCTCAAATTACTTCGACATGGTTCATGGTCTATTCATATATTTTCAGCTTCAACTTTGTAGCAAGTGCAATATGTAGAAAAATATCTCTACACGTACTTTACACAGGCTTTAAAGACAGGCATTAAACTCCTCCATCCATTACAAATCAATACATTTGGGGAAGAACAACAAAACTTTTACAGTTTGTTCTTTTTCACAGTCTGGGATTATGAATGACACAGTAAATTTGCACACACTGAAGTAAGACAAATCCTTGGAGTTATTATTGGTCTCTGGGTATCTTTGTTGTATTCCCTTGCAAACAGCAAAAAATCCTCAATTTAATGATTTGCTTTGAGAATAAAGCTAGTCATGTTGCTAACAAGAATCCCGTTGGGGAAGCCAGTGTTGGAAATACTGACTGGGGCTTTCACGCTTGGTCCAGCAGCTAAAAGCTCTGGATGAAATCATCTCCCCGTCCAGATTATTGCTTTTATTTCTTCTGAAAGGAGCTCAGTGTGAGAGGACAAGGGAACAGGATGGAAGGAGAAAGCTCAAGAGGGAGAAGAAAAGAGGAAAGCTGGACTTTCCTGCCAAAAACATATTCATTGGAGGATGTGGCGTAAATGATTGTGTTGATTAATGTACACAGAAATTACATTGTGGTGTATCTGGGAAAGTAAGGAGCAGGAAAGCAAAATAAAAGTGGGGGGAAAAAGTCAAATGGAGCAATCATCGATCACTGGTTAGTGGAACTGATTGTTTATGAATGAGACATTCTTCATCTCTCTTTACAATATGTCCTCTCATTTAGGTCACCACATTTCTTCATTTCCCATCCTAGTTTCTACATACACACTACATATATTCCCGTCAGGACTCCTGTTATATTTAGATTTGTCACCTTTTTACATTTATTTATTTATTTATTATTAATTAATTAATTAATTTATTTCATTTTATTTTTTACAGTAAAACAGTTTCCTTATTGTGTCTTTTCTCTCTCCCCCTCTGTTTCCTGTTCTCTGTGAAGACCAGAGAACATAATCACATCCAATTTCAGCTTATGGAATATGAAAGAGCCATCTCCATTTCCCCTCCAGGGAGAACAGTAGTTTAGAGAGACAGATAGTGAAGGAAAGCTTGTCTTTATTTATATGAACATATGAATATGGCTTATTCAATCTATTATTTGCGTCGCAACTGTCAAATCAATTTGATAGCATTGTGAGGCTTGCCATGAGAGCGTCATTGTTTCTTACAATACACTTTCAGTTAGACTGGTCATATTGTATTTGGATGCTTTACAGTGATGGCACCATTATACTGTCAGTTGTGTCTTTCTTCCTGCTACATGAACAAAAGACATTTCAAGAAACTGGATTTATCTTAAATAGGTCAGATCCTTCCATTCTTCTTCTTTATTGTTTATTTGACAGGAACAATGTACAATCACAAAATTGCACCAGTTACCTAAGAGCTCATTTGCATCTGCAGTCCCTGGGAAGGTAAACAGACAACAGTAAATACAGAAGATAAAAACAGGACATTACATAAAACAGTTGACAAACAATTTAAAAATAAAATACAGATAAAACAAAATAACATAAAGCTAAAAATGCAATAACAATATAGTCTAAATGACACAGGATAAAAAATATTATTAGTGAATATAAATAATACCTAGAAAAACACTCAGAGAGTGCAGACCTGCGCCAAGACAGGTAAGTCCCCCCCCCCCCCCCGATCTCCACCAAAATTTAATCATTTTTCTCTTGTGGCAGTATCAACATTGCCTGAAAATTTCATCAAAATCCATTCATAACTTTAGAGTTATCTTGCTAACAAACAAACAAACAAACCCTGATGAAAACATAACCTCCTTGGTGGAGGTAAATATAAATAGTATTCCAGTCTAGTACCATTAAAAGGCCCTACTTTAATTATAGCAGCATCTTTAAAGATCAAGATGAGATTCAATAGCGCAAAAAAAAAAAAAAAAAAAAAAAAAAAAGTAGGCTGAGGCACTTAATTATGGTTACAATTTTGTGTGGATTTTAGCCAAAGTTTAAGTCATTTTTTAAACAGTGCACAGCTGCCAGGCCCTCTGATATTGGTAGGAAGGGAATTCCACTTCCCCACCACTTTTACAGAAAATACTGATTTTCCAAGGGTTGTTCTCTTAAACGTTGGTACCCAGTCTCCCCTAGAGGATGCTCTGGTTCTCACCTGCACAGTTCTAGGTGAGTTCAGGCATGCTCTAAGGGGAGGGGGTGCAAACCCATGAATAATCTTGAACATCAGGCATACGTCTGAGTTGAAAAGGTGGATTTCAAGGTTAAGAAGCTTATATATATATATATATATATATATATATATATATATATATATATATATATATATATATACATAACATTACAGTGGCGATACTCCCTTGGCTTTTTTATCTAGTGTTTTAAAAATATGTTTGTAGAGAGAATATACTGGTTTAAGGGGGGCCACCCCTGCCTGGGACCAAGTTGTTATGCAAAATGACAAATGAGGATGTATCATAGAATGTGGGAAAAGTTAAATGCTACATTGCATAATTACTGTAGTGATTAATGCTTCAGATGCAACAACTTCTTTAACCCTAACTGATGCAGTGAGTAGCTTCTCATTTCTTAAACAGCCATGACAGAGGGCATATCCTGTGGTTGTGGAAGAGTAGTTCTTAGTATGTGTAAAGCCTAGACATCGAATAAGGAGGTTTCTTAAACTGTTGATAATGGGTTACAACTGTCCAATGCATTATTAAAAACTAGATAAATCATAGAAACTATTTTCTTTAAGAAAAAAAAAACATCTTAAATGAGTGTGATTGAAAGTCACTTAAAATCAAATGTAAAAAAAAACAAAAAAAAAAACCAAAAACGTGTATATATAATTAGAAGTAACATTGTTTAATCGCAAAAAGTACAAACATTTCGACACATCCCATGAAAGGGGAACTCCAGGGATTGGGACTAAAGAGCTGTGTAGCCTTAAGAAAACCACTTACCATTAAGGATCGTCAGCAAAAAGGTTGAGGATAAAGATCGGGCTGTAGTTCAGTCTAAAAAGGTCATGTCATCATAATGAGTTTAGACTGATCCAGTTCCATATTGATGGGCGCATCAGGTTGAGAGGAAAAGTGGATGAAGTGATTACCCATCATGCTTAGTGCTTCCAGTACAAGCCTGTGGGGGCAGTGTTATGATCTGGGGTTGGTTCAGTTGGTCAGGTCTAGGTTCAGTAACGTTTTGTGTCCATGTTAAAGTGAGGTCAGCTGAACCTGAATATACTGAATGACAAGGTTTGAACATCAGTGGATTTTTTTGCTTTTCTGTTGACGCAGACATATTCCAAAATGATAACACCAGAATTCATCAGGATCAAATTGTGAAGGAGTGCTTGAAGAGCACAAAACGAATACATCTTGTGACATTGCATGAGCTTATTAAAATGGTTCTATGGTGAATGGCTAAAGGTGGACCAACAAAATACTACAGCCTGGGACTTTTAAACAAACCATACAAGAAGGTTGAGAGGTTTGAGGTAAAGATATTCTGATATGATTTTTTCAGCAGGTGAGTATATTTATTTATATAGTGCCAATTAGGCCTGTAACGGTACACAAAATTTTCGGTTCGGTACATTTTCGGTTTTGAAAGCCACGGTTCGTTTTTTTTTTTTTTTTTTTGTTCGGTACGGGAAGAAAGAGAACCCCTCAAAATGTCTTTAATACATTTATGAATTTTTGAACATTTTTCCCCCAATTTTTTGACACAATAGAATATTGAAAAACAGGAATAATATAATTCTGCTACTATAAATCAAATAGAAAATAAAATAAATTATTAATATTACAAATGTATTTTAAACATTAGTAGTGCACTTTTCCCTGGGAGGTAGTTTTGAACAAACAACAAAAATCTATTCACAGTTCTGTCAGTTCACATTCTTCATAAAAATAACAACAAAAAAATTCCATGCGAAGTGCAACATTAGCAAGAGGACAAACTTTTATTCTCTTTTAACAAACTGAAGAGCAAAATTGACAACAGAATTAACCAAATTATTTAGTTTAGGACAGTGAACAAACTGTTTAGGCCACTTTGTGTACTTTGTGTGTGTGTGTGTATGTGTGTGTGTAGGTGTGTGTGTGTGCGCGTGCAGAGTGCAATTTGTTTGTTTGTTTTTTTCGATCAGAGCTGGGGGGGGGGGGGGTGTTCATAACTAACGCTGGCGTGGAACGAAAGTGAAACTTTATATTCTTTCAACGTTCAACTCCGGGTTCTATTCCTCTGTTATACAGTGTGTGTAAGAGAGAGAGACAGACAGACAGACAGAGCTAGTGTGTTTTAGAACTACCGTAGTTCATAGGGGCAATTAGCATTCGTCTTATTAACGTGTCTTTCCCCGTTGTTGTCTTTCACCGGGACCTGATGTGATCCCAAACTGGACTGTAATGATGGCGGAGGGTCTTCAGTCTCTTCCTTCCAGGTTCACATCATATTTGTTGGTTTTTTTTAAACCTTATATGAGCTGCTATTTCATATTTCAGGTCAATGTGCACGTCCTTCAATATATCCGTGTGGAACTTGCACAGATTTAAAGTTCTGCATCGAACAACGTCTTTCATTCCTTTTTCTTTTACTCAACATACTGTGCCGTTTCGGTACAGCTGTGTACCGAACCGAACAGGTGTGTACCGAAACGGTTCGGTTCGGTATGTGTACCATTACAGGCCTAGTGCCAATACACATGCATTTCAAGACACTTTACAAATCAAGACCACAGAGAAAAATCCAACATATTTCTCAAGAGCAGACCTTTGGTGACATCGGTGAAGGGAAGCTTCCTCAGACTGATCTGGGCTCAAAGTAGACAGCCATCTGCCTCGACCAGTTAGGGTGAGTGGAGAGAGGACGGAGAAAGTAAAGCCTAGAGAAACAGTAACAAACAAAACAAACATCAAACAACATAAGCAAACACTGGGCAGGTTAGATGCCTGTAACTACACATCAGAGGTGTACAGCTCCAGAGGCTAAGATAGGGTGGATATACAAAGTCTGCACACCCTTGTTAAAACACCAGGTTTTTCTGATGTAAAAAAGAGACCAAGACAAATCATTTCGAAACTTTTTCTATCATTAATGTGACCAATAACCTGTGCAACTCAACTGACAAACAAGCTGGTATCTTAAAATAAACAACTGAGATCAAGTGTGCACACAGTCTTTTAACTGGGGATGTGGTTGTGTTCAGAATTAACCAATCACTTTCAAACTCATGTTAAATGGTACTCAGCCACCATTTAAAGTGCCTCTGATTAACCTCAAACAAAGTTATGCTGTTCTGGTAGGCTTTTCCTGACATTTTTGTAGTCGCATCTTACAGTCAAAGCCATGGTCCACAGAGAGCTCCCAAAGCATCAGTAGGATCTCATTGTTCAAAGGTATCAGTCAGGAGAAGGGTACAGAATAATTTCCAAAGCATTAAATACACCATGGAAGAGTTGAAAGACAGTCATCATGAAGTGGAGAAAATAGAGCACAACAGTGACATTACCGAGAACTGGACACCCCTCCAAAACTGATGAAAAGACAAGAAGAAAACTGGTCAGGGAGGCTGTCAAGAGGCTGACAGCAACATTAAAGGAGCTGCAGATATTTCTAGCAAATACTGATGGTGTAGTACATATGACAACAACCTCACATCTCTGGGCTATGGGGTAGGGTAGCGACATGGAAGCCTTATCTTATGAAGAAAAACACCCAAACCCAGCTAAAGTTTGTAAAAACACATTTGAAATCTCCTAAACACATTTGGGAGACTGTGTTATTGTAACGACGAGCTGCCGCTACATTGTCAGACGGTGAATAGAGGGTATGCATGTAACATCACCGCTAGCGGAAGTCACCGTGGTTACGTCCACTGAGTGGCAGAAAGAGGGAGATAAGTACCAGTGTTGGCTTCAATACCGTCTAAACTTAAGAACAATATTTAATAAAAAAAATTGGGGAAGAGCTGTTGTGCGATTGATTGTATAAACAGGTTTGAAAAGCAGTCGGAGCTATCGTTTTACAGACACCGAAAACCAAAGAAAAGAGAAGTAGATGGATCCACCAATCCAGAAAACCAAACCTAGGTTTGTAGATCCCGTTTCGTGTCAGCTAACATGAATTTATGTTGTATTTTTGGGTAAAATCATACCTTAAATGACGTATTGTTTTGGCTAACGTTACTTCTCAGTAAAGCTCTTGGTTTCATGATCAGATCAGATTATGGTGTGGGGTTGTTTTTCAGGAGCTGGGCTTGGCCCCTTAGTTCCAGTGAAAGGATCTGTGAATGCTTCAGCAGACCAAGACATTTTGGACAATTCCATGCTCCCAACTTTGTGGGAACAGTTTGGAGCTGGCCCCTTCCTCTTCCAACATGACTGTGCACCAGTGCACAAAGCAAGGTCCATAAAGACATGGATGACAGAGTCTGGTGTGGAGGAACTGGACTGGCCTGCACAGTCCTGACCTCAACCCCATAGAACACCTTTGGGATGAATTAGAGCGGAGACTGAGAGCCAGGCCTTCTGTCCAACATCAGTGTGTGACCTCACAAATGCGCTTCTGGAAGAATAGTCAAAAATTCCCATGAACACATTCCTAAACCTTGTGGACAGCCTTCCCAGAAGAGATTAAGCTGTTATAGCTGCAAAGGGTGGACCCATTTGATATTGAACCCCATAGACTAGGAATGGGATGTCACTGAAATTCATATGTGAGTCAAGGCAGGTGAGCAAATACTTTTGGCAATAAAGTGTACCTGTCACTGTTCACAAAACCTACAGGCTTCTGCTAGAAAGATGAAGATGAAGAGGAACTTCATCTTTCATCATGACAACGACTCAAAGACACATCCAAATCAACAAAAGAATGGCTTCACCATAAGATTAAGGTTTTGGAACAGACCTGAATCCGATCAAACATCTGTGGGGTGATCTGAAGAGGGCTGTGCACAGGAGATGACCTCGCAATCCGACAGATTTGAAGCGTTTTTGCTAAGAAAAGTGGGCAAATACTTCCATATCAATATGTGCCACGCTGATTGACTCCTACCCAAAAAGGCTGAGTGCTGTAATAAAAGCCAAAGGTGCTGCAACAAGTATTAGGTTAAGAGTGTGTATATTTATGCAACCAAGTTAGTGTAAGTTTTTTATTTTTTCCCTTAAAATATTTCAGTTTGTTTTTAAATTGACTTGTACAGGTTATAGGACTCATTAATGTTGGAAAAAAGTTTTGAGACAATTTATCTTGGACTTTTTTTTATATTTTTTTTTAAACAAAATCACAAAAACCTGACATTTGAACAGGGGTGTGTAGACTTTTATATCCACTGTACCTACAGAAAAGGAATAGGGAGTGGGGAAAAACACAAATAATGGGACAGAGAAGACCCAATGTTATAATGTTGACATATATAATATAAATACATGG
Source organism: Sphaeramia orbicularis (assembly GCF_902148855.1). Lineage (NCBI taxonomy): Eukaryota > Metazoa > Chordata > Actinopteri > Kurtiformes > Apogonidae > Sphaeramia > Sphaeramia orbicularis. The sequence goes on along the minus strand of NC_043971.1, from coordinate 44,471,560 downwards.
GTACAAAGATGAGAGGTGCTCGGGGCATCACAGTGCCTTTAACAGTAGAACTATGGGATGCTCAAGGACACCTGAGCCATTCCTACCTATAAGATTTGTTAAAAAAGGAAAGATTTATGTCTAGTCTTAAAAGTAGGAAGGGTGTCAGGCCCTCCAGACCCAAACTAGACACTGGAACTGGAGAGGAGCTTGATAGATGTAGGTTTTCCCTCCCACTTTGGTTTTAGAAACCCTAGGGCCTAAACTAACCAAGCATAGACTCTGACAGAGGGTTCTTTTTGGATTATATGGTACAATTAGGTCTTAAAGAATTTTTTTTTCTTTTTCTTTTTTTTTTTTAATTAAGGCTTTTGTATGTTAGCAGAAGGATGTCAAAATCAATACTAGATTCTTTACAGAGGGCCAACAGAAGCTAATATTGGGGAAATATCTCTTTTTCCTGATTTATGCTGCATTTTGGAGTAACAGGAGCTATTACGTGTTATTTGTACATCATTATAGTAACAAGTTAAAATAGTCCAGTGTGGAAGTAAAAAATGCATGGACTAGTTTTTCCTGCATCTCTTTGGGACAGGATGTTCCTAATTTTGGTATTATTGCAAAGATGATTTGTTTTTGTTTTATATGTGTATTAAATAAGTCCTGCTTAAAAACAACTCCCAGGTTCCCCACAGATATACTTGGTGCCAAATTAATGTCATCCAGATTAACTATGTTGTTAGAAAGTGACTTTGTTATTGGTTTTTAAGGACAAATACAATAATTTCAGAATTGTCTGACCTAACAGGAAGGAAATTACATATTCAGTGGCCCTTATATCTTAACTTGGAGTTTAATTGATTTGTTTCATCCAGTTTCAAAAGTAAATACAGTTGTGTGTCATTAGCATAACTGTGTTTCCTCATGAGACAGACTAAGGGGAGCAGAGTAAAAAGAAATGAAAGTACAGAACCCTGTGGAACACCATGACTGACCTTAGTATGAGTGGATGACTGATCACTAGCATGTACATGTTGATATCAGTCCAATGTGTGAACTCAAACTAAAACCTTTTCTGTGTTTTTGTCATTAGAATGGTTGCCATGGGACTTATTGATTTATTTTGCACATACATAACATTAATCAAAGACATAATAAAACAGCGAAGGTGGCAGAAAGCCTTAAATGGCTTGTTTTAAAGTCTCCACCTTATAAATACATACACATTATAAAAGTTAGGAGACTTCCATAGTCCATACACATTCAGAATTCATTAAAAAAGAAAGACAATATATATATATATATATATATATATATATATATATATATATATATATATATATAAATAATAAAATAAATAAATAAGTGTGATATCATAATTGATTTCCTTAAATATTTTTTAAAGGATATCTCTGATGTGTTATTTCCAAGAACATATGAAAATTTATACAGTTTACACCCTCTATAACTTATACAAAACTGAGCTCTTGATGTGACACATTTAGGCAAATGAAAATGTTTATTTTGATGAGTATTGTACCTATGAACTGCAGCATTGGTTGCAAAATACAAAATAAAATGCTCAGGCAAGGTGTTTTGAGTATACTGAATTTCATTTATAAAAATACAAATTTGGTAGATATCAATATCAAAAATATTAAATAAATTTAGTTTAAAGAATAAGTTACCAGAAGAGGTCAGTGGGTTGCAATTTTAACTAAGCACTTTTGCAAGATAAAAAATTGATTTAAAGTTGATGGAAAAGTTTGGCCCTCAACAAAACTTGCCCCTAACCCTGTCATGTTTTTGACCATCACTGGCAGTCAACCCTATTATGCCGTGCAGGTATGAGTATTTCATAGGGTATAGGTAATAGATGGATCACACTGCATACAAACTCCAGGGAAACAATAAGCCCACTCAGTAATTATATTAAAAACACAACCCTCCTAGCAGCAGAGCCCTGTCACTGCGGCTGCACATTTTCAAAGACGGATAAAAGGATCTTGTCACTTTCAGCTGATTACATGGTTTCAAAGCTGATATTATAGAGACGCTTATTTTTTTTCACAACCCCTCCTTTCCTGAGAGCTCTCTCCACCATACATTTGCACAATTTATTCTATTTAAAACCAACCCTGTAATGACTGCCTGACTCTTTCCCGGTAACACATACGCCAACCCACTGGGATTTCGATGTTCTTCATAGGGGACCATTTTTCTGCAGTTAAGAGGTCAGCTTTGAAAATACACATGAGGACAACAATCATTTGAATGTAAATGTGTATGCTTGTGTGCATATTAGTGTGTGTCCTTGTGTGTGCATGTGTGTATTATTGATTTGCTCGGGGCTTCTCTCCTTGATAGAAGATTTTCTGGGCAGAGACACAGAGAGCTCCCCTGCAGAGTTGAATCTTATGTTTCTGAAACCTTAACACTGTTTCAAGCCATTACCATTGCTTCCCCCCACCCTCTCTGGTTATCCCATCCTCTTTAGAGTATCCCTTCCTCCCTCCTTTCTCTAGCCTCTTCTTCCCTGTCATTCCTTTCTGTCTTCAACTTTTATCCTCTCGCCATCTTTCTCATGTGTCTTTTCATCCATGTGTCTTTTCCTTTGCCAGTCATTTGCTTCGTGTCTCTGGCTGGATTTTCTTTCCCCCCTCTGCTCTCTGTTCTCCCTTTCTCCTCACGGCTTCTTGCAGATGTAGGAACAGACAGAATAACATGACTCAAAGAGAAGGGCCGGATTCCCTTTGGTTCATCATTCGATAACAGAATTGTGTGTGGTGTGGAGAATCCCACACCGTCGCTGTAAACTTGAAACACTAACAGAGACTAAACTGTGGCTGTGTGAGAGGTCAGACTGTCCACATGAGGACCTGTAAGGGTTCTTTTGAAATCCAATCTGCTTGCAATTGTTTGTTGGAGTGACTCATTTTAATTTAGTCTCTGCAATCTGATCACTAATGCCTTGTTTGCTACTAAGACCAGAGGCATTGTAAGGCTTCTTTACATTATATAACCTTAAAAATATACATAGAAACTTTGATCGTTGAGTCTTTGTAAATCGTAACCAGTGATTGGTTCAGTCAATCTCAGATCCATGATGATGTGTCGGACAAATGTATGTGGAAGGCTGATGTACAGTTGTATGTATAGCCTTTTCTGACTAATGGGCCTTCTGGGAATAAGGTGGGCACCGCTTACTATATCGTTGCTGTCGGACAGAAACCTCTTATGTCCAAAAAGGTTATTTTTCAGGAAACTGGAAAAACTATGTATATTCTAAATAAATTAATGGAGTTATAAGATGTAGTCACAAGCCATTTTCAACATTTTTCATTGATTAAATCAGTGGTTCTTAACCTTGTTGGAGGTACTGAACCCCACCGGTTTCATTTGCGCATTCACCGAACCCTTCTTTATTAAAAAATACAATATGATTTTTTTCAAATTCAAGACACCGGCATATGTTTTACTGGTGCACAAAATGAACCGTGCATTAACATCACTGTGCTCAAAGAACAAAACCAATACAGTGCATGAACTTACAACAAATTACATACCTTTTCACAAAGACATGACCTTTTTTAGTACAACCACACTGAAATGGTTTTAATTTGTAACCTTATGTGTTCCAATAATGAACTTATTGTATTTATGCTATTTATCATTTTTAACATTTTAACACACACCCATCACCTAATTTCCATCAGGCTACAATAATAATGAATATTTACTGCAAATCAGTGTGACTTCTGCTGTCGTGTATATGTACAGGGGTTGGACAAAATAATGGAAACACCTTCACCTCAAGATGATAATGCCCCAATCCATACAGCTAGAATTGTTAAAGAATGGCATGAGGAACATTCTAATGAAGTTGAGCATCTCGTATGGCCGGCACAGTCCCCAGACCTCAACATTATTGAGCATTTATGGTCAGTTTTAGAGATTCAAGTAAGACGTCGATTTCCACCGCCATCGTCTCTAAAAGAGTTGGAGGGTATTCTAACTGAAGAATGGCTTAAAATTCCTTTGGAAACAATTCACAAGTTGTATGAATCAATACCTTGGAGAATTGAGGCTGTAATTGCCGCAAAAGGCGGACCTACACCATATTAAATTATATTTTGTTGATTTTTTAAGGTGTTTCCATTATTTTGTCCAACCCCTGTATGTGTAGGCTGTCAGGTCAACCTGGTTTTCATTTCATCTCGCTCCGAACTTTCCGAACCACGCAATTTTGACATAAAAAAAGATAATTGCATGTAGTGTATAAAAAAAAAAAAGTTCTCGTTACTCCTTCAGTATTTTTGTGATTGTTGTTTTATTATGGCACTAGCTCGGATTTAGCGTAATACGATTTCTCCACCCGCCACGGTGCATCGGTCGTCACATGATTGTAACTGACCAGTGTGGTGACCGAAAAATGTAAACAAATGCCACACATGGCTGCCTCCATGGTTAACAGGAAGTAGCAAAAGTCATAACAACAATGTGGAAAATACTCAAATAATTCATCGTCAGACGAGTGGAAGAGATTATAAACACTTCCGGATGTGATGTAGTGCTATAAGCAACAACAATACACAGCGTATATTGAATGTCAATCAGAGAAAGAGTCTCCGAAGCCGTTTGTTTACACAGACCTAGCCCGACACACACACCCGACTAATGAGTCGAGTGTGTGACTTGACCTCCGCCGAACCCCTGAGACTGACTCACCGAACCCCTAGGGTTCGATCGAACCCAGGTTAAGAACTACTGGATTAAATATTTCGCAAACCATCAGGCAAACGTGAAGACTGACCAATAGGATCATTTTATATCCAAAAAAACAAAAGGGGGACTTATGAGGGTTCCATTCAGCAGCCAGCATGTCCAGCCAGCATGTCCATGTGGGCCCCAGAACTGTTACAATTGTGCTGCATATAAGGGTCCCATGTGGGTTTGTCCGCAGTTTCCATGGTGACCCCACATGTGTTTGCCCATATCAGAATCAGAATCAAAATCAGAATCTCTTTATTGTCATTGTACCAAGTACAACGAAATTGAGGCAAAGCTCTCAGGTTCAGTGTAAGAATTTACAGACAGACAACAAATATCAGTAAAACAACAACAAATATCAGTAAAACAACAACAAATATCAGTAAAAGGCACAGTTATTTACATTAAAAAATAAAAGTATTGCAAACTAAGGTATTTGTAAAACATAGAATTTAAGTAGTGCAAATAACATGAGAAGTAGAGCAAATGACATGAAAGATAAATATTGTGGGATAAATAGTGTGAAGAATAAATAATATGAGATATTCAGAGCTCTGATTCTGATTCTGACATGGGCAAACACATGTAGGGTCACCATGGAAACTGCGGACAAACCCAAATAGGACCCTTATATGTGAAACTCAAATATTTCACATATAAGGGCTGGGATGTTAAGTGCCTTGAAATCATGTTTTGTTGTGATTTGATGATATATACAGCAGATAAAACTGAACAGATTTAAATTGTAGTGGGTACATCATAGTTTTCATTGCACAAGAGGGTAGGCTAAGCACCTGCTCATAGATGTGGCTCACGTCATTTACGTCTCTATGACTTGCATGAATATGACACTCGCTTTGTTACACCTGTCCTTCATAAGAGCGACGATCACAGCGAGGTTTGCCATGTGACAACTGTATGTGCTGTTGGCATTGAAGTTCTCCACCATGAGTGACAAAGACACAAAGAACACACTTAATAGAGGTGATTTGCTGAGCAACATAATCATCAGACGAATAATCACTCATCTGCGGCTGCTATGGTGTTTGGAAAACCACCACACCACTCAGTTCACTAATTCAACTACACAATAAGGAATATAGGGAATAATGATTTCACAGGTGCTGAAGGCAAAGTGCCCTGTGTTCTTACTGGTTGTCATCATGAATGTGATGGGTAAAGTCATTTAAAAAAACAAAACAACTGACATGCAGTGGCAGCTGGTGAAGTAATTTTTTGGTGGAGTGCAGTATGCAAGTCAGTTTTCAGATGCACTACAACCACCTATCAGCACTAGTGTCAGGAACCAAGTAGTCAAAGCACAAAACACAGGTTTAAAGTTCTGGAAAAAAGGATTTATTTCCCGGAAAAATATCTTTACAAAACAGATAGCTTAAATCAGAGTTATAGGGCCCTTAAAAGAGGTCAACAAAATGTAACGCTACTGAAGAAAAATGCTAACAAAACTCAACATCAACTCAACTAAAAGACCTGCCACACTGAGCCACTGGGGCAAGATATATACAAATGGGGCAAACCACAGTTAAGACACAGGGGGAAAGTAAACAGACATAAACTAAAACTAACACAAAGAAACCCTAACCCCCCCTCTGATGTACACGCTGTTGGTCTGGTCCATGGGAGGGACTTCAGCATAAAACCCTGCTTCGCCCTCAGCCCCATCTTTTGTCTGCAGCAGGAAATGCCACCAAGCAGCCAGGTAGCTCAAAGAAAAGAAAAATTAATTAATAGCAAAATGACAAACAATGCAAACTAAATGTGCATGCTCCATCTAGTGACAATGTATTATCCAAGTGCTAATAAACCACTTTTAAACAAGAAAAACAATGAGTGTTGTATGTATACCAAGTGACTGCGGCTCAACTTAACTCAACATGTGGTGATGGTGTTTGTGAGTGTGGCTGCTGCAACCTTTTGTACGGCGGTGGGCACAGCCATCACAACTAGGAAACGCCAAAGCACATGCACCAGTATTTTAAAATATTAATTTCATTCATTCATTTTCAGAACCTGCTTTATCCTCACTAGGGTCACAGGGGTCGTTGGAGCCTATCCCAGCTACTTATGGGTGAAGGCGGGGTGCACCCTGGACATGCCGCCAGTTCATCAGTCAAACAGTCACCGTTACATTCACACCTGTGGGCGATTTAGATTAACCAATTAGCCAATCAGTTAAAATAAAAATACACAGTATAGGTTTTCAGTCATTTGTTTTTTATATGTAAATTTCATGTCTATCATTCAAATATGCACATTTTTCCATGACTCTATTTATGACTATCTATATTGTTTAAAGCTATACCTACCGATGTGGCATTTCTCACAGCACTTAGTAAAAGTTTGAACATGAACAACCCACCTCCCTCCAAAGCCCCGCCCACTTCCCCTCTGCCTGAGCTCTGAGGCTCCTCCTCCTCTCACCTGATGCGCACGGAGAAAGCAGAGGGGGAGGTCCGGTCTGCTTCGGTGTGTCCGCGGACCCCTCCCTCAGTAATCAGATACATCATCCACCTGCCGAGGGCCCACGGCTCATGTTCCATCAGTAGACTGTATTTAAGGGTCTGGTGTGTGCAGCGCTGGGTCAGTCTCTTCACTGCACCATGGAGATGAGGTGCCCAGGTGATGGGCGCGTGCACTGTGAACGTGTGGCCTCCGCAAATTTTCCGTGGACATTTGAGGTTTCATAGTCCATACATTTATCATCCTACATAATCCTACACTGTGTGACACCATGTAATTGTACCTGTATGAGTCCCACGGTCATAAAAGCAGAGCTTTGTGCAGACCTGTTCACTCCAGTACAGCTGACTTCCGGACTTTTATCTCCATCCTTCATTCATCGGACTCCTGTTTGTTCCCCTTAGTTGTTGTTGATGTTAATAAATCTGTTTTTTCCCTTCCACATGTGTATTTGAGTTTTATCCATACACATCCTAGACAGTAGACTGTGGTCAGTGACAGGAGAAGCAGCAAGTGAAGCGTCAGATTCAGAGTTACTCATATTGGATGCGGGGACGGCCGTAATGGATGATTGACAGGAGGCTCAGCCAGGTTCGGCCAATTATTTCATTCGGACCGAATAAAATGATTGGTCAGACTTTTATCAGAAATACATGAGAATTAAACATTTTTGAGTTTCAATACCTGGTGGATTTCTTTTACATTTTAGTTTGACACACACTTATTAGGAACATTTTAAGATGACAAAAGAAAAGTGTAAAAATGCCACATCATATGGTATAGCTTTAAGTCAGACATGTCCCTGACAAGTGTCTTTTCCACTGATAGCATGGACAATGCATTTAGACCAGGGGTGAAGGCAGTGTCAGTAGACTGCATGGCATTAAAATAATAGAAGTTAACCTTTGGGCTAAATGACGTTAGCACCTGAACCTCAGTGAACCACATAGTGTACATACCTAATTTTGTAGCTCACATGCAGAAGAAATGCGGTCACCCCAGGTGTAGACAACATTATTAAACTACACTTGAATGCAGATTATACACAGTACTCATGGGCTGTATCATGTATAGCTTTTTATTGAAATATTCATGTTCCTGTAAAATTCTTTTATGTTATTCCTGTAATCTTCATCATGTGAGACAGCAGGGGGTTGCGAGATGATTTTCAGAAAACCTCTTGATGTGATCCCTGAGGTGGTTACAACTGATTAAGGGCAGCAATGTTACACCTGTACTTTGAAGGAGGGATATTGATATTGTCAGTTTCAAGGAGTGTAGGAAGGGCTTTTACTTTAAAAGAGCAAAGGTTTCATCGAGACATCATGAAAAACAGCTTGTTAGCGACAAACAGGTAAGGCATTGGTCGGCCTACAGGTCTGACTAATGGTGTCACATTAATAAAACTAAACATAGAAAGGCCAATAAATGTTGTAAAACAGACACAGTAACCTAAATAAACATTAAAACGCCCCCCCCCCCCCCCAACCCCTGCACATAAAAGAGAACGCAATGAGTAAAATGTCAAGTACCCACAATGCAATGCAGCAAAGATGCCACAGTATCATTGCATGACTCCTGTGCACACATTTTTGTCTTTGTTTCGTTCACTTCAAGGATAGAGGAGGTCGCCAGTGTCTGGCACTGTTATTTTGGGGGTCATGAGTTTAACCCTTTCATGCACAAATTATGAGAACTTTAGTCAATATTTTTGTCTTGAGTGTTTTTATTCCTCTTTAGGCATGAAAAAAACAATGCAATTGATTTGTATTTAATGAACCTATTTTTCGTGGAGTTACAAAAATGTCCACTCAGCTGGACACCATGGATTTAATTTCTGAAGCAAAGAAATATTTATTTAAAAAATCATCATCAGAAAGTGATATACTGTGTGAGAACTATGAAATAAAAACATTTTTAATGCTGCTAATTGCTAAATTGCTACTATTATCTCACGTTTCATCATACTCTAATATGTGTTATTACTCATTTCATGGAGATAATATCCTCCTGAGACCCAGGAAATTGACAGTTTTAGCTTTTTTACACTAAAAACTTGTCTTGATTGGAAACTGCATAATGCAACAGTTTTTTCAGACACATTTTTGAAATTATTTTTATTTATTTCTTGATTTTTCAATGGAATGTCCTTTGCAAAGCACAGCATTTTTAAAGTAAAACTGTCCAACTTTTGTCCCCTACAGAGGACAAAATGCATTGCTGGGTTTCAGGAGAATATGCAAAAAAAAAACAAAACAAAAAAAAAAAACACTATTTTTTCCAGAAAACGGTTAAACTCTCTAATAACAATTAGCAATTTATTTACACTAAAACATGCTACTGCAGATCAGGTTTATCAAGAACAGCAAAGTTACAGTAATGGTATGAATTGCAGTGTTTGGGATGATGCATAAGTGTCCAATGTGTTGGCTGATATGGAGCTAAAACAACAAAACCCATGAATATACAAGAGAACAGCTGGAGAATAACTGTCAACCGTAGCGACCACTATGCATGAAAGGGTTAAAAGTTTGGGAACCCCTATTTTATAACACTCTCTATGAAATAAAATGAAATGCCCAGTTGTAGCACCCAAGTTTTCATGAAATGACATCTTTCATCTTCTGGAACAAGTTATAAATGGACTAATGTGGACTCTGAAACCAACACAAAGCATCTTTAACTAAAAAAAAAAAAAAAAAAAAAAAAAAAATATATATATATATATATATATATATATATATATATATATATATATATATTTATTTATTTATTTTTTTTCAGTGATTGTAAAAACGTAAAATGTACCATTTTCAGGCTGTTTTTGTGGATTATAGTTATAAGTAGGCTCTTTCTGTATGTATAAAATGAACACTTTTATCAACACTGTCGTAAAGGTATAAAAGACTACTCAGGGCACTTTCACACTGTATACCCGAGTCTGCGTCTGAGTTTGTTGAACCCCAAAGTCTGCTTAAGTTTATCACTGTGAATGCAAGCGTCCCGTGCGTTAGTACCGTAACCTAGTCCAGCTGAGAAGGTAGTCCTGGGTACGGACCGCATGGACTCCAGTATGGTACTTTGCAGTGTGAAAGAGATCCGTGCCCAAGAATGGACTGACCAAATCATCACGAGACCATAGACCTGTTGTCTCCTGAAAAAACCTTGGATCCGTGCGGCACGGGCTCACCTTATCGACCGAACCACTCGGTGATATATCAAGGACAACACAGGTCGCTCTTCTTCACTTTGCTTCAAACAGGCTAACAGATAGACAAGTATGGCCGCCATTGTAGATAAATGAACGGAACAGTTGCACAGTTGATGGGGTAAGGGTTTGTCTTCTTCTGACTTCCGCATTTGTTGGACAGCGACAGAATTCCTTCCAGATGCCACCGCCTCTTTTGGCCCTGTAACACTCACTCATACTCAGACACAGGCTGTGGTACGTGCTTGTGAATGCAACATCTGTGGGAAAGGTGTGAGGGTATTCAAGTACGGTACGAACTTGGGTACGCAGTGTGAAAACGCCCTCAATGTGCTCCAGTGGTCAGACATTTCAGAACTCTTGTGCTTTGAGAGACATTTTGGTATTTTAATACCCATAACGAATGGCCAACATTTCAATACCTCCATCTGTCTGACAATTACAGTGAAGCTGAGATTTTAAAACCTGTAGAAAATAAGACATCAGGGTCATTCAGATGCAGAGGAACAGGGGGGGTGTGCACAATGATATACAGCGGCAAGCCATAGTGAAAAGTATGTCATTGTAACATTAGACTATTACACTAATCCTTCCCATTTAGACACACTTCAAAGACACAGTTTAAAACTAGAGAATGAGCCCAGAGGGGTGCGTGGGTGTCACAGTTAGTGCTTTGTGTGTGCATGTGTGTGTTCATGCATATGTTGCTTTAATGGGTGTGCATCTGTGGGTTGTTAAACTATGTGTGTTGGATGAGTGTAGGCGGGTGGGTTGCACAGAGAGGTGAGGACTTGACCCCTGAGGTTAATCCTAAATCTTAACCATGGAGAAATGTGATCCAGACTAATGGTACAATTACACTAGCACACACACATGCGACGGGTGTGGAGGAAGCAGTAGGGTGTCCAGGCAGTATTAGCAGTATTTTTAGCTCTCTTCAACCGTGCATCAAACAAAGAGGGTCTTTCATATGCCCAGTCTGGCCTCCCTGTCTCCCATTTTCTTCACTCCTCCCTTGGTCTCCTTTTCTTGTTTTTCTTTCTCCCCCTCCTTTCATCCATCCCGCTTTTTTCCCCTCCCCTGTTCCAGTCATGTTCCCGGCTCCCTCCTATCCCTTGTCATTTTACCCCCTCCATCCCATCCCTCTCCTCCCTTGAGGCCCATTCATCCAACAGTACCTTAATAAACCCGCCTCCCGTCCAGTCCTCCCTCTAGCCACAACTTAGCCTTCTTTCTTTCTTTCCTCCTCTCTCTCTTTTGCTTCATCTTCACCACAGCCCGGCAGCTCTGGCTAAATAAACACTAGGTCCACAGCTGGTGATCAGGTTTATATTCTCCCTGTGAAAATCCCACTGTCTCTTTTTCCTCCTGCTGTCCTTGCCCCTCTCCTCCCTCCGTACTGTCTTTTTACAGCTCAGCAGCTTTTGCAGTCACACTTCCTCTAGCTGGTGCCATTTTGTAGATAGAGTTGCAGTAAGCTGGAGCAATGAGGCAACGGTTTGGTTCAATAGTAGTCCACAGAACCGCAAAGCAAACCTGAAGTCAACTTTTGAAATGTTAGCTACTTCAGTACTCAATCACAAAACGTTTTTCCATCTTCCCTTAACTGTTCAACTTCTAAGGGTTCTTTGTGAGAGATTTACTGGAGTCTCTTTCGTGCTGGGAGTCATTTTTTTGTTGATGTTAGCAACTGTAACTCCATTTTTAATGTAACAACTGTCTCTGTTGCGCACAAATATGATAACACTCGACAGCATTTGAATTGAGCGCAAAATTACAGAATTCTTCCTCTTTTCTGCTGATCGTCTGTGGCAACACTGTATAACACAAGCTACCACAGCCCACTTTGGGAATTTGATCTATTTGTAGCCTGCTCATTTAATTTTTTAATTTCTTTTTTTTTTTAATACAACACTAAGTTGCGGTAATTTATCTTTAACGCTCTAATTCACTTTTCTGTTTTACAGGGTGCTGGGGAATTCCTTGCCTCTGCTGCAGGGGTCATCTGGACTGAGCTAAAGATAAGCCCCAGGGTGCAATGGTCCTGAATACATGGAGTGCCCCTAAGGTTGTACCAACTGACTGCCACAAGATGGCAGGGTTAGGGTAATTTATTTATTTATTTGTACATTATAATTAAATTTCCAGTATCTCTTGTTGATTGCAATATAAGAATACCCTTGACCTCACCATACTGGTTTATCCGTTAAGGGGTATACTAATGTTTATCCACACCAGGGGGCAAGGACCATGGTTCCGAAATGAGGCCAGTGTAGAAGTATCTTAAAGTTCTAACACAGCTGAGATCCACTGGGGTTGGGAAAAAAAAGCCGTGACTCCCTTGGAGTTACACTGAACTTCTGTCTAAAAATACTAAGTCAATAATATTTGTCCTGGACTCTTTCCAGTCTCATTCATTTTATTTGGAGTGTATAATAAGTGAACACATGGTCTGATGGTCCATCTTTGGTTTTGTTTTTCCTCTGTTTGAATAGATCTGTACCTCACATACCAAGTCAGACTTAAAGAGCTTTCAGTTTACTAACATAGCCATTTGTTTCCTGACATGCTGATTGACTGTAGATGTGTTAACAAGTTCCAGGGCGGCTGTGGCTCAATTGATAGAAGGGGTCGTCCAATGACCAAAGGATCAGTAGTTCGAATCCCGTCTCCGACTGTCCACATGTCGAAGTGTCCTTGGGCAAGACACTGAACCCTAAAATTGCTCCCAGTAGTATTGTGAATGTGACACTTCTGGCATATAAGTAACGACCATTTACCACTAACAGAAAGAGTTCTTGGTTACACAGTGCATGTACTGTTTTATTGAGTCAGTAGGCTAGCACTTAGGATTAGCTCACCTCTGATCCCTTGGGCTCTGGTAGTTCTGCCCCTTTTGTCCAAATATGATCACTTCTTCCTCCAAAAAGTCAATGGCACAACAGCCAAATCTCAAACTCGTGACTTCTACGGTCCACACTTAAACACCTTAATAGCATTCAACAATCTTAACATAATAACATCTACTATAAAATGAATTTATAGCAGAGGTTCCTTGGGCCCAGGTCTATCAGATTTCTTCAAGGAATTGAGAAATGTTGATTTTTGAATTGTTAATGAATTTTTGAATTTCGAAAAATCCCCATTGGTTTTTAATGGGAAAATTTTCACAGTGCCATAACTTCAAAACAGTTGAAGATATTGATATAATTACTATTGGCAATAGATAGGGAGTCACATATGGGCTTTAATTTAGTACCATGACCTTTGACCTTGACTGACCTTGAAAGGTCCAACTAATGTCAACTAATGTCTTTAAATATGCCATTGGACTACAGGACCCTTGCTCCTATTTTTGGGTAATAAAGTCCTCAATTTCAAAATATAGCTGTGATTCCTCATATGTGAGTCCAGTCCCTCATGTAAATACCCAAATTAATTTCAGTTACACTTAAAAAAAAGACCTGTATCACTAATGCAGTTGTTGTACTTCTTGAATATTTAATATTTGCTAAAAAAGAAAAAAAAAATGAATGAAAAACACCATTTTTGAATCAAACACATTGAGTTCAGGTTTTACACAAAGACATAAATAAGACATAAATTTCTAAATCCACAACCACCAAACTCTCTGCAGTAAACAGATGTATACAACAAATACACACTGAACCTATATGTACACACAAACGGGCACAATGCAAGTCACACACACACACACAAAGACAAATGCATCAGTCACACTCACTCAGACACACTTCACGATAAGACTGCATCGGATAAAGCTGCCCATATCGCAACCCGCCAAGTCCCAGCTGAGGCTTAGCTGCCTGCTTGGAGGGTGTGTGTATTTCAAAGAGATCAAATGTGTGTGTCCAGACTTACCCAAGTGTGCCCCCCCCCCATCACTTATTCTGTTTCAAAGCGAGTAAGCTGAGAAGTGTCACATTGTACGAAAAGAGCCGGAATAAAAACCCAACATGATCTCTGGAACACATTTCTGCAGCCCTAAACTGTGTTGCAGATAACACTCACTTTGATAACCACTGCATTACAAGGGCTATTTTTATGAACGTGTTTAGTCTTTATAAATCCTATTATAACAGTGTCTGCTGTAGCCCTTCTTAAAATATGTCTGAGCACTTGAATCTTGTTTGTTCCTCAGTGAGGGAAGCAGATGATTAGTGCTACGGTGCTTTTGGGAACCTTCACCCACGCAACACTCTTGGTTGTTGAGGTGATATTAAAGCATAGCGGGCAGAATCTACCATCTGATGTCTCATTCATATACGTCTGGGACCCACTGACGTCTGTAAACATGAGGAAATGATGCTCTCTGGCACTTACATGTCAAATTCTTCAACTTTATTCACAAATCCATTAAGGTAAACAATACTTGCTGTTAACTTTGAAATACTTTAAACGTGACATACTACTGACATACTTCACGCACATTTTTCTGTGTCACTAAGCAGAAAATCAGTTACTGCTTGGATGGAATTGGAAATAGTGGCCAAATTTAGAAATCATACACCTGCAAATCCTCTTAAAGTGGTTGATTATTTATTTATTTATTTATTTAGATTATGCAACAAAACCAAATAATCCCACTTAGTCTTTAAAAATGAACCAGATTGTAAGAAAACAAAACAAACAAACAAAAACAAAGACATGTACATATACATGAAAACAAAGTATGCCTTCATTTGCATATTCAAAGAGGAGTGGGAGCAACTACAATTTATTTAATCCCACCCCTTCTCCACAAAACAGTCTATTGTTTATATCCCTGTCAACATAATATATGAAAAACCAAGTCCCTTGGATCAATTAACCTCACTTCTCATCTTCACATACACATATCTCCATACATACATACATACATATATAATATATATGAACAACTATAACAACAAAAATAATATTGGTGATAATTTGTCAGTATAAGCAGACCATGGTCACCAACCTTTCATTTGTCAGATGTCTGCGTCTAAAACAGTTTTACCATTAATTATGGGGTTTATTTACCTGGATATCCATTTATGTTCTAATAGCACTTAACCTCCATTGATTATACTTAAGGAAGTTATTTTTATTTTTATTTATCATCACTCATTTGTATCTTCTTTGGTTATTGTCTTGTTATTTAATCTTATATGGGAGAGATGGTTTTTGTTTTGTTCTAAATGCAAAAGTGCCTGCTATATTCGCTTTATAGTATGTTGCTACTGAATGTAAATATAACTTGTATGAAAGCAACATTATTCAACACTTTAGGTGCTGACAGTTAGATTTAAAGGATATTGTGTGGATTCGGTTTAATATAGATACATTCTGTAAGGAAGTAATAAAAACTGACATTTAGTAATATTTAAATCATACCCCTTTCAGAAACACTTCTGTTGCTAAAAACCTAAAACCTACAGGATATGAGCTTCACTCTCTAGAGGTTTTGGGTTAAGGCCATTAAATAAAGCAGCACTGTCCAAACCGTCCTACTCTACCAATATACTATTCTACTAATATTCAGTTTAAATGAGTACCAGTGCATGTGCTGTAGGCCATTTTAAAACGAGTAATGCATCATGAGTTGTTTTTTTGCCTAAATGTTGCAATGCTAGTCAATGTATGTTAGTTTAGTTAGAGCCTATTGGTCAGCAATAAAAGTGTTTGGTCCACTTTAACCTGCAAGAGTTTGTGTAATGTGCTTTGCTCTATGATGATAATAATGATGATGATGATTTAAGAAGACTTAATTTAACCCATAAAGACCTAAACATCCACCAGTAACACAAACCATCTACAGATATAAACTGTTTCATACCTGTTGATCCACTAATCCTATCAATCCATGTAAATAATTGGTGTAAACTGCAATATTTCATCTTTTCATGGTCATCAGATATGACCCATTTGGACGTTCATACGCTCCATAGTGAATGTGGAAACGCCGTCATCTTCTACAATATTGATTCACCAGTAAAACCCATGGAGTTGGATCAATGACAGTGGATGGACAGACATGTTTGTACATTCATTTGGCAATATCTTTGCTGAAAAAATCATGTTTCTTCATTTTTCTCTGTTTTGATATAATTTACTTTGAATTCACTCTGTTTTCATGAACGTCTATATGATCTGTGAATTAAATATAGGAAAATACAGGATTTTTACCAAAAAATGCCAAATAAAAAGTATTTTATTATTTAAAAAAAAAATGTTGATAATTCACTTAAGAAAGGTAGAAATAGAGAAAAATTCATTTGGGAACTGCCACTAAAGTAGCACCAGGTCTTTATGGGTTAAGGAGATGCTACCAGCATCATATATCTGAACATGCAGTAATCCTGGTTTCAAAGATGCTTTGTTGAAGCAACAGGGCAATGACACATCATCAGAGATCTTCTATGTTATAATGGGAACAGTAATAGTGTTTTCAGTCCAATGTGAAACTGGTAGATTTATGACACGTTACCACAGTCAAGATAATTACAGGGACACACTGATACTGTTCTCCACAAAGGCTTTTCTCTCAGACCAATTCACTGGACCTGACTACCCTCCATTTGTTGGAGCAGACAACTGAAATGTTCATGTACTACACAGCCTCTGTAAGATCCCTAAAGGAGGCAACAAGCACAGGCAATATCCAACAACACTGGCCTGTAGAGGCTTAGCATCTCAAGGTCAGGCCCAGGATGGAATGTAGCAGTAATGTTGCTGCAGCAGGAGTGATATTCATTGTCTTAACCATCCCTGTAAAACCAGTCCACAGAGAAGTAAAAGTGAAGTTCAAAGGGAAATTAAAAAAAAAAAAAAAGGCCCAGCTCTTAATCCAGACATATCAGATCATGTCAAAAGAAAAGGTTGTTGGAGATGGTTGATTATTGTGGAGACAGCTGGACTATCCATCTGAAATCACTGAATCACTTACATAATTAAGCTGAATAAGTTAATAAGTAAGTAATTCAACCAATGTCTATTTCAAAAAGCTAACAGTTTGCAAATGTTTCATTGATCTGTTTCAGAATTTCAAGGGTTTGTCCGTGGCCAATGTACATCTATAAAGTTTCCTAAAAATCCACAACATTGTTTTGGCTTTGTCCTAAGTGACCGATCCCATAACAGCTAAGATCCTTGGCAGAGACAATAAATTATTTAAAAAAAATAAAAATAAAAAAACAGTGGTTATTATTATTGATTCAACTGTTTCTGTCAACCATCAAGTTCACCGACTCCCTCCCTATCAAGAGGGGTACAGACACCAGCTATAAGTCAGCAATTCACAGTTTCATATAACAAGCATCCACTGCTGCAATGAGAGCTTGGTGCAGACTGCCACTAAAATATGAATCAAGATCAGATGTCAATCCAGACAACTATGAAACTAGGGTTACAATGTGTAATTTTAATACAGAGGAATAAATTTGTGTTCAACATGTCAACATTTCTTTTATTAACCCTTTCATGCATAGTGGTCACTCCAGTGGTCACTCCAGTGGACAGTTCTTCTCCAGCTGTTCTCTTTTATATTCATGGGTTTGGCGGTTTCAGTTCCATATCAGCCAACACAGTGGACACTTATGCAGCATCCCATACACTGACATTCAGACCATTACTGTAACTTTGCTGTGCTTGATAAACCTGATCTGGAGTAATATGTTTTAGTGTAAATCAATCGTTATTTGATAGACAAAAAGCTTTTTTTTTTTTTTTTTTTTTTTTTTTGCATATTGTCTCCATGATGTGAGTAATAACTAGCATTAGAATATGTTAAAATGTAAGAAAACATCAGATTAGCAGCATCAAAATGTTTTTGTTTCATTGTTTTCATCTCACTTTCTGATATTGGGTTTTAAACACGTTTCTTAACTTCAAAAATTAAATGGACATTTTTGTAACTCCATGAGAAAAAAAAAAAAAAAAACTGGATCGCAATTTTTTTTTCATGCCTAAGGAGGAATAAAAACACTCAATAAAAAAATCTTGACTAAGGTTCTCATAATTTATGCATGAAATCACATTTCCAATGCAGTAGATCCAATGAAGATGCCAAAAACACCATACCATCAGAGAAGTTTGGAGGTGGAGGAATAATGGTATTGAGCCCAGTCAGTCAATGGAGGTGGAAGGAACTGGAGATCAAGCAGAATGGACCAAAATCCCACCTGAACTATGTGAGCCGGTAAGTTTCTTTATACAGGAAGTGTCTTAAAGTGGTCACTGCAATATGAACCTACCCCATTAAGTATTACATTTCAATTTCTACGTTCATGATGACTTGCAAATTCACAACCCTCAATAGAATTGCTGCTTTGGAACTGTGTTTTGCAAAGGAAAAAAAATACTGATGTTTTGAATACTTGTTTAAGTTTTCTAGCAAATATTTCATAATGACCAACCTCACTGTATCTATTTACTAAGAAAATCAATAACATCATCCTCTCCACGGCTGTTAATCAACTGAACTGATCAGTCATGGTGTTGAACATCCCTCACACTGCACACACCTCCCTTGATGTGCAATTAACATACTTATTGCTTTGCATTTTGAGGATGGTGTGGATCTAGTGTCATTAGACCATAACCTCCAGTGTGTACTGTGGAATTTAAAGTGGCAGACATGAGAGTCAGCATCTTGAAGACTGAGACCATGTTACTTTGGAAAGGAAATTGTAGACTTACTTAAGCTTTGGAAATTTTCAGTAGCAAGGCAGCTTGTTATGCTGGGGTTTATGTTGAGTCTACATTGCAGACATACACAGCAAAAACTGGAGAGTTGAATCAACTCCCACCGAGTTGATTTTAACTCTTTTTCAGAGTTTATATAGGTCCACACTTTACAGAGTTAAATTAACATTTTCATTGGAGTTAATTATGTAACATTATGCCAGAGTTGCCTTTTTAACTCAGAAACCTGAGTTAACTTAACACTGACTGATTTAACTACCAACACTCACAAGAGTTCATAAATGGTAAATGGACTGAACTTATACAGCACATTTTCTACATCTTCACGGTGCCCAAAGCGCTTTACAATTCCTCACATCCACACACACTCATACAGTGACATCAGTGTCTTGCCCAAGGACACTTCGACGCATGGATAGTCGAAGCCAGGATTTGAACCACCGACCCTTTGGTCATTGGACCGACTGAGCCACAGCCGCCCTTCATAATCTCACCGACCTGGGTTAAATTAACCCATATGGATTTATTATTTACACTGTCAGAGTTTTTCCTTTAACTCAAACAGAGTTAAATTAACACCATGAAAGTAACAAAAATAACACTCATTTTACTTAATTTTTACTCTGAAAGTAGTGTTAATTTTAATCATAAAAAAGTGAATCCATTAAAAATGACTTAAAATTCAATGTGAACAGGATGATTCAAAGAAAGCTGATGCATTTTTTTTTTTAAAGAAAATTTATTTTTCCTCTTTTTTCTCTCTGACAGTGACAGTCTGATAGAAATTGTAAAAGTTCACCTGGTTTGAAATGCAGGGGCCAGGCAAATTAACTATGGAGAGACGCAAAACAACACTTCTCCTGAGTTAATTTCCACAGGCTTGACTAACTCTTTTCATTAACCCCAACTCTGACTGACATCTAACTCACAGTGAATTAAAACTACACTTTGAGAGTGAAAATTGACTCTCAAATGTTTAACCCTGAAGTTTCAACTCTCCAATTTTTGCTGTGTAGTGTAAGATATTTTCTCTATGCACAATAAACCTCAGCCTTCTTGTAAGAACAGTCAAAGCACAATACACCTGATTTTGGCTCACAGAATCCTGTTTTAAGACATTTTCATACATGTGCACTCAGTTGGTGTGTCCGACCAACAAAAGGTTAAGGTTGACATGGTTTGGTATGCCTGTGGGGAACCTTGGTCTCTGCATTTTACTTAATCCAATACACATGGCACCTAGAATTAACGTTACTGCACTAGGAAGAGTAAGCTTCCATTGAACTTTGACAGGTGAATTAACGTACCTGTACCTGTTTTTGGTGGCGGGGGAAAAAAGAAGGTCTGGAGGAAACCTGTGAGAAGACAGGAAAACTCAACACATTAAGACTCCACACCAGCTGGGAACCAAGCTCAGTGCTCACAGCAAGAACAACTTTATCTTGAAAAATATGTTGTAGATGTAAGTATGGAGATGGTGTGAAAGGTGACCGTGATGCCCTGACAACCCTCCTTGCTAAGTAAGTTACTTATTCATAGAAATACTCATTCCAGGTCAGGGGTCTCCAACTCATTTTCTTTCAGGGGCCACATTCAGCCCGATTTGATCTCAAGTGGGCCGGACCAGGAAAATAATAGCATAATAACCTATAAATAATGACAACTCCAAATTTTTGTCTTTGTTTTAATGCAAAAAACCCCATTAAATTATGAAAATACTTACTTTTATGAACTATTCATACAAAAAAGATGTGGAAAAAACTGAAATTTTTAATGAAAAATAAGTGCAATTTTAACGATATTATGCCTCAACTTATCATTTCTACATGCGCATTATGGATTAGATCTACAAAGACACTAAACACTTAGTAACAGGCAGAAAATTGCTATAATTGTGCTTAATTTTCTTTGGACATTTCAGGTTGTTCATATTTGTTCAGGTTATTCACATTTTAAAGCTACAGGATAGTTTGTAAATGTAAATATTTTCATAATTTAATGTTATTTTTGGACTAAAACAAAGACAAAAATTTGAAGTTGTCATTAATTATAGACATAATGTAATATTTTTTTCTCATCAAACTGAGAAGAAAATATGGAGTCATTATTTCTCGCAAGTTATTATGCTATTATTTTACTGTAGATCATATTGGTCTGTATGTGGAACCTGAACAAAAATTAGTTTGACAGCCTTGACTGTGGAATTTTTGCACTTTGCAAATTCAGCTCACGGGCCGCATTGGAACCTTTGGCAGGCCGCATTTGTCCCCCGGGCCACATGTGTGAGACCCCTGTTCCAGGTCCTAATGGCTTAAAAGTGGGGTATGAGATCCTAGAAAAACAGTTTGAGCAAGCTACATTTTGAAAATACTCAATTCAAAAGTCCAAACCCCTTTCTTCAGACATCCCTCCGAAGCCACACCTCCAGTGTACAATGCTTGTTCCTGAGGGTTCACGAGTGCTGAACAGCAACAATTCGCCAGCTGAGGCTCCGGTTCTGACCCCGGCTCCGGCTCCGGCCTGGCCCCAGCTCTGGCTCTGACCCCGGCTGAGGCTCTGGCTCTGTCCCTGGCTCCGGTCCCGGCTCGGGCTCTGACATCGGCTACGGCCCCAGCTCTAGCTCTGGCTCCGCCCCCGGCTCGGGCTCCGATTCCCCAACTGAGGCCCCGGTTCCGACGCCAGCTATGGCCCCGACCCCAGCTCCTGCTCCGACCCCGGCTGAAGCTCTGGCTCCGTACGGCCCCGCCTTGGGCTCCGACAACTGCTCCGGCTCAAGCTCCGACCCCGGCTGAGGCTCTGGCTCGCGGATCCATGCATAGCTCATTCAGTCTCCTCCAACACCGCCCCTCTTCCAGAACAGCCCCAGTTCATACCTATCTGACTAACGTTACATTCCCTAGTGATTTATGTTAGTGACAAAACACTTTACCAGTGAACTTTCCATCCTAATATAGCTCATTTAGCCAAGCTCTGGCTCTGGCTTCGTTTCCAGTACAGTTGCCCCAAACCTCTGAGAACGCACGATTGATGCATGAAGAGGGGTACGTGCAGAGGGGTGGGGCAAATGGCAGTTGAGTTTGATGGACATATCACTGTTCAATCATTTCGAGTGGGCACTCAAAATGATTGGATGGCGTTTTTTCAGTCCTGTTCATTCCACAGGTGACGATTTCTTTGAATTTTTGTGTCAGAGCATTTAATTAATTGGTTGTAATCGGGGTGTGAAGGGGATTTTAAGCAATATAGTAAAAAATGCTCCAGGAAAACATCTCGCACCCCACCTTTAAGAAAGACCAGGCACACACTGACTCAGTTTTAGCGGTCAGTTCACATTCTGGTGGCACCCTTAACCCACAGTTGAAATCAGCTGCACATGCTGTGCTAGAGGTATGTGTTAAGTGCCACTGAGCAGCACATCATTTAGAAAATAAAACAGACCCCTATTTTGTCATGAATGAGGTAAGTGGCTTGTGGCTGTGTTATGTAGATAGACAAATATACATCAAAATGACAATATTGTACATCAGTAAAGCATCTCACTACGGGGTCAATCTCTGCGTTATAAACACACACAAAACATTGTGTGCGCAATATCTTTCTTTCATTCTTTTTATAACCATAAGGTTGAATGAATACCACGCAATTGCTTGAAATGCTCTGCACATTTGTTGTCGAAAATTAAAGTTGAATTTGAAATGAAATACTATTGATAGTATATCAATGGGGAACTCATTATATAAAGAATGATTCGGAACAACAGCAGCAGCAGCAGTATTGAGTGTTGCTGGGGAAACTAAATGGAACAGAGCTATTCTTAAGGTTATCAGCTACATTCATATATGCTTTGCCTGTTTTTAGAAACAAAATGTCTGCTGTGAAAAGGACTATCACTATGATTAGACACAGAAAAACACAAGAATATAGACTTGAAGCCTACACTTCACGTCAGAAGACTTGAATCCTCACCTTTGGATAGCCCTCGGAGACACAGTGAGAAATGTTAGATCCTCTGGGAGGTCTGAGACCAGCTGCTTCTTTACCTGGGGTCAGTAGGGGTTGTTCAGATATTTGATGAACACTCCAGGCTCCTTCACTGCTGAGAACGTGTATGACTGAGTGGAAGTCTTGAGGCAGATCCAAGCCAAACTGGTGAGATTACATTACACATCTGGCATTGGAAGCTCTTTGGGATGACCCATGAAAGGCCAAGTCCCAGGTGGACGACATGTAGGTTGTCTTGTTTGTTCCAAAAAAAGTGAAAAATGGATGTAGATCACAGGTTATTATTGTATACAACTGTTCCCGTGTATGGGTAACAATGCATTATGTAATAAACTTTTCAATGATGTGCAATTAATTGGTTTCATGTGCAAAACACACTTTGAATCATCATTTCTATAACATACCGTATACCCCAAGGTAGCATAAGCAGCAACATGTTTCTTTCATGACAGTATGTAAAAATATCTTTGAATATATATTTTTTTAAAAAATAGTTTCTCTTAATGTTTCATATCTTATGCATAAGACAACAATATATTTAAACCAACCAAAAAGGATGTCTTCATCTGTGCTTGCTATTTTATTTTGAAATCCTTCAGAGTGCAAATCTCTGCACAGGCCACTAAATTCCACACAACATCTGACCGCCAGCAAACACAATGACCTTCATTTATCAAACAACAGAATGTACAACAAAAAACCAAGCCCATGGTCATTACTGCACAAATTTCAGCATTTATCAATCTGATTGTGAGTGGGGGCTATGCTCAAAATTCATGACAGGTCTCAGCTCGTGTATGTTTGGCGTCAATATAGACATAAGTTTCAACAGAATAAAACTGTCCGACATATTCTGATTGTCATGTCAACATATTCAGTCACACATTTATCATCTAACGCTGACTATTACAAGGCAATCACTGAGTTAGTGTCATGTTCTACTGATGTATCTTTAACAAATGTGTACTATGAATAAGGCTAATGACGTTTATTTTGTCTTCCGTTATGTAATTATACTTTCCTTTTCTTTTTTCAGCCGACGCGCTGATAAATGACACATCAGCAGCACGTCGGATGACGCTTCTGAGGAAGACTGGAGTCACAGTAGAAACTGTCAAGCAGGTAACATCTAAAAACTATACCTTGTCTGAGCAAAAGAAAAAAAAGGAAAGTATTGTGTACCATGAATGTTTTCGGTGTTAGGATAAATTTGTCTTGAGTTTTGAGTTAGCTATGACTTTGGTCTGTGGAGATAATTTGCACAGTTTAAACAAGGTGCTATTGATCCAAATTAGCCTGTGTGTGAAGATCAGTATCCTGCACACAACTTGAATGGGTACTTCTTTCCATGTTGCTGTTTATTGACTACACTGATGCTACTTTTTCAGGTTAATTGGTTTATCTGAATCTTTAATTTTCATTTCCAGGTCAGAGGTTGCATTCTGCATCTCAAACTCAAGGACCAGAAGCAGAATAAACAGGGGTGTGGTATTTAAATGACAGCTGTTTTCAGCTGCCTTCAGCTGCCACATTCATCAATGCTAGATGATTTACACTGGAATCGGCAAGATTACGACTATGAGTGAATGAATGTGATCGCAAAATAATTTTTATGCACAAATCTGTACTGGTTTCTACACTAGTCAGAGCCAGATTAACACTTCATTGTACCCTGGGCAACAATATTCAAGGGCCCCATCATCACAACCCCAGGATCCCTATAATCTGGCAAAATACAGAATAAGTTCCAGGAACATATGTAAACATACCCCATACTCCAATATCTAACTATTATCAATTGCATTTTGATGTACAAATGTGTAAATGCTCGTAGAACTATAAGTGCACCACTATAGCCTCTTGTCACTTGCATATGATGATATGAAAACAAAACACATCATCATCATCAGTATAATCTAAAATTGATCCACTACATTAGAAAGAGAGGGAAGTGTCCTCCATTTTCACAAAAAATAAATAAACCATTTCCAAAGTATCCAGTATTTATTTAAGAACACTTTTTGCCAACACAAATGTATTGAATCGTCAGAAAAAGCCCACAGACAAAACACAAACATAATCTGATAGAATCAGATATGAATTTTAAACAGAAATCCCCTTGTCACCTCAGAATTCAACAAGAGAGTTAAAGTAAGTGCAATATAAACATCTTGAAATCTGCTTTCTCTCAACAATAAACATATCTCAACATTTTCATGGAGCCACCACAAGGAAAAAATAAATATAATGCAGTATAATCTGCTAAAATAAACATTTTGGTCCCAGTTTAAGTTTTAAACAGAAAACACATCACAATTCAAGGCATGTCAAGGCAAGGGTTAAACATTTTAATACTAAATACTACATATACTAAATACAATAAACCAGTGCCGGCTGCTCGTCTTTCAGACAGGGGAAGCTCACTGTCGGCTTACATTAAAAAAAAAAAAAAGAATTAAGAAAACGCTCAGTAACCTTATCGTACCAAGTAGGCGTCTTTTTCAGGGACTGGACCAGTGTCCTCTCAATATCCAGTAGACCTAGGCTGCTTAGATTGCCTTGGCTCATTGTGTTGTGGGTGTCAGACTTCAGCCTTTTTAAACTACAGATGCTCCTTTCACTCCGACCTAGCCGACAGTTTGACTGATTTAACTATCTACAAAACGATATTAAACTCGAACAAGAAATGATTAAATTATGGAACTGAAACAAGAAAACGCTGAAACTATGTTAAATTGAAACAAGGAAGTACAATGAGTGTGTTTTATTTACAGTGCAAAAAATGAACGAGTAATTTCGTAGTACTTTCTCTCTTGATTTCACAGCAGAATGCGCGATGTTACTAAACTGAACTGTGTCAGTGAAGGAGGAGATCTGAAAACAGCTGTCAATCAAACGGGATTCAGCCTTTCGACCGATCCTCCAATCAGCACGTGGGATTCTGGCATAGCCCGTTCGAGCTCCGCCCACAGCTCCATTCACCCGCAGAGACACCCGGTGTCCGGGGGCGGGACAACATTGTGGCATTTATCCAATTACCGTCCAGTTTTGACGCAATGAAAAAAACTGTTCCATTCAGTCCCATTGAAGCCCAGAGACGGACACAGTCTACGGACAAATGCACTGAGCAGAGATGGAGGAGAAAACAGACACGGGAATGGAGGAGAAGTGAACAACATCGCGTCCGTTGATTTGTGATAAAGCTGATTCTGAACGAACTCATCTTTGAGATGAACGTGTTCTAACACATTTGTAGTCAATAAAATGTCAACACAACCGTACATATTTAACCATTTAATTTTCATAATTTTAGGGGAAGCCGGGCTTCCCTTGTTGTCTATGAGAAATCGCCACTGCTATAAACATCTGGAAAACCGTCAATTTCTCTCAAAGAAATACTTATCTGACCAATACTAAACTTCCCACTTAGCTGCTTCACCATGTTTGCAATGTTTGATTCGCGTATGTCGCGTATGTCGCGTAGTTCTTGACGTCTCACATCCCGCTCAGTGCACGCACGTTGATTTGCGTCACCGCTGATTCGCTTTTTGGACTGACCAATGAGGAGAGGGTCTCAGCTCACGGTCACAGACAGCAGGAGCAGGGTTTCTGTGCAGTGCAATGGCTCCAGGCAGCGGTCAGTTTCATTTATAAGCAAAAGATAACCAGATATTTTCGTTATGCCCGAGCTACCCAGGGCCCTTCAGAGGTCGCGGGCCCCTGGGCAAATGCCCAGTTGCCCATATGGTTAATCCGGGCTTGACACTAGTTGATAAATTAGGGTTACTGGTTTCATAGAGATAATGACTTGCTCTTGTTTTTCTGTTGCCCAGTCACATTTGCAAACATAACTCTCCTTGGAGCAGTTGCATCTATTGATCCTGAATATGCAAATTTGAGTTTATTTTGCATTCTGGAAGAAAATGGTTAAAATTATTTTGACATCTGACCTCAGACTTTTTGAGGTTCAACTTGTTGTAACACTATATCTGGAAATGAAACATGCATGTGGTCAATAGGTTGTGTGTAAGGTAAGATTTTTAAAATTTTGCACCAAATGGGAATGGTCAAAACAGCTGTGGCTAATGAATGTAATCACATAGAGTCTACAACTGTGACTACCAAATTATGGAAGCTTTATTGCCAACAGTAAGATGCTGATCTCAGTGTTCAGTGCCAAAAAAAGCACTAACAAGATCACCTTTTCCATCCAGTGTATTAAACTAACACCACCAATCTTAAAAGATGACCTGGAAAAATTCATTCAAGCTTTTATTTGTAGCAGTGTTGACTATCGCAGCAGTCTTTTGACAAGGCTCCCCAAAAGACCATCACACACTTAACCTTCTTCAGTTAATGTAGCTAGAGCTGCTAATCACTTGTAATAACCAAGGATCACCCTTGGGTAAAAAAAATAAACCTTTGCAGAAGTATTTTAATCTTGTAATACTGCTGACAGTTACTGGGTCTGGCTTCCTCTCACTAAAAATACTATATCAATGAATATTTTCCAGGACTCATTCTCGTCCAATCTGTTTTATTTGGAACCTCTCATAACTGATCTGGTGGTCCATCATCACCTCTGTTAATCTCATTTTAGGTTAAATGGAAGCTTTGCTGTCTGCTTTGGTTGACAGATTTGTATGACAGCTTGTTTGCGTAAGACTTTTGGGTTATTAAAAAAAAAAAAAAGAAAGAAAAAAAAAACAGAAGAAAAAGGAAAAGCACTTCTTCCCTGATAGCTCAATTGTCATTGTGGTTGACAGGTTCCAATAAAAAGCAGTAAAATTACTGTTACACAATGCTTGGCCAAAGTAACAGTTTCATCAAGTCTGTAAGATAGTGTTTAGCCTCACCTCACCAATGACCCTTTGAGTTCCCATAGTCCCTCCCCTTTTGTCCAAATATGGTCACTTTTGGCCCCAAAAAGTTAACATACCAATGGCCAACCTGCAAACAACTGGCTTCAAATGAAAATGGAAGTTAAGAAACCAATGGGATATACCACGGTTCATCAGTCCACTAATAATATATTGTCTATGGTAATAACCAGATAGATAGATAGATAGACAGATAGATAGTCGCAAAAAAAATTATTAGACCATCAAAAGTCATCAAAAACAATGGTTATGCAATCACGTACGAACTCCTGTGTGTATCACATGACTAAAACAGACAGAAAAGAAAACATGGAATGCCTAAAACACAGGTGTCAAACATGCGGCCCGGGGGCCAAAATCGGCCAGCCAAAGGTTCCAATCCGGCCCACAGGATGAATTTGCAAAGTGCAAGTTAGGGCATCAAACTCAAAAATAGTATCATAATAACCTATATATAATGACAACACCAATTTTTTTTCTCTTTGATTTAGTGTAAAAAAACCTTAAATTATGAAAATGTTTACATTAACAAACTATCCTTTTATAAAAAATGTGAATAACCTGAACAAATATGAACAACCTGAGATGTCTAAAGAAAATTAAGTGCAATTTTAACAATTTTCTGCCTGTAATTAAATGTTTTGTGTCTTTGTAGATCTGATCTGTAATGCACATGTATAAATGATAAGTTGAGACATAATATTGAAAAAATTGTACTTAAGTTTCTTAACAAATTTCATTATTTTTCAGGTTATTCACATCCTTTTTGTTTGGGTAATTTTGTAAATATTGGCATAATTGAATGTCATTTTTTGCACTAAAACCATTTGGAGTTGTCATTATTTATTGGCTATCATGCTATTATTTGACTGGTCCGGCCCACTTCAGATTAAATTGGGCTGAATGTGGCCCCGGAAGAAAATGAGTTTGACACCCCTGGCCTAAAAGCATTGTTTTTGTCAGTGCAATGCCATAGCTATTGATGTAAGAACTTACGGGATTTTGGTTATTATCAAGAAAACATGGTAAATAGCTGGATATATTATTCTTATATTACTCTTAAATTAAACTCTTTTGAGCTATTTTTGTTTTTATCATTATATTTGTCCAAACAAATGTACCTTTAGTTGTACCAGGCATTAAAAGAAAGAGAAATTGAAGGAAACAAGGGTGGTCTAATAATTTTTTCCACGACTGTATATGGGAAAATTTACTACATTGCATTCAAGGTGTGTGATATGAAATGCAGCACTTTATAAAATGAGGATGTAATTACATAATGAAAAGAAAATTCATCACATTGTCACACAATGTGTTAATATAGTGTCAAAAGTGTAAATATGTGAATTTGATGATGAATGTCATGTATTTTGTCTTCACATAACCAGCTGTAATCATGTTTTCTACCATCCTACAAGTATTTATTTATTTATTTTTATGTTTGCTTACATTACAACCTGGTGTTGATAGAAACAGATGTGTGAAGGCCTGCTGGGAGATTTCTCAAATTGAATCCTGAGTTAATAAAGTGTAAGAATCCCCAATTTCCATGTTAAGTGCCACCACGTTGTAAACGCATGCGTGAGCCAAGGCTTCAAGGCCTCGTTGCAAACACTGCAATGAAGCATGAAAAGCAGCTAGACACAAACTCCCACCACCTTCTGTTCAAATCACACCCATTCATATCCCAGAATGCATCGGCCTACTCTCAGTCACATAGTCATATCTCAAATGCACAAAACAACCATCAGTTTATGGGCATCAGAAATGGCCTGTAGGGAAATATGTAATTTAGTAACTAAGAAAAAAAAGAAGAAAGAAAGAAAAAAAAAAGAAGCAATAATCAAGTTGGGAAATAATTGAGGACACAGGCACATTAAAGCAGCAATGTGCACACACAGTTTTACATAAACACACATTCACTCACAGATACACACCCATTTTCACAGGCACACACACATTTCTCTTATTGCTCTATCGCAGACAAACACACCCTCTGAAGCAATTTCCTAAGGGAAAGTTGGAGAACGCACACAAACTGCAGCACTTACACACACACATTAAGTGATAAAAAAAAAAAAAAAATCTATTCAAAAAAATTTATTCATTATCTAACTCTACCAAGATATGATTCTTTTATGTGAGCTGATTAAAATTACACAGCACTGGGAAAATATAATAGAGCATTTGTTTTGCTTTCATGATGATTAGTTCAACACTGCAATTAACAGGCACAGTTGCTGTTGCCCTGAAATAAGGTTTGGTTAATTGAAGGAAAGTAGGAAAGGTGGTGTTTGTAGTCCAGCTGAGAAGCAGAACCCTACAGGGAAAAAAAAGAACGGGAAACAGGTGCTGTTAGCTGTGAGTTCTGAAGTTTTGACTGACTTTTAGGAATGTCCCCTTTGTCCAGGGATGTACAAAAACTCTGAATTAAATTGAGAATGACCTCTAAATTCCAATTCAATTCTTGAATTTGGATTGAGATTGCAAACAGGACACAGAATTGCAATTCAAATTCAAGAATTGAATTGGAATTCCATGAAATTCAAAGAAATTCTTGATACATAATTAAGGTGTATTTAACAATGAATCTTTACAGTACAGGGTGGGGAAGCAAAATTTACAATGAACATTTAGTTGTTTTTTCTCAGCAGGCACTACGTCAATTGTTTTGAAACCAAACATATATTGATGTCATAATCATACCTAACACTATTATCCATACCTTTTCAGAAACTTTTGCCCATATGAGTAATCAGGAAAGCAAACATCAAAGAGTGTGTGATTTGCTGAATGCACTCGTCACACCAAAGGAGATTTCAAAAATAGTTGGAGTGTCCATAAAGACTGTTTATAATGTAAAGAAGAGAATGACTATGAGCAAAACTATTACGAGAAAGTCTGGAAGATACTATTAAAGAAGAATGGGAGAAGTTGTCACCCCAATATTTGAGGAACACTTGCGCAAGTTTCAGGAAGCGTGTGAAGGCAGTTATTGAGAAAGAAGGAGGACACATAGAATAAAAACATTTTCTATTATGGAAATTTTCTTGTGGCAAATAAATTCTCATGACTTTCAATAAACTAATTGGTCATACACTGTCTTTCAATCCCTGCCTCAAAATATTGTAAATTTTGCTTCCCCACCCTGTATATGATTACAACATGAATTTCATACAGATATTATTGTATGGACTTTATGTACACAATACTTTATTGTCATAAATAGGCCTATTTTTTTTATTTATTTATTTATTTTTTGCTTTATACAAATTAACATTTAAAATATGAACAAACACTCTATAAAACAGATTAAAAATTTTATAACTTTCAAATTGTGGAAAATGATATGATAAGCACTTCAATTCCCAGAATACCTTGTTCTATCCAAGTCGTCAAAATGGTTGTCCAAACATTTAGGACATTTTGTTTGGAGTACACTCTGAAATAAGTTCACTGAGGGCCAGAGCTGGTTTGTATTTTTGATTTTTGTAATTACAGCAATATGTAAAATGATAACACACGAAAAAGGACATCTGTGCTTGTTCATTTTGGATGCCGCCTCAATGACAAACATTTGAGGGACTGTTGGCCATTAGATGCAACAACATTATCCTATAAAGTACTGTAAAGGTGGGGTCTGAGATGTTTTTCTGGAGCATTTGTTACTATATTCCTTAAAATCCCCTTCACACCTCGATTACAACTAATAAATTAAATGCTCTAACACAAGAATTAAAAAAATCAGTCACCTGTGGAATGGACAGGACTGAAAAAACACCATCCAATCATTTTGAGCGCCCACTCAAAATGATTGAACGGTGATATGTCTATCAAACTCAACTGCCATTCAGCCCTCCCCCCCTTCCCCCCTCTGCACGTACCCCTCTTTGAGCATGAATCGCCCGTTCCCAGAGGAAACGCTTGTACAGGAATCGAAGCCAGAACCTGGTTATATTAGTTATATTAGGATGGAAAGTTCACCGGCAAACTGTTTTGTCACTAAAATAAATCACTAGGAAATGTAACATTAGTCACATAGGTCTGAACTGGGGCTGTTCTGGAAGAGTGGGGGTGTTAGAGGAAACTGAATGAGGTATGCATGGATATGTGAGCTGGAGGCTCAGTAAGGGCCGCAGTCAGTGTCAGAGGTTCAGCCTGTGTAGGAGATGGAGCTGTGGCCGTACCCGGTCCGAACCACATACAGAGTGGAGCCCAACCCGGGTCTGGAGCACCAGCCGGTGAATTGTTGGTGTCCAGCGCTCGTGAACCCTCAGGAACAAGCATTGTACTCTGGAGGCGTGGCTTCGGAGGGACGTCAGAAGAAAGGGGTTTGGACTTTTGAATTGAGTATATTCAAAATGTAGCTTGCTCGAACCGTTTTTCTAAGATCTCAGACCCCACCTTTAATAAATAATTATTTACCGAAACATTGTTTCATTTAATGACTTTTTACTAATTATTCAACATTAAGGGAATGTATGCTCAATGTTCGTGTTTGTACTTCCATTTGGAAGAAAAATGTATGTTAAAAGTATCACATTCTCACTGATATGTGATAAGAATGAATTTGTCTGAACTGCAATGAATTCAATTCCACTTCCTGTAATTTCAATTCCATTTCCAATTCATTCATTGAGTTGAATAAAATTCTGAATTTTGTACAACCCTCCTTTTTACTAAATAATATACAGGACGCCAATTAAGTACGGAGCTAATCCTTCTTTTCTGGAGTCAGTGACTGATTTTGAAAAAAGTTCTTGGTGTTTCAGTATTAGCTCAGCAATACTTCTGCCAGCCCCAAACTCTAACTAATACAAGAGTAAAGTGGTTTACAGAAGATCTGCAAATTGAACTGACTTCAAACCAGATGCTAGCACCAACACAGAACTAACCCCAGTTGTATAACACTGAAATTGTTTCTGTAAACCATAGGTATGTAACAATTCCATAAGTATTTGATGCTTGTTTTCATCCTTCCTCAACAGATAGATGGTGGTTGATGTGCATATTGAGACCAGAGTCTGGAATTTGCATCCTGATTCCTGTTGATTTTCAAGTGGAGGTAATAAAAGCGTCTTTCCAGGCACAGCATGCTACGCAGTGAAAACTTGGCTGACCTTGAATGTATAGTTTATCGCAGGGAGTGGTAATAAGTCATTGTCAGTTGCATGAGGAAAGCAAAAACAAAGCCAATTACTGTGAATGGAGTCTTTTATGCTCCAGAATTCATGTTATTTTTATATCCTACGAGCCAAGTCGCCCACCCAGTGGCATTTACCCTCTGGCATCATTGACAAAAACTACCAAGTTGTTTTAAAGTCAGACAACAGTAAGTTAGCTGCTGGTGCTGTGGTAAATGAAATAATGAAAATTAATGTCTGACAGACACTGAAGAAAAAAAAAACTGAGCTCAGATTGTACAGTTTTTATAAAGAAAATAAGCATTTGTGCCCTGACAGTGCACAGTTGAACACTGACATACATTTTGTTTCTGTATCACACACTCCCAATCAGATCTGTCAAATGTGTCATCACCCTCCCTGACTCACACACACACACACATACACATACCCATCAAAGTTGTCATGCAGACCCACACAACACATGCACGCATAAACATACACATGTATAGACACACAGCTGACACTATGAGAAGCATCATTCACACCCACTCAGTTCAGACCCACAGCCACACAGATGTGCGTGTGGATAGTGATCTCCTGCTGTCAGCCATGTTGACATGCTTCCATTTTTAATAGGGGCGTTATAGTTACATTAAACTTGAAAGCATCTAGTCTTACAGCCCATCATAATGTCCTGAGTGGCCTAGTGTTCAATGGTGAAATGACAGAAAAAAATATTTTTTAGATAGATAGATAGATAGATAGATAGATAGATAGATAGATAGATAGATAGATAGATAGATAGATAGATAGATTTACTTTATTGATCCCTAAGGGGAAATTCAAAATAAAAAATCGGGTCACTGCTCCACAAAAAGTCATACCACATCAACAATAAATAAATAAATAAATGCAGAGTGTAAGTAGCTAAGAATAAGTTTGAATTAAAAAGAAAGTAGAATGAAAAGACACTGAAAGAATGTTACATACCATTCCTTGAATTTGCAGAACAGGAATGAGCAAAGATACCAGACCAGAACAATCTGAAGACTTTATTGTTACAGTCAGTCACATTAAGATCTATTATTGTCAAAACTGTTGTTTTTTTTACATGTTGATCAGAGTATTTGATCAAAGCAAAGCTCTTGCAAGTGTTTGTTCCTGGAGGATTCTGTTGGGTTTCTGTAAATCGGCTTAAGAGTTTGGTTTCGACCAGCTCTATATATAAAGTGTCATGAAAAACTTTTGTTAGGATTTGGGTCTATATAACTGCATATTTGCTTGATTGACTGATGGATTGATTGACTGATTGAAAGTTGATACACTAGCAGCAGCTTTCTCTCTTGTTTTATCCACCAGTGAATTGGCAACCAATAACTTTCATGTAACCCCTCTCTAGAAATATTCTGAAACATTATATGAGGGGTCATTGTGGTCTTATTTGCTTTATCTGGATTCTCTATGAAGTGAAGTAGAGGCAGGGACTGTATACAAGCAGTGATCAAGGAACTGTAATGTCAGCCATCAATTTCTGAACTCTCATTTTTTAAGTCAGTAACTGCCAATTGGCTGTTGCCATATTTTGTTTTTGGAAATAGAAAATCCATATTTGGACAAAAATGATGAAACTACAGGAACATGAGGGGTGAAACATAAGCTAATGCTAAATGCTAGTTTACTGACAGAGGAATGGTGAACTTCATCAAGCAACTAGTAAGAGAGTAATATTACAGGTTTGTGTCAGTGGAACCTACTCAAAGAATGACACTACAGACACCAGAGCCTTCAATTTGATCAGAGATCTTAATGGAACAGTAATTTGTTAATGGACCAAGCCACTTGTTATAGGATGAGACCAGAATAACCCTAACCCTGGAGAAAAACAATCGACTTACCTGTTTTAGATAGACGTTCAAAGTAAGTCTGTGGGCGCCAGTGCTTTTTGGAGCCAACCCCAGTGGCCATCAGTGGTATTACGACACAAAGATACTTGTGCGTTGGCCTCATTTCGGAGCTGAGGTCTTTGTCTCTCGAGTAGAGTTTCTTTTTGTTAATTATGCCTCTTTTAATGAGTTTTTGAGGATAATAGAAGGCTTTACCATCAACCGTTCCGGGCCTTGATTGACAGGTATGAGTGACAGCTCACTAGCCTCTGGAGTTAGACTTCTGGAGCTCTGTTTTAATGAATAAAGCATCTTTTTTTTTCCTTTCATGAGAGACAGCTCGAGTACTACTGTCATTAAGGACTTGCACTATCAAGACTGGTGAGTGATTATGTTGCAGAAAAGTTTCATGAAACAATAAAAAAAAATAAAAAATAGTAGACTCACATTGCTGCTGTTGCTACGGTTGTTCTTAGTTTTGTGCAGACCCCCCTGACCATTTTTGTCAGACAATGAACAGCAGGAGTTCTGTTTGGAAACACTTCACCAGTAAAGCTAAAGAATGCATGAAAACCCATATTTGAATGATACTATAGAGCAGTGTTAACATTAGTGCAACAAGTGTTACTAGTTTCTCTGTGGGGCCAATGAAATGTCAACCTCTATGAAGTTTTGAGAGGTTGGGATGTCAGTGAAAGTCCCTATTCAACATAATTAAAGCATTAAACAAGACTTCCCAGTAAACAATTGTTGATAAATTGTCCTGTTGCCCGAGAGCCATTTGTAATTGTCAGACCTAAGCTAATCCCATTCAAAGCCATCAAGCCTGAGGAGCATTACTGCGTCTCAGCTAACAGGCTTTGACTTTGCAGGTTGTGCAAACAGTATTATTGACTTTACCTAATTTCAAAGAGATAATTGAGTTATTTTTCAAAGTGTGATCGATAGACCTTAAGAAGAACGTTTTCATTATGTGAAAACGTGTTAATTGCTGTTAGTAATTACTACGGTCTATCTAGTCCATTCTTTCCCATGATTCTTTCCTTCATTTTAAGCCGTTTCACTTTGTCTTTTATATCTATAATATATATCATGTTTTTACACACACACACACACATTTTTTTTTTTTAACCCCAGTTGTTTTTATGCCTAAACCTGACCAGACTGTAACCACAGCATTGACTAGACATCTGTCAGATACCTACACATCACACCATACATTTATCGTGGTACCTAGAGTATTACGGCCTGGCCAGGCATCTGTATGTGATGAGTTTACACATTTAACATTTTTTTTCTAAGGCCAGTCATGTAGTTGTAGTTTCTCCACCTGTATACAAAATATATGTAATGTAACTAGGGATGGGTACTGAATTTGGTACTTTTATTGGTACTGACCAAATTGCGTCGGTACTACCGAGTATTGATTTACATAAAGTCTAACGGTACCACATTTTGGTACTTGAACGCATCCATGTGTTGCGTGTGTCGGGGAGAGAGTGGAGGAGTGTTTGCCCGAAGTGACAAGGGCAGTGGACGTCACATACACAAAAAAAGTACCAAAAACAGGTACCGTTGTATACCGGTATTGGTTCCCAGGAACCAAGTATAGGTAACGTATTGGTTTAAATGTGAAAGGTACCCATTCCTAGATGTAACTGAACTTAACTCTTTCCCCGCCAGAGCATTTTCCAGTGAGTTGGTAGCCAGCGCCAGCCATTTTGGTCATTTTCACTAATTTTTGAAGGCTCACTGAAAATGTTGTGTTAGGAGTATGTGAACACTGAGTACATCAAAAGAAAGAACAGAACTTCAGCTTTTAAACACAAAAAACAATTTTATTCTATCTTTGTTCATTCGTGAGATATAAACATTTGAATACTGGTAATTTTCAGGAAAAAAACTGAATTTTGAGCAAAAAGCTGAGAAAATTGCATTTTTTTCAAAGATATTGATTTTCAAGATAAAACTGATTTCCTATTTACATTTTTGACCCTTTCTTATTTACCAACAGTAACACTGTCTTCAAAATCACAAAATAAAATAATAATAACAGCAATAATAATAACAAACAGCTCTAAGATATCCCAACATTCCACAAAATGTTAGGGGAATCCACACCAAACTGTAGACAAAACATCTTCTAAAGCACCAGGTTCCTTAGAAACTTTACACATTTACATACACCAATTATGAGTTTTTCACATATTAGTTTAGCTATTTGATATAAACACTTCAATATTACTCATTTTCAAGAAAAACAGAAACAAATTCACTAAATACTGTAAATTTCTGGCCTTTCCTTGGCTGCACCACGTCCTCCTGTTGGACCACCTGCTGTGTTTGATCTGTAACTAATTATATGGACATCTAGTTATTTATCTATATATGAATATATGTATTTATTTATTTATTTCATACTAACGCCAAATCAAACAGTGTCTTACCTGTGTCCCTGCTGACATTATACAGCTGAATCTGTTCTGTGTCCTCAGTCTGAATCTGAACTCACTCTAACAGATGAAGACTCGGTGTCCTTTGTCTTGTCCCACGTCTGTGTGTCTGTCTTCTCCTTCAATGTCCACTATAAATGTCTCTTTTCTCTTCCTCCTGTCGGTCATTTTCTCTGTGTCGTGCCCCCCCCCCCCACCTGCACCTCCATGTTGGACCCCGAGCCGATCCGTGTTTCCCGTGTCTGTCTCCCTCACCTTCTATTTCTCCGTTCCTGTCTCTAAATGGTTCTTCTGTAGCTCCATCACATATTGAACTGTCGGACTCTGTCTCCATAATCATCTTTAAGGCTTTTGAAACTGCACGCGGTTCCTGCAGAGTCGGCATTTCCTCATTCAGAGTGGCTGGCGCTGTATGCGTTGCTATGGGATACGGTGACTCCAGTGCAAAAACGTTAAACCTGGTCCTTCATTTTTCCGAAACAGCTGCTTCATTGCTTGTTTTTGGACTAAGAAAAGTAATTCACATGATCCGCAACAGCTTCAACTACAGCATAACAGCGAAAACACAGATTGACGGAAAATCTCATCATTGGCGGGGAAGCGATGGGAAGCAATTGACGGAATATCTCATCAATGGCAGGGAAAGAGTTAAAGGTGCAGGAGACTTTCGTGACCAATTTTTCATCAAATCTGTAAAACCTCAGTCACAGCCTAAGTATCACAAATCTGTAAGTCTTTCTGTGATTACTCACCTGAATCTCTTGCATTATGGTGAATAATTTCAAAGTACCATCCACCATTAACAAAACCATGTGTTTACATTCAGAGCCGGGCGGTAACTCCGGCATCTTCGGAATTTTTTGTCATGACGTGCATTGTGGGAAACGGAGGCTTGTGCTGCCGCTGCAGTCGGCTGCGTGAACCTCCCTGCAGCAGCAGGGTGGATGGCACTTTGAAATTGTTCACCATAATGCAAGAGATTCAGGTGAGTAATCACAGAAAAACTTACAGATTCGTGATACTTAGGCTATGGCTGAAGTTTTACAGATTTTATGAAAAATTGGTCACAAAAGTCTCCCGCACCTTTAAACAATGACTGTTAAAACTTCAATTCTGTAAAGACTTAACTGTATCTTTAATCTGTATTTCTACTGTACACACCTACATGTTTATGAGAAGCCATAAGTCAGTGTTTGTTTGTTTTTTAGATTTTATGCATCTATCTTGTCTAAGGTTTGTTATTTGTGATTTTGTAATTATTTTGTTAATTTCATCAGGTTTACTAGAAAACAGCACCAATTTAAGATTTATGACTTCTGATAACAAAGAGAATCGACCCAGCTGTTGTTTTACAGTAAACCCAGTTATTTGTGAATGTTTGTGAGATAATGGAATAGAAGTAGAGTGAAATATTTAAACTGTAGCTTGCAGGTTTTCTCGAACCATAGCGTTATATATTGATATCGTATTGGTGTTACATGCTGGGATTTCACCAGAAGGTGTTTTAAACAGACTTTGATCCCACAGATACATTTTATATCACAGGTTGTTCTTCAGGTACAAGTTTGTTCTTCGGGCTGAATTTGAAAATGGCAGATCTGGTCTGCAGTTTCACCTTTTTATTTTCCACTCGCTGCCTGGGGTTTATTAGTAATTGGTTGGTAAATTTTATGATGCAATCAGGGCTTGTTGAGTCCTCATTAACAGGAGTGACAGAGCTGATCAGTATCAAGAAACACGACTCACAACTGGGCAATATGCAATGAATGTGCTCCAATCAGAGTAACACTTTGGACTGTAAAATGTTAGCACCAAAAGTCACCTAAGGCATTAACTGGTCCTCCACCAACCCCACTGCCACCACTAAAAAACGCAGAGAATGTGGAAAAATCTTGAACTTAGCAATAAAGTTTGTATTCTAGGGAGAAGAGCAGAAATTATTTACTGATAGATTTCCTGATCGGAAACAGACTCAGTGACTGAATTATATGATTCAAATCACCCTACCCCAGGAAACAAATAGGTCACGTGAGAAAAACTGGGCATGTCTGGACCAATAAGGAGATTATGGCTACATTCAGACAGCAGGTC
The DNA here is from genome assembly GCF_902148855.1 of Sphaeramia orbicularis. Lineage (NCBI taxonomy): Eukaryota > Metazoa > Chordata > Actinopteri > Kurtiformes > Apogonidae > Sphaeramia > Sphaeramia orbicularis. Next base: position 44,431,999 of record NC_043971.1, on the reverse strand, counting down.
TTAATGCGCAATTCAGATTTTTTGGTGCAACCAGATTTTTTTGTGTGCTTTTTCATATTACACATTAAATGCGACTTCTATCAGTTTTGAGTATAAAGTGAATGTGACCCTGAAGTGACCCACATGTGCAAAAGGGGTCCTGATGTAAAACGTGACCGCGCAGGCATGCATTGTGTTTACGGAAGTAGATATGTTTTTCCTGCCGCTCCTCCTCCTGGGACTCAGAATTGTAATGTTTGTGTAACATTCGCATTTCAATGACATAAAGGTCGGGTAAATGCGACCTGACCATTCAGACTGAAGTCGCATTGCAAAATATCAGATATGTATCAGATTTAGGACCACATATGCAAGTGACCTAGGTTGGATTTGAAAAAAAAAAAAAAACATTGATTTGTGCTGTTCAAACTGTTTTTAACAGATCTGATACAGGTCACATATGGGCAAAAAAAAATTGGATTTGGGCCACATTTGCCTGCAATTTGAACATAGCCTTAGTCATTTACTCAATTTAATACAAGAAACAAATAGAAATGGAAAACAACAATGAAACATCAATGCAACAATGCATGAAGAGCTGCTGAAAAATAAATTACAGAAATAAAAATGCTAGATGCTAGATACTGACTCTGACAAGTTCTGAAAAGCAATTGGAAGACATGTTATATATAAACAATGGAATATGAGAAAGAAGCATCAGATCCTAACCTACTCGATAAATATATCAAGGGGTAAAGGGTAAGGCCTGGTCCAGTGGAGTCTGTTTTTATCTTGGAGCCAGTGTCTCTCTCTCTCTCTCTCTCTGTTTTTTTTTTTTTTTTTTTCACATTAGCTCTTTTCCCACTCCAGCTTGAGTTGCCCTTGGGCTTCTTTGTTTGTCTCTGAGCACCAACCTCCAGATTGTAAACCCAAACACCTATAAAGTGCTGTTGCCCAAATAATTTATCCTCACAATATAAAAAGCATAAATCATCTAATTTAAAGTTCCAGATTGAATTCAAATTCCTTCTATTGACATTCAAGGCCATCCATAACCTCGCCCCTCCATATCTGTCTGACCTCCTTCATGTTGCCACTCCCTCTCGCAACCTCGGATCTTCCTCCTCCATCCACCTCACTGTTCCCTCTGCCCGTCTCACCACCATGGGGAGCAGAGCATTCAGCTGCTCTGCTCCTCAACTCTGGAAATCTTTGTCACCGGAGTTCAGAAATATCCTTCACTCCCTCTCTTCAAATCCAAACTCAAAACCCATCTATTTAAAACCGCTTTCTCTTTGTGACCACAATTGCATTGTCCAATTTTTAACCTGCCTTTTACTTTTTACTCTGTTTTATTGCTTGTTTTATACTCTCCTGTTTTACTGTACTATGTTCTTGAGTGCCAAGAAAGACGCCTATAAATAAAATTTATTATTATTATTATTATTATTATTATTATTATTATTACCCAGACAGCATGTCCATGTGTGCCCCAGAAGGGTTACAACTGGGCTGCATATAAGGGTCCCATGTGGGTTTGTCCACAGTTTCCATGGTGGCCCCACATGTGTTTGCCCATATCAGAATCTGAATCAAAATCAGAATCAGAATATCTTTATCGTTATTGTACCAAGTACAATGAAACTGAGGTAGAGCTCTCAGGTTCAGTGCAAGAATTTGCAGACGGACAACAAATATCAGTAAAACAACAACACATATCAGTAAAAGGCAGAGTTATTTACATTAAAAAATAAAAAGTATTGCAAACTAAGATATTTGTAAAACATAGAATTTAAGTAGTGCAAATAACATGAAAGATAAATACCGTGGGATAAATAGTGTGAAGAATAAATGATGTAAGATATTCAGATCTCTGATTCTGATTCTGATATGGGCAAACACATGTGGGGTCACCATGGAAACTGCAGACAAACCCACATGGGACCCTTATATGCAGCCCAAATGTAACCCTTCTGGGGCCCACGTGGATATGCTGGCTGGGTATTATTATTAAATGAGTCATTCAAGGTTAAATTTAAGTGACGTTTGCAAACAGTAAATGTTCAATTGCTTGGCACTGTCATCTTGAGGGACTATGAGTTTGAAAGTCAACAAAAGAGAGTGAACTGAGGTCTATCATGAACCACAGTTAGCAGATGCCTATTTCAAGAGGCCAAAAGGCTCTGGTACATCACCCACAATCATACTGGAGGTGTCAGAGAACTGAAGCAGACAGCCTAACAGACCCTATCGGTCTTAGAAACCTCCTTTCATGGAAAGTGGCAAACAAGAATGGCCACTTTTTGGGATGTGTGAATAACATTATGTTATGCACTAAGTTAGTGTCATTTGTATTCTGATGCAGGATCAAGAACCTTGGCTTGGTTGGGTCCCAAAAACCCTGTCTCTCATTGACGTACATTGAATTCCCTAAAAATATCTCAGGATCTTAGGAAAAATAGAAGGTTTTGATCTGTGTCGTGATAGGCTTTGATTGACAGGTCTGTATGCAGCTTGCTCTCCTGCTGGGTCAGTGTTTTAGAGTTTTTGTTTTGTTTAATAAAACACTCCCCCCCCCCCCCCCCCCCCCCCGACATGCACCTCAGATGTAACTGTTTTTAATAGTTTCAACTAACACGGTTGTGAAATGACTTTGTTACACAGTGCTTGATGAAGTTTACCATTTTGACAAGTCAGTAAGTTAGATCTCAGCATTAGCTCAGTCAGGAACCTTAGAGCTGCAAAAGTTTCACCCCTTTTGTACAAATATAGTCACTTCTGGTTTAACAAGCAAGTGGCCAAAATGCAAATGACAGTTCAAAATGGATAATTGAGGAGCCAATGGGTGATATTGAGATTCCTCTGTCTAATATTTATATAAAGTATATGATTCTGATAATTTACTTGCTTTGTTTATTTACACTTGTAGTTGTAATGGCAGTACAACGTGATAGCATAAATTTTTGTATATAAGAAAAAGACTAACCAAGATCTAATGCAAATGCCAGATAAGCAATGAACTCCAGTTTCAAGGAACTAAATGATTAAACTAAAAGATAAAAAGTAAGGATGATATAATGACACACCTCTGTACTATAACCTTAACTAGAGATTTTTTTTTTTTTCCATGATCACATTAACAACTTTTATCCACAGTATTCACTGACTTTGACCCGTCAGAGGGACCTGTTCTATGTGGCAGTTCCTCAAATGTTCCCAAAGCCCATTAAGTGGAATCAGAGCCCATTGGGTCTTGATTCATAGTTTTACAAAACTGCTGTCATAAGCTATTTTTTAAAAGTTTATCTGCTGCTTTTGAATCTTTTTAGGGGGTAGTAAAGTCATCAATTGTTGGGTGTTTGACATTTTTTGGGAGAAACACTTCAGAAGTTGACCTTTATGTGAAATCATTAGCCTGAATGAGACAGCCGTTTCTTTCACTGCTCGTCTCTTCTTTTTTTCCACTTTGTCTCTTCATCTTCCCGGTTTTGCTCTTTTATTAATTTTCTCCATCTAATGTGTTTTCTCAGACACTGCTTCCATCCTTTATTTGCTTTTGTTGCAGTGTCTTAATTGTACAGCCACTCATTTGGCCTTTGTTTAATTGTGTTAAAGGTTTTAGTGCTCCAGAAAAAAGGAAAGGACAGGAATTTTGGCCCTGATTCATTTGGTTCAGTGCCATGTAAAGAGAAAGCTCGGACTGTCTATAGTGGAATGCCAGGGGCAGTAATGAAGGAAGGGTCAGACGGCTTTATAATAGCTGATGCTTTCGAATTAAACAAATTTATAGCTCTAGTAAATGCTCTGATGTGGGTGATTAACAATGAGAGAGATTCCTGGTGGTCTAAAAATTAACTGTTATGGTGGTGTAAGTGTTTCTGAACCATGTCAAATACCTGATCAGCACTGAAACAGAATACGTTTTTTTGTAAATTGGTTTGCTGATAACTCATCACATTAATTTCATGCTTTTAATGACAGGCCTCTGACTTGCTTTTTTTTTTTTTTTTTTCCCCGGAGGCAATCATGGAGCTATATTAGTCCCTCCATCTGCATATTACGCACAGCATCGGTGATATAAGTGACCTCCTGTATTCACTCTGGAATGATTTCAGTTCTTTAAGACATTACTTTTCTCTTGATATATACACAGTGCAGCTGCGTGTCCATGAAGAAACACGAGTCAGTTCTTCCAGTTTTCTGTTTCTACAGTGGTGTGCAAAAATATTAAACACTTGTCAAATCTTAAGAATCTGGTGGTTTGTTTGTTCCCAGAGCCTGAATTTCACCTTTTTGCCATTGCAAAAGGTAAAGGCAAAGGTACTGGGGGGGGCACACTAAATATTAGAGTAAAATGTAAAAAAAAGGACTGGACTGATAAATTTGTCGGTGAAATATTCTCAGTACCTTTGCCTTCACCTTTTGCATTGGCAAAAAAGTGAAATTCAGGCTCTGGGCACAAATAAACCACCAGTTTCTTAAGATTTAACAAGTGTTTAATACTTTTTGCACACCACTATATACTTTGCTTATATTTTTTCACAAAATTATTGCACAGTTATGTGCACTTATCAGCCCAAAAATTATGACCGCAGCCCGAAGTGATAATAAAGTTGATATTTTATTACAATGGCACCTTTCACAGGCATCAAGGGAACATTTAGTCCTCAAAGCTGATGTGTTGGAAGCAGTAAAATGAGCAACATAAGGAACTGGGTGAATTTGACCAGGTCCATATTGTAACAGTGATGACTGGGTCAGAGCATCTCCACAACTGCAGGTCTTGTTGGGGGTTCCTGGTCTGCAGTGGTTAGTACCAACTAAAAATGGACTAAAGGCGGCCTTACACTGTGCGAGTTTAGAGACGATTTCTCACTCGTGCGACTATTTCTGGGATCGAGCCCGATGTGCCTCTAATTGTGTGTTGTGCTTCGTGCAGTGTACATGGGGTAAAGAGAAGCGATTAGCACCTCACGACCAGCAATCGTGTGTTTGCAAGGAAAACGGAGCTGTTTGAAATCCTGCTCGCTCCTCGTGAGTGTATTGCACTGTCAAAGCAGTGCCACGAGCCGATGTGCCTCAAATTCTCACACTGTGCATGCACAAACACAGACGGGTACAGTAGCGTACAAGCTAACAGTAGCTGGCTATTGGCCTAGTGCAGTTTAGCTGTTGCAGCTTACCTCTTGTTCTCTTTGCTGTAGGATGACAGCCCATACTGTCCACGTCTGGCCAACCAATGCCTGCACCAAACATGTCACCGTCTTTTCTTCTTTTTTGATTCCTCACAGATAATGGCACATATTACCAAAGCAGCTCGTTGGTTTTTGTTTAGCACTACCATTTCGTGGCTCACGCCAATACACAATCGTCTATGCACTTTTACGGATTCCTTGGTATTTTAACGTTGTATTTCCGGATACAACACTCAAACGTGTCGTGCGTCCTGTGGTGTATGGTCCTACAGTGTGAGCAGTCAGGTCGCATATGAGCGTCGGTCCGTGCAGTGTGAGAACATGAATCGTGAGCCTGACTGTACGACTGATTCGCACAGTTTGAGATGGAGCTGCGTGCAATGATCGAAATAATCGCACAGTGTATGGCCGCCTTAAGGGCATTTTCACACAGCATACTCGAGTCCGTATCCGAGTACACTGGACTCCAAAGTCCGCTTCATTTTATCCGTGTGAATACAACTATTCCGTGCTCAAGTAACGTACCCAAGTCCAGTTGAGAGGGTAGTCCTGTTGCTGTGTGAAAGCGATCCGTGCCTGAGTCCAGAAGTGACCTAATCACCATTCTGACTACGGAAGTGGGAGACCATAGCTCTATTGTCTCCTGAAAAAGCCTCCGATCTGTGCGGCATGGGCTCGCCTAATCAACCAAACCACTTTGTAATATATCAAGTACAACAAAGGTCACTTTTCTTTGCTTTGCCTCAAACAGGATAACAGATAGGTATGGATTTGTCTTCTTCTGACTTCTATATTTGTTGGATAGCGACAGAATTCCCTCCACACTGCCACCTACTGTTTCAGCCCTGTAACACCCACTCGTACTCAGGCACAGGCCATGGCACGTGCTTGTGAACGCAACATCTGCAGGAAAGGTGTGAACGTATCCAAGTACAGTACGGACTTGAGTACGCTGTGTGAAAACGCCCTAAGGATCGATCTCAGGACCACTGAGCATCCATGGGAGGTGCTGGACAAATAAATTTGATCCAAGGAGCCCCCCCCACACACACACTTACATGACTTCAGGGATCTGCTGCCACTTTCTTGGTGCCAGATACCGCAGCACACCTTCAGAGGTCTATTGGAGCTGAGGCCTCAGGTCAGAGCTGAACTGAGGTACCTACATAATATTAAACAGGTGGTAATAATGTTATGCTCCCACATGTGCTTGACTGGTTGTTGTCCTTTAGATTACTTTTTGTAGTTTCTAACCACTTTATTTTGAAAATCTGGTTTTGACCAGCTCTATTTGTAAAGTGTCATGATATAACTTTTGTTATGATTTGGCACTATATACAGGGTGTCCCATAAGTCTCCATACATAGGAAAAATAAACGTTTCTTGACATAAACCATTTTTATTTATATAATATGCTCTATATGACTGCCATTTTGTCGGGAACACATTTCAATGCGTGTCCTCCACTGCTGAAGAACTATAAAGAAGAAATATAAAGAAATACATGTTAGAACCATATGTGTATGGAATGTATTATGTCTCCTATGTATGGAGACTTATGGGACACCCTGTAGATAAAATTTATTTGATTGATTATTTTGGGAATGTCCAACAAAATCTAGAGACACTCTGACCCAGTGATTTAGCCAACAAAATGTTTCATCAATCTGATTCATTTGTTTTTACTATAGTTTTCTACACTTCTATCATTCATTCGTTATCTGAACCCACTTTATCCTTACTAGGGTCATGGGGGTCACTGGAGCCTATACCAGCTACTTATGGGCGATGGCGGGGTACACCCTGGACATGTCGGTAGTTTATCGTAGGGCAGACATATAGAGACAAACGATCACTCTCACATTCACACCTATGGGAAATTTAGATTAACCGATTAACCTATCAGTGCATGTCTTTGGATGGTGGGAGGAAGCCAGAGTACCCGGAGAGAACCCACACAGACACGGGGAGAACATGCAAACTCCACATTGTTGGAATCGAACCTAGGACCTTCTTGCCGTGAGGCACGAGTGCTATCCACTGCACCACTGTGTCATTTGTATCAAATATCTGAAAAATAAAATTATTAATGATCAAGACAATATTAATCCAACAAGTGGCCCAAATTAACTAAATATTGTTGGTCATTTCATAACCTGCTAACAGACAACACGATAATTAGGTAGGCATGGTAATCAAAAAGTAAAGAGGCAAAGAATGAAACTGGTGCTTTTTGACAGTAACTTTCACCCCAAAATGGTTGAGGTGTAACTTACATACAACAGGCACAGATTATCTAGTGGTTTACATTACTGGAAAATGCATGTTTCCTCTTTCATTCAGATTGTAAATGTTCTTATTGTGCAAATAAACTACTCTCAAGCTCTCAAGTGTTAGATTGCATTACATGATTACAGAAAGAAATGTGATTTTTTTTTTTTTACCCAGTGTCCCTAGTTTCAGTGATATCTTTATTCATTGTAGTCCTCAATCCATTTATGTCTCTCCAAATCACACTATTCTCCCTGCATCTCCAAGATCTTTTTTTTTTAAAGCTTTCGACTTCTTCTCTGTGTCTGTCTCTAAGCTCAAATAAAAACACACAAACAGGACTTGTTAACAAAGAGACAGAGGCAGATTGATTGACTCAGTGGGCAAGGAGACAGGCTGCCAATAGGAATAACTCAACACAGAGCAGATTCCGCACCTTAAAACAAAACTCACATATGTTTCCCCAATTACCTTGGACACCTCAGTGTAGCTCTGTGTGAAAATGAATGAGCTTAACACAAAAGAGCTTAGACTGATCTGTGACAGCTCAGTGATGCTTAACTAAAGAGTAGAATTCCACCTTAAAAGGGAAGTTAAAGGGAAACCTGGCACGCAGATACTCCACTGACTCAAAAGTGAAAAATTAAACAAGAAAATAGAATATCTTCATTTGCCATCGATCATTATCATGCGCACTATTTGCTCCTAAATGCTTGTGCAACACTGGCCTAAATTAAATTGTTTTTCAAGATTCAAGATTCCTTTTATTGTTATTGTATACACAGAGCAAACACAATGGGATTCTGATGCACTTGTAATGCCGCGATTCCACAAGTATCCACTGGTAACGGCTCCACTCGACTCGGCCTTTTAGCGTTTCCATTACGTAAAAGAATCTGGAATCTGGCGCCCGGTACTAGTTGTTTGGTATCTACTCCACCAAGGTTCCAAAACAGGGGAAGAGATATTAAAATGTGACGTGTAAACACTGCAGACCACTGATTGGTCAGAGAGTTGTCTCTGCATCATTGCATTATCAATGTGCAACCCGCCATTTTTAAAAAAAACAGATACGGAAGTTTACAGGAAATATACAGGTAGGCTAATCCACATGATGGCACCCTGCAAAACTACACCATGGTCAGTCGAGGAGATTCAGACATTTCTGTTGTCGTGGAAATTTACCATTCAACTGATAACCCACACAAAGAAAAAGGGAGAAAGTTAGAGTTAAAATAATAAATGCATTTATTGAGAAATCAATCACAGACATAGCTCTGTAAATGAAGTCTGATTAAACAAGAGAAAACTAAAGATTATATAGAACCAAATCCAACCCCCTCAAACTATGATGTCATTCCTTACGTACATCGTACCACCCCATACTACTCCTTCTCTGCTCCGTGAAGAGGTCATGAGGACCTCTTCACTCTAACCTTGCTTGAATCCTATCTGAAATACAGGCGCCATCCTCTATCTACACATTCAGACATTTAGGTGTTTGGGTTTCAACTCAAGGTAAGAACTTCGTCCCCAAGTCAGGGTTGCTACAGAGAGGTAAACATCACACATAACAATGACTCAGCATGCACTTAACAGTATAACATATTAAAAGAGTATAAAATATAAAAAGTAAATTTTTCCACCACACTGTCCTTGGTGGCCGACGAAAAAATCCAGCGTGAGCTTGACGGGACAACACGCACTGAGTGAGTTTATCAGCAACTCTCTCAGCAGACGACATGGAAGTTGTGCGCCACGTTGCTATGACGTCCAGGTACTCTAAAGTCGGTAGTATCCTGTAATGGAAACGGTCTCCAGGAACACTACCTAGTAGCTGAGCTGAGTTAAGTTGAGTTGAGTTGATTCCACATAGTGGAGACGCGGCACAAAAGAAAGAGCTTCTTGAGTAAAAAAAAGGGAAATATACAATACAAAAAAAATTAAATAGTAAAAACAGAATAAAAATAGAATAAAAAAGACACACACACTCCGCCCCTCTCCCATTTTCCCACATTCACACATAGGTAAAGTGCAGAGGACCGTGAGAGGTAAATACAGTAGTTATTGCATAGTTGTACATTTTCATTATTGCACATTGCTGGTTGCGATTATTGCGCATTGTTAATTATGGTTATTGCACATTGGTGTTTTACCATTATTGCATATTGTTGATCATGATTATTGCACATTGCTGATTATTGCATGTATTTAGTTATTGCAGAGTTTAGTGTAATGATCACTCTGGGATAGAAGCTGTTTGCCAGTCTTGTCAGCCACGCTCTGATGGACCTGTATCTTCTCCCTGATGGGAGAAGATGAAACATTTTGTGAATGTTACCAGTTTCATTTCAGGATGAATTTGTGCTCTTTACATCAACCCTAGAGAGAAGCATAGCATCAATGCTACACACACAAATTTCAGAATGTATTAAGTGTTGAACTAATGTAAATGAGTTATCAGTTATGAGTTATCAGAGTCAGAGGTGGTTAGCACTATCACCTCACAGCAAGAAGGTCCTGAGACTATGGGATCAGAAAATGAATGAAAACCTGTTGTTTAGTGTAATCTGAGTGTATTAGACTTTAGACCTACAGTAGGTCTCTCAGTGCCATAACCAAGTAAACTTGTTTTATTATCCATCTAGGGAAATTCAGACTTTGCATTTTACCCATCCTATTATATACAGAGGACCTAGCTTTAGCATTAGCAATCAGCATTTGTATACAGCACAATAGGAGCAGTGAGCTGCCATTGAAGATACATGGGGACAACTTCAGATCTTCATCAGCACCGTCAGGAACACTGACAGGAGAATTAACCTGTTTATACTGATTCCCAAAAGCAGGGGAAACTGGAGGACCTGGAAGAAACCATGCAGTGCAAAGGGAACAAGCAAACCCAACCTGGAAAGACTGGTCTGACTCAGTATGTAATAATCGAACTAGGGATGGGAATTGTTAAGAATTTAATGATTCCGATTCCATTATTGATATTGCTTATTGATCCGATTCCTTATCGATTCTCTTATCGATTCTCATTGGGTGAGGGAATAAAAGAATACAAACAGGTGTGTTTGCATTAACTGTCTTTTATATTTCCATCTCTGCACAGAAGATATAACATATACAGTATGTACTAATGATAATAACAGATGACATCGGTCTGGGGGGGCGGGGGTACAGTGAAAGTGAAACTAAAGACGCTTTACTAATTCCTCTATTGCTGCATTTCTACTACGTGGAACCAGTTCAACTTGGCTCGGCTTGTCTCCCGTTGTTGTGTACCTCATTTCCTTTCCCTTCTTACCTTTGGAAACTAGTATTTGAGGAGTTACGACATTTGTTACCCGCACCGGAACCGGCCCGGCGTTCACTCTGCTGCTACATTCACAAGCACTACTAAGTAGCGAATCAAATACATGACATTCCTGTAAATGAGTCACATGCTGTGGACAAATGTTTGAGGATATTAGAGGGATTCCACCCTTTTGAAGAAATGGAAGCTTTGCAAGTGTTCCAAGTAAGTGGACCTGGTGTCGTCTTTTTAGACCGTTTCTGCCTCAACGCCATGTTGGCTACGTTCTGACCAAAACAATGCAGCGTACGTGTGACGTCATTGTGCATGCACAACAAAGGTGGAATCAATAAGCAGAATTGTTACGCAGTCAGGCAAATGATTCCAAGGAATCGAGCTACTGGGAACCGGTTCTCAAAAAGAGCCAGTTCTCGATTCCCATCCCTAAATAGAACTGAACTGTAACTGAACGTGTAATAGATTTATGTGCGGGTAATGTTCCGAAAACACTTAAATATAACTTTTCAGTATAGGTTCAGTCAACAAAATACAGTTTTTCTTTTACTGGGCATTATCTGGTTTGTTCACAAAGGGGTGATGATCAGTGGTGATAATCCAGTGATACACAAAAGAAGGGTAGGTTCCCCTAAATCATATGATATACAACATTATACTGATTTAAAATTTCAGCGTGTAATATTTTGTTAACTGTGTTTGTTGTTCTGGGCTTTTTGGTCAATAGGATATTAACTGTGGACTAATATATTTTCAGAAATGTGCTTTTACTACTGGATGACACCAGCAACTAAATGAAAAAAGCAGAAGTTGTGAATTCCTTTTCTGAAGACCATCTAAACATTACACACTGAATCTACGTCATTCATACTTTTAAGTGATGGAATTTCCCACAGCACATCGACACAGTGCTGCACAAAACAAGAGATAAAGAATGTAAAAGAACAGTTATGATGCTGCAGTCCTGCATTATTTAGTATTTCAATGAGTCACTTTGGTTTGCAACAGTCGACCCTAAAAGACAACGTGTACGCCCTTAAAACCTTTTGCTACCCTTGCCAGATCTCTGTAACATTCTGCAACAGTTTTAGCCAAGAAGTCTGATCAAAGACAGGCTTCAACCTTGCAGCAGTGTCTCATAGTAACTTGGGAGCTAGTTAGTGATCCCTCTTCTCCCTTTTTCCTCTATTTCTTCATTTAAGAATTTCCAGACATTGCACATAGACTGGTAACTATTTGGTTACAACTAAAACACCCTTGAGTTTATATTTGTTTGTTTTGTTTTTTCCACCGTGATTACGAGTTGCTCGGCACTCGCATCATGTTCTTTCTTCATTGCCGTTTTTCCCGTGATCACAGCAAACAACAGTCTCGGGGGTAATGGATGAGTAAAAAAAATGATCATTTTCTGTTACAACAGTGTTGCTTCTTTTGGAATTATAAAAATACATGAGCACCCAACACAGAAAACAGTGCTTCAACAACTGAAAATTTAATAACTTTAATACTATTATCTAAGAGAGAAAAGAAATGTAAATATTGATCTTTAGTTTTAATTTAACTAAAGTAGCACAGTGGGTGACAAATTAAACAAAAACACGATATGAACTGTCACAGGAGGCAGCGTCAATGCCGAGTTGCTTTGACAATACATCCATACTAGTTGTGTGTTTATTTTAAAAGGTGAATCTACAATGAAAACTATCCATCCAGGTGGGGGTCTTGGCATTTCATCACACCTGAAACACCTGGAATTTAGTACTCATATGAAATAACAGCTGTTGTTTTAGGCTCAAGTCTTATTTTCTTTTGGAAACAATCATGTGACCTGGGCGCATCAAATCAGTCCATAAGACCCAATCAGGTCTGAGCATCACCTTTACCGTCAAGCAGTGAACACACTTTAAAGGAGTCATATTTTGCTAAACCCACTTTTATTAGTCTTTGGTACATTTATTTGTGTATTTGGACCCTAATAGTTCTTAAAGTTTGAATGTGAACCCTCCAGGTGCTGCAAAGCTATCTTTATATTCATTCAAAAAACAAGTGGATTTCTACAACCTGTTTTAATTTCTTCTTAACTTATTACGTTTTAAGGTCAAGACTTCAGACAAACATTTCTCCGAGTAAGACGTAATTGTTTGTCAGCAGCAGCAGCGGTTGTAGTGCATACTGAAAATATGTTCAAACTTTGAGCCGATTACCTAAAATTTTCACTTGTTAGTTGTATTAACGAAAACAAGTGGCTGAATGGGACAGAAAGCGCGGACAACAACCCGGAGGAGGTGGGGTCATTTGCACTTAAAGGGCCAGCGCTCAAAATGACCTTTTTTGTGTCATTGCTCAGAAATACGGTTGAAGATGGACCTGTGGAGTTGAAATACTGAAGAATTCAGACCTAAGCATTGCATTTACAGTTTATGTAGGCCACAGGGAAATGTTTTAAAATGCATAATTCCATTAAAAAAAGCTCAGTATCACTCCTTTAAGGCTGAACATGAACATGGTTTGGATGCATCAACTGATCAGGTGCAGTTAGACCAAATCGATCTATGTTTACAGTCAGCAGATAACATCCAGTAGGGAGGGCTGTGAAAAGATTATAGTCGTAAAACGTAAAGTGAAATGATGGCTGATCATGAATTCAACTGGACTGGACATGACTCTTTCAAACAAGTGTAACCCTTTTATGCACAAATTATGAGAACCTTAGTTAATATTTTTTTTCTTGAGTGTTTTTGTTCCTCTTTAGGCAAGAAAAAAACAATGCAATTGATTTTTTTTTTTTTTTTTTTAATGAACGTGTTTTTCATGGAGTTACAAAAATGTCCACTCAGCTGGACACCATGCATTTAAGTTTTGAAGCAAAGAAACATTTATTTTAAAATCATCATTCGAAAGTGTTATACTGTGTGAAAACTATGAAATAAAAGCATTTTTAATGCCACTAATTGCTAAATTGCTACTGTTTTCTCACATTTGATCAAACTCTAATATTAGTTATTACTCATTTCATGGAGATAAAATCCTCCTGAGACCCAAGAAATGGACAGTTTTAGCTTTTTTACATTAAAAAATTGTCTTGATTGGAAACTGCATAATGCAACAGTTTTTTCAGATACATTTTAAAACTATTTTTATTTATTGATTTTTTTTTTTTTTTTTTATGGAATGTCCGTTGTAATGGACAGCATTTTTAAAGTAAAACTGTTAAACTTTTGTCCCCTACAGAGGACAAAAAGCATTGCTGGGTGTCAGGAGGATATGCAAAAAATAAATAAATAAATAAATAAAATAAAATAAAATAAAAATTGTTTGTTAATTACAGTCTAATAACAATTAGCAATTAATTTACACTAAAACATGTTACTGCAGATCAGGTTTATCAAGAACAACAAAGCTACAGTAATTGTATGAATTGCAGTGTTTTGGATGATGCATAAGAGTCCTGATATGGAACTAAAACAACAAAACCCATGAATAAACAATAGAACAGCCGTAGAAAAACTGTCCACTGGAGTGACCAGTATGCATGAAAGGGTTAATATTTGTGACTAACACTGGCACATGAGACAGTAAACAAAGATGCAGAAATGATGAGCATAAAGTTTGTGTTGTAAAAATGCACAGGGTAATTGACAAAAGAGAGAACTGGATGGAGAATGAATGCAAAATAACAAAACTGACAAAAGGGAGAAGCTGTACTAGCATCATTACATGTTAACTGTACTGAGTAAAAGAATTAAAATAGCTTTTTTGCCATGTGTTAATCATATATTTAAAGATAAATGCACCACAAAAGATGGTTGTGCTCAAGATTACTGGTAGCCCCCCCCACCCCAAAATAAGATGTTTTCTGATTTATGACCGTATATTGTGAATCAAATCAAACAGAAATGGCAGAATACCATCTACCGAAGGTCCAGTCGTTACTGTTCTGTTGTTCTGTGCATTGATTGGTGGACCGACTCAGTCATTAGGTTTCTGCTCCTCTTTGACCGTCACAAACTAAACCCTGCTCCAGTTGTTGGTAACAGTCTTTAAATGTGTTGTGTCCCATCTTACAACCCTTCAGGTAGTTGGAAGGTTTGCACCAGAAATACAGTATATCCTCTATGTTAAAAATGTTCAATTTAATACATCAGCATGTTGTTAATTATTTCTTCAGTTATTATTGATACCTTATTATAACTTTTTATTGTTTCACTTAAAAATCCATTTACCTCAGCCTGGTGTAGAACTTCCCCCGTTTTTTTCCACCGCCATTGGACAGTTTACTCTTGATGTAAAAAGAACATCTTTTCCAAACTTGAAAACAGGAAGATCCCACAGTCTGATCTATGATAGCTCCAGGCAGTTAAATTTAAATGCTAATGCCTTTAGAACCAAGCCAGCAGACTACAATCTCAGCAGCTAAGCTAACGGACTGCAGTACCCACTATAAGGTGAAGAGCTTCAGTTGAAATGTTTAGGGAGGATCAGAAGTGTGAAGTTGAGAAGCTGAATGTTTGAGGCAGGTTTGGGGCCAGTGGAAGCTTAATGACTACAAAGGAGACCTTGTGAATACAGAGCTATCTGTTTTTCAGGTCCAGCTGAGAAAACCAGTATGTACAAAGTGAACAAGACATACTATCACTATGCAATTACCAGCAAGGTGCCCTTGAGCAAGGGTTGTCCTTAGGTGCACAAGACGAGCCCTCGGCATCTTTGACAACACAATAAGACAACAAACTAAGCTCAGATCCACCACAGACTACAAATGTGGGCCATTTTCTTTTCTTTCTTCCAACTGGAGTCTAAAGAATTACTGAATATTGTCAGGTAGCATTCACACTTATAACTTTGTATTTTGAAACACATAACTTTACCTACACTTAGCATCCACATTAGTCCCTATAAGTGAGACCTTTGGAAAGTCTAGGGTTGGTTTGTAATGTGTATTTTTAGAAACAGTGAAGTAGACAAGCATATCGGTTGCCTGACTTGGTTTTTTGAATTCCTTTTACCTGCACCTGGTTCATGGCTCCCCCATCACATATCAACAATAATTCAATGTGATACTGACACACAACTGTCTCTGTACATGTTGCCTCTGCAGCTGCCATGCAGATAAATTCTGCGTTCAGGAATTGCTTCAGGAATTTTTGACAGTTCCCATGTTTAATGCATTATTTGTCCCATTGGCATCACATGATATATGTTTTATGATGGTTAGAAAGGTCAGAGGTCATTTCTGAAATTTTCCAAATTTACAGTATCTTGCCATCATCTTCACATTCTTTGTGCAGCCCCCATAGTGGAGAATCCATGAGGTAGTCAGTTTGGTGCAATCTTCAACTTCACCACTAGGTGCCACAAAATATCACACTTGACCTTGAACTGAATTCAACATGGACATAATATCAAAATGATCAAAATAAATTTTTATTATGTTTACTTGGGATGTCGTCATGTGAAAACCAAACATGACTATTCATTGTTGACTGATTGTGTGTTTCATGTGACGTGTTTTGCGCCAAAAAACAAAATGGCTTGTGACTTAGCATGACTTATAATGTTTGTAGTCCAAGCTGGAGGTGAATTCTCAAATGAGGCCAGTGCATGATAATGCTACCATCGTCGTTTATTTTCTTCTACAAGATTTTCTCCTAAGTTAATACCAGATATGAGTGATATTGTGACAGATACAATCGGGACCCAAATGCAAGACCACCACAGACGTAAGAGTTCAAACAGTCTTTATTAATACTAATAAAGAGCAACAGGTGTTCAAAAGTCCAATAAACAGTCTCAGAGTCTCTTTAGAGCTGAGTGGCAACCGCTCACCACAGGGGAGACCCTGGGGAATCCTCCAGGGACTGGACTCGACCTCCACGGTCGAATACAGCCAACAAGGGAAAAGCAACGGGTACGTTGGGAACAGGTGAGAGATCCGGAACCAGAGAAGCCAGAGGAGCAAAGGTAGAAGACGTGGTCAGGGACGGAAGGCAGGTCGATGTACCAGGAGGCAGACTGACAGACGTGGTCGAGGGTGAAGGCAGGTAGGTTACCAGGGATCAGACAGATGGACGGAATCAGGCAGACAGGTCAGACAGGGAATCAGGCAACAGGTAGGCAGAGCAGGTCAGGTTCAGGAACAGAGAATCAGGCAGGACCAACACTGGAATGTTTTGCTCAAGGCAGAAGGCAATCTGGCAGTGAACAAAGAGCAGAGAAGTGAATATATACACCCAGCCTGATGAGCCAGAGCTGCGCTCACAGGTGAGTGGAATGAACTGATGAGGAGGTGTGACTGAGTTAAAGGGCCAGAGGGAGAAAAAGAGCAGAAGAACAGATAGAGATGTGGCAGATATTTAGGATTTGAAACTGAGGTGACTCTGATCCTGTAGGAAACACAAAGATTAAATGAGTAAAGCTGCCCCATTATTTGAGCAGATAATTGGCTCTGATAAGGCATGCATAACGGGATGAAAACCTGCAATGTGCAAAAGCAAAATTCAGTAATGTAATGACTCATTTGACTTGCAGGGAATATACAGAAAAGGTGGAAACAGATAGAAAACTTACCTTGTAATTGCCATCAAATTAACACCTAATTAATCTGGGAGTAGCTAACAGCGAGGTGGAGCTTCATCTGATTTGCTTTTTATCATGTGTTCTTAGTACGATAATGATGGAACGTGATCCTCAAATTGAAAATGCCTTCCAGGTTGGTTCAAAGTGTGAAAGGACCTCAAAATTGACTGAGGTATCCTTTAATGAGACAGCAGCACTTGGAAAACTCATCAATTAAAATGGAAAATTGTTTTGCTTAATAAAATAATTAGCCCAGTAGAAGTGAGTGCATATTGCATCCCTCATGCATGGAGTGAGACAGGCTTTTAGGCTGCAGCACATTCTCTCACTCCTCTCCAACTAATCCCACTTCATTTAAGAGGAAACCACAAAGCCACTCTTCTATGGAAAGTCAGAGAAAGTCAAACATTTCAAACTTTTTCTCCTCTTTTTAGCACCACCACTTGATCATAAACTTTTCAGAGGTATCAAAAGCCATTTTGGATAGTTCTGTTTGACAGGTATTAAAAAACCTCACCACTGTGAAAAGTTACCTTTCATATAAGTTAAGCCTAACCTCTTTCACCCTTCCATTGTGCATCTGCACTTTTGAGGCTTTTCATAACAGGATACAAGTTACAGTGAGATCTAGATGTTGCAAGAAATACACTTCAACAAACTGAAAAAGCGTTTTTATGGTTTTGTAGTATGTTTGTTTTCTGTTAGAATAGTAATACAATTTCATTAAAAGTATTCAGTTAAATGTTGAGCTAGGTTGGGCAGTAAAAAGCTAAAACAATGGTTAGCATAATATCCCAGATGATTCTTTTTCTTTTTTTTAGTATTTTGTATTCCAGCAAATATACTTAACGCCATAAAAAGCGCACGGTCCAAACATGTGTAATTTCCTGAAAATGATTTGTTCAGGTGCCTATTTTGTATATGTTGCTCATGAGATGAGTAACACAGTAAACAGCTGTATATATATATTTTTATTCCCTACGCATGCAACGTCAGCGTTTGGACTAATCTCTTAATGTTGGACACTGAGTTGAATCTCTTGTACAGACTCACGCTTGACTGGTATTACATGGTGGAAAAAAAGGGTACCTTTTAAAGTAACATAAAATAATTATTTTAGTTAATCATTTTGAAGTTGAATCCAATTAAAATGATTAAATTTTTATTGGTTAATATGATATATCTCTGTTCAGTTAAAATAAGGAAAGTAAAAATATTTAACAAAAATGTAACATGTTTAAAGAGCATGAAAAAATCATGTGAGTGTAACATAAGCAGATCATGAAACATGCACATGATTTTTATGAGGTGCCAAAATATAACTTTATTTAGTGGAACTGCTTTCAATACTTTTATTATGTTAGTTCAACAGATTTTTTTTTTTCAGTGTAACTTTAGGTGTGGTCAATAGTCTATGTAAAGGCAGCAAAGAAAACGCCAAAATGTTTTTGTCACCTCAAAATGCCAAAGTTCTGAGTATCAGTGACTGAATAAACGTGTCCACAATTCCTTCTCTAATTACCAGTGCTTCTCTCTTTAATATGAAGGTAATCCCAAACCAAATAATTTAAAATATCTCCAAATATACATATTATTCTGACCCATGCATTTTTAATGGCACTAAGTATATATGGCTTATTTGTTACTGCACCATCCATCACAATCCATTTTTGCATCTCTAAAAGATATAGTATCTATTACGCACAGAGCACAATGCAGCGAGGGTTATTACCAACAGACACGGACCTTCATCATCTTCACCCTGGAGTGTTTTACTGACAAACATTTAGCACACCCAAGTCACACAACCTCTGTTCTCATGGTCAAGTCTCATCACCATCACCACATTCAACAAAACCTCAGATTCCAGCATGTAACTGATCAGCTCAAACCAAAACACAGACATATCAGACATATCTTGAGTTTCCAGAAAGGATATTTAAATTCGAAGTTCATGCATCAGTGAAAATAAACTGACAGTTACAATATCAGTTTTGTGGAAAGTTGGAGCAAGTCATTTCCCCCAACACTGTGTTAGTGATACTCTCCTCGGTTGCACTGCCACCTGCTTTAAGGTCTGCTGGAGTTGCGAAAAGATGGTGAAACAAGACAGTGTCTACCCCTGAAAACGTGCTGTACAGCCCTGATTGGCATGAGTGACACGTCGAACAAATACAGAGAGACAGTCAGTCAGGATTTGTGGACTTTACCGACTGTCTCAGTCATTATCAGCTTCTCACCGTCTCTCCCCGACTTTCTCTTGCTGTCTCTTCTTTGCACATTTTCAAAGAAAATCCAATGTAACTGTAGGGTAGAGGAGTACAGACACTGTCTTTTAAAATTTGTCTCACTGCCATCTCTATCTCTTTCCCTGTCGGTGGAAGACATTTTGTGCCTTTCCCTTCCCTATATGTTCTTGTCAGACAGGCCTTCACTCTTGTATTCTATCTCAGGTGATTTTAGACCACAATGCGATAGAATAAAAATCGCTACAACTGAAACACAATGTGTAATATATCAGTTCATTTGTTTTCTATGCAACATTACACTGCTGGCCCTTTATACAAATTGTCACATTAAGCCTTTTGCTGTGATATTTCAGTGGAACTGCAGAAACACATACACAAACACACACACACACACACACACACACACACACTCACTACAGTTGATTTAGCACTTTTGTCTACAGTGAGGTAATGGGTCATTAAACTCTTTTATAATGCAACAACAGGTATTGTTTAGCTGTTGGGGGTTTGAATACAAACCCAACAGAATTCTAGGCATTGACTGTGTAAAATAAGTAAACCCGCTCACAGTAACATCCTATTGGTTTATGGACTAACACTGTGAAGCTTTAAGGTTGCATTATGGTGGGGCACCCTGGTGACTCACTTGATGGATGTACAACTACTGTGGCCCAGGTCATTTATTGCTTGTCATCCTCTCTTTCCGTGTTGTAATAAAGGCTTACAATGCTCAGAAATGTCTGAGGTCATTGGAACCCAACACAGCCAATGCATATTTGGCCAAGAGGGTAGAACTCTGGAAGAGCGAAGTTTGAAGTCACCCTGTTATCACTATGACTGCTAACTTCAAAATGTATGTTAAATGCTGCCAAATAATTTCAGCTACACAGTGAATGAAACTATTACGTAACAATGATATGAGTCAAATGTGTGTGATGTGTTTTTGTGTTATGACCTTGCTAGCCAGACTACCTGATAGCCCATGTCATACCAAACAATATGATTTAGCAGTCACACTACAAAACAAATGGGTAACACTTCACTTGAAGGTCTAGTTTATAATGCATTAAGCGCACATTCATAAGACATTATAATGCATTTATAATGCATTATAAAAGTCATTTCAACAGTTTATGATCATGTAAAACAATTTATACCAAGGTTAATAAAGTATTATAAGTGTAGGCATAATGTATTATAAATTCAGCTTCTGTAATGTTTTATACATCCATACCAAAGTGACAACAGTGTTTGTAGGAAGAATCTCAAGTCCTGGGTTACAGAACACATTCTAACCATCATAACTCTAGCCAGTTATAAAGACACAGAGAACTGCTCTGACATGTAGTTTCTGAAACTGAATAATGCCTTAGAAACATCAATAATAAGTTACAGGATGACTGACGATATTATAACACAAGTATGATGACTTAGTGTAAGTCAAAAATTATACATCAGAGTGTTCTGAATAACTCTTTTTTTTTTTTCAAAAACAAAACATTAAAAGAACAGAGACAGTAAATAGAAGTGTTACATGTTGCTTTATACATAAATGAAAAATAATGTGGCAGCTCTAAATCTTTGTTAATTCAAACACATACTTTTTTAAAAAATAAATATGAAATCCCTAAAATAGATGGGTATAGGGTCCAGTGACAAAACCAAACAAAAGTTCCCCACCTAAAAAAAAAATAAATTCCTTCACACTGCTTTGGTATGGATGTATAAAACATTATGGAAGCTGAATTTATAATACATTATGCTTACACATATAGTACTTTATTAACCTTGGTATAAGTTGTTTTACATGATCATAAACTGTTGTAATGACTTTAATAATGCATTATAAATGCATTAAAATGTCTTATGAATGTGTGCTTAATGCATTATAAACTAGACCTTCAAGTAAAGTGTTACCAATAAATGTTATGATAAATGCTGCTGGGTAATTTCAGCTACTTGGTAAAAGTTCAAACAAACAGTTGTGTTAATTACAATATTGCATAGCATTCAAGGCACAATGAATTCAACTCCAAAATGAAGCCTCCGTAGAAGTATCTTGTAGCTGTAATACCACTCTTGACCACTGGAGTCAGCTCCAAAAAGCCCTGGCTCTCATAAACTCACACTGAATGTCTCTCAACCACTAAATTAATAATTGTTTCATTCCAGTCTCACCAGTTTTCTGTGGAACCAGTAACCCACAAATAAGTGATATGGTGATTAAACTTTAAATTTTTGCTCCATCAATATGATGTCAGGTCATATTGAAAGTTTTGAGGTCTGCCGGATCAGTCCTTGATTGACAGCTCTTCACCTGCTGAGTCAGACTTTGAGTTTCTGTTTATTTATTACAACATATTTTTCTTTTTTCTTTTTTTTTTTTTACCATTTCAGTAAGTGGCCTCCTAAGTTCTGCCTCTGTTATCCAAATATTATCACTTTTGGACCCAAATTTAGTAATTACCAACATGCCATTGACCAAATTGCATCCTACTGTCTTCAAAATTGTTCAGAAACCAGTGATGCCACAGTTCCTCCATGCACTAATTATGTACATTATATGATAATGTATGACTAACAATGGTGGTGGCATGAGTAATGGTGAAACTTCAAGCAAATGCTGACATTAGTTAACTCATAAAGACCCAAACAACCACTGCCAATCAAAACCGTCTACTGATCTAAACTGTTTAATACCTATTGATCCACTAATTATATCAACCCATGTAAATAATTAGTGTAAAATGCAGTTTGTCGTCTTTTCATGGTCATCAGATATGACCCATTTGGACGTTCAGAGGCTCTGTAGGTACCATGGAAACATCGTCATCTTCTACAACACTGATTCACCAGTAAAACCCATGGAGTTGATGTAGACGCTTGTTTTTGTGCCCAGTTATTGATATCAGTTGATGATAGATTTGCTGAAAAAGTCACTTTTTCTTCAGTTTTCTGTTTTTGATATTATAATCCTCAACTTAAATCTGAGCTTTAATGAACATCTACATTGATCAGTAAATTAAATGTAGGAAAATACATGACTTTCACTGAAAAAACACAAAATACAGAAGATGATATTTCAATAAATGTTGATAAGTCACTTAAGAAAGGTTAAATATAGAGGAAAAATTCATTTGGGAACTGCCACAAAAGTAACACTGGGTCCTTATGGATTAAGCTCAAACTTTTTGAGACATCATGACTACTCTTAGTCTGTTTCTCATGTCAGAATCATTAAGGCAGGTAGTCAAGCAGGAAGTGACTGTGTCCTGGAAAGACTATGTAAAGGATGCAACTGAGAGGAATTGAGTCAGATACACAGATCTCGCAGATGAATGTTGAAACAGTGAATGAAAGCCCCCGAGGGTTCCTCATTGTGCTTGGCAGCCATGGATTTTCCACCCAGGTGATCTGCAAGGCCCTCAAGCAGCTGGAGATCAGGGAACTGTTCGGCAAGAAGGCGATCGGGAACAAGACTGGTCCTACTGAAAAGGCCTCAAAATGGCTGTGGATTAAGCGGGTATTCCATGGACCACACCAGCAACTTCGACACAAGTCAGGCACTGAGCACATCTGCTTGGGTTACGTGGACAAAAGACCTGAAACATCCCATGACTGACCCTTGGTTACCTCACTGATGATGTGTCTGGGTTGCATTGAATGGTGTGTGTCAATGCAGTAGTTAAGATGGGCTCTGGAGTATTGTAATGACGTAATCAGACGCATGCATGACAGAACCCATAGTGCAGTGTTTTTCAACCTTGGGGTCGGGACCTCATGTAGGGTCGCCTGGAATTCAAATAGGGTTGCTTGAAATTTCTAATAATTGCTTAAAAAAAAAAAAGCTAATAAAAAATATATGGTGAGTTGAGAGAGACATGACAAACTGTGAAGCTGAAACTGAAGCACTGTGGTTGTGTTTATCTTTCAAATGTTCATTGTGGTCAGTTTCAGATGCTGCAGCTCTTTCATAATTCATAGTTTGAGTTATTGTTTGTTCAGTATTAATTGTCAGTCTTGTAAATCCAAGCTGGACTGACTGTACATATCCTGACCAAGGAAAATAAAATTCTCACTTTGTGCAGTAATCTACACCTGGCTTTTCTGCCTCTGTCCATAATAATATACATTATATAGACTAAATGTCATCTAAAATTAAGGGTTATTCACAACATAGTATAGAAAACTATTACATGATCAAGAACAAATTAATTTTAGCAACAAAAAAAACAAAAAACAACTGTCTCCGCTTTGAATGTCTGGGGTCGCGAGAAATTTGTGATATTAAAATAGGGTCACGAGCCAAAAAAGGGTGGGAACCACTGCCTTAGTGAGAACAAAACCAAAGCACTTAACACTGACCAACACCTAAAAAGTTAATTCATTGTTCAATGGCAACAGTACTGCACTGCAATGGCAATAATTTTCTGCTACTTTGGATTGAAAAGTGTGACAGAAAAGTTCTCAAAAAGCACCATAGTTTTGTTAGTTTCCCTTATATAATGGAAAGAAAACTATCCCATGACAACATTTATATATATATATATATGTATATATATGTATATATATATATATATATATATATATATATATATATATATATATATATATATAATTGTTATTATTATTTCTTTTTTTTTTTTGTAGAAGCAGAGCTGCACCTCCACCATAATGGGCTTAAAAGCTGTTACTAAAAATGCACTGGGGTTTTATCATCTTTGCTTCAACACTTAATACAATAGAGCTGTCTCTTAGGAATAAAAATCAAAGAACAGAACTTCAGATTTGATAGCTGTCAATCACACTTGCCCTAAAGTCCTATTAACATGGCAGTAGTTTACACAAGGACAATCTACTCACTTATCCCTGGGTCAAAATAAAGTGAATAAGACCATGATGACTCATGGAGGGAATAAATACCAAAAAAAAAAAAAAAGTTGATAGCAGGTGATCTACATGGTCAAACAACAAAAAAGTTGAAAGTTTTGAAGATCCTCTTTTAAGCCCAACTATGAGTCCATTATATCCTCTTGAATACCTCAAATACAATAGCATTTTGATGGATATTATGAGCATATTGCTGTCTTTAATGTTGGTAATCGAATGCACTCGATCTTTGTCAGCCCCTCTGGTTCCTATCAGAATAAATAATGGGAGGGGAAGAAATTGGGTGAAAAAGAGAAAGAAGGCTAAAGGAAGACTAGATGGAGAGAGGTAAAGGGGAAGGGAGTGTGTGAAAGGATGGCAGAGGAGTGGAAAGGAAGATGAATTACAGGAGAGAAGCTGAGAGAGGAGGTGAATTTTCTATCTATGCTGGGTAGGTGGTTCCTGTTAAAAATGTGGGTTGCCTACTAATGACTGCGTGTGTTTCTGTGTGTGTGTGTGTGTGTGTTTGATGTGCACCTGAGGCAATGCTAAGTAAGGTGGGAGTCAACTGCTGCTCCTACACCACATCACTTACAGTACCACACACACACACACACACACACACACACACACACACACATGTTGGTTATCCCGACTTATGTTTAATCCTTTTGGTTCATTAGGTCTGTACAAATATTTCTGCATTAAGCTGTTGACTGAGTAGCCACCTTTTAATGTTGTTTTTCCTCTAGTGTTATGTTTCCCCCTTTGGAAACTGGCCTGCGCATCTCAGATATACACATCCACGTTCTTTGTGTGTATATTTGTGCATGTGTGTGTGTCCTGTCCTATTGTATAAACGGACCCACTGAGACAAATGATGCTTTCGATGTAAAACTAATATTGTTTCAAAATATATTTCCAGCTTCTGGGTGGTTTATTAATGAGATTAAGGCTGCTGTGCTCATATGTATTTATTCACAGTGGCTTCAAGCAAGTGTCCAACTGCCAGATGTCAGATACCCTGGCAGCTACTGATAAACAGACAGATCTGTGATGTTTTGCACCTGTCAGTCAAACGGTGTCAGTAATTCTTGGTCATGCATCTGTTCTTTTATACAGTATTATTTATGCTAAATGCCTTGTGGTAGTTGTTGAGATGTACACACATCTTTGCCAAAGAATCTCTCATTATGTTATGTCAAATAATTACATTTAGCATCCATTTTATCATAAGTGTTAGCTTGAAAAGGTTTGATTAAAAATGACACTTTTGACATTAATGGAACTTTTGCCTCAGGGTTTGGGTTTGGCTGCATTAAAAGAAGAAACATAACATCAAAATGCATTAAGAAAGGTCATACTGTAGGTGTATGTTAAAAATTCAGTAAATTTTCTGTTGCAACTTCTGTTCAGTAAGTTTAAAATGTTTCTTCTTCTTGTTTCTCTTCAAGGTTTGACCTTACCATAGTGACAGAACATGCAGTGTTTGCAAATAACTAACATTAATTTAATTGAAGCAATAACAGAAAGACCAAGTTCGTGGATATGCCTCTTATCTGTGCATTAGGAGCATCTCAATTACAACAACCTAGCACATTTCAAATCAATCTTACTGTAATTTGGTGAGAAAATGTATTTTTAACATAAAGACGTGAGGTCATATCTCATTAAAAGGGATCAGGATTGAAGAAGAATCCATTAGGTTTGAGAGAATTAGTTGCTCGTAGTTGTCTTACAGGAGTCATATTTTGCTTTTTTAAATGGAATTATGCATTTTAAAACATTTCCCTGTGGTCTACATAAACTGTAAATGCTATGCTTAGGTCTGAAGTCTTCACTAATTAAACCTTCAACCTTATTTTTGATAATTGACATGAGAAAAGTTGTTTTTGCCCTTTAAATGCAAATGAGACACTCCACCCCCCACCCCCTCCAGGTTGTTGGCTGTGCTGCTCTGTCCCGTTCAACCAACAACTGAACATTTTAGGTAATCAGTTTGAAGTTTGGACATATTTTCAGTACTGACAATAACCACTGTTGCTGACAAACAGTTATGTCGTACTCGGAGTAATGTTCGTCAGAAGTCTTGACCTTATATGTGCAAATGTTGTGACGTAAGTAGTTGTAAAAGTTAACAAATTAAGCAGGAATTAAAACAGGTTGTAGAAATCCACTCAATTTTTTGTCAAAATTAATATAAGGATAGCTTTGCAGCAGCTAGAGGGTTCAAATTCACACTTTTGGAACTATTAGGGTCCAAATACACAAATAAATGAACCAAAGACTAATAAAAGTGGGTTTAGCAAAATATGACCCTTTTGAAAGACTCAACATATATATATATTTTTGTCTCAAACACACTTTTTTGTGCTTTGCGCTGAGTCAGAATTATATAGATAGATAGATAGATAGATAGATAGATAGATAGATAGATAGATAGATAGATAGATAGATAGATAGATAGATAGATAGATAGATAGATAGATAGATAGATAGAAAGTTAAAGTTTATTGTCTGTTCCACGTAAATGCACAAAATGTTGGTTGATTTCCATTTGTGAGCTGTAGAGGAGTAGAAGACAAGCTCTGAAGAACTCTGGAATTTTACCGTTTACCATTCTACCAAAGATAGCTTTGAGCATTAGCTTACCCCTGACCCCTCAGAGATAGCTTTGACATTGTGCTCCTGTAGTTCACCCCCTTCTTGTCCAAATTTGATCACTTTTATGGGGGTAGCTAATGCCATGTTTCCACTACGTGGAACCAGCACAACTTGGCTTGGCTCAGCTCAACTCGGTATTCCTGGAGACCGTTTCCATTACAAGATACTACTGACTTTACAATCAATCAATCAATCTTTATTTGTACAGTGATCCCTTGCCAATTCGCGCTTTAAGTTCCGCGGTTTTAGTTATTCGCGGATTTTTCAGAAATATTCATCAAAAAATAAAAAAATCAAGAAAAAATTGCGGAAATTCCACGAAAACCCACCCCACAGCAGACGAGAGGCCGCAGCTGCCAGCGAAATGTCAAACGATGACTCACAGCCTCCTGTAAGCAACACGAGAAACGCAGACGGCCCAGCAACTGCTTACCCCGAGCGATCTGATTGGCTGACGCATCACCTGATATTGCAGAGGCTCTGCAATATCGCCAGGGAATTGCAGAATACGGCTAAGGAAATAGACGACAACATGGTGAGGGCTGTTGAATTCGGCAACAGGTTAGAGGGTGTCATGGCCCTGTATAAAAGCATCTTTGCCGAAAAGAAGAAGCAATGGCAACAGCTCCCCATCACCATGTTCCTTGTCCCTCGGAAGCCATCAGCCGAACCCTCAGCTTCCCTGCCAGCCTCCCCGTCTGCAGCTGCTTCGCCAACTCCCTCCGAAGAAGCTGCATTACTAGACGATCCAGCGCCTCAAGTAACATCTGACGACGAGGCGCCCCTAGAAGAGCTATAAGGCTCCCTTGACACCTGTGCATTGTGTCATCTTCATCATCTTCATCGAAGTGCACAGGTGTTTCATCATCATCATCATCATCATGGGCCTCATTGTCAGTCAAGGAAGGAGCCTCTGGAGTCTAATGTAAGTGTTATTTTATATAAAAATGTTAAAAGAGAGAGAGAGAGAGTTCTAGGATAGGCTCAGGGGGCTCCGGCTCCAGTTTGCGGATTTTCGATTTTCACGGGGGGCGCCGGTCCCCATTAACCGCGAAAAATAAGGGATCACTGCATAGCACTTTTCATACATTTACGGTGTAGCACAAAGGGCTTTACATATAAGTTTAAAATCAGTACCACCCACCCACACACACACACACAAGCACAGACATACTTAAAACGGCTTACTGAGCACAGAGGACCAGAAAGTAAAAAAATAAACGTAAAAGAGTAGAAGAGGAGGCGCTGTCTCAGGGAGCCATCTGCACCAGGAGGCAGCCACCGACCCTGGCAACCAGGCGCCAGCGACACAGCACCGCATCCCAACCAGTGAGACAGGGCCAACCCCCACCCACCAGAAAGGAGCAGACCCCAGTGAAAGGAGGCGCCACAGCTACCAGAGTCCACAGCCCCCCCCGGCATGGAGGGCTCCCTCTGATGAAGGTACCTGGTTGTCATAGAGATGCGGCGTGTTATTTCCATGTCGTCTGCTCAGAGAGTTGCTGAAAACTCGCTCGTTGCATGTTGTCTCGTCTGAATTTTTACATCGGCCACCAAAGACTGAATCTCCTCGACCGACCAAGGTGTAGTTTTGGGCTGTTATCATGTGGATTAACCTACCGCTATATTTACTGTCCACTTCCGCATCTGTTTCTTGTAAAACGGTGGGTCACAGAGAAAACTGTCTGACCAATCAGTGGTCTGCAGTCTTACACGTCACGGTTTAGTATCACTTGGAACCTCAGCGGAGGTGATACCAAAAAACTAGTGCCGGGTACCAGATTCCAGGTCCTTTTTCGTAATGGAAACGCAAAAAAGGCTGAGCTGAGTCAAGTCGAGTCGAGCCGGTTCCACACAGTGGAAATGCAGCATTAGTCACAAACTCCTAGCTTCATAATAACGGTTCAGAAACTGCTGGGTAACATCACAGTTCCTTGCTTCACTTCTTATATTCAGTCATGTTCTTATTACAAAACAGACTACCACCAAGTTACCACAAGTAACAAAAACTAACCACATTAAATACAATATATACAATTTAACAAAATCTGGGTTAGGGCCAAAAAGGCTGGATGTGTTCTTTGACATTGTTCAGTGTATAGAAATACAATAAAACTGTATTTAAGTATGAATAATTTAAGACTTCAGTTTAGACAATATCAGTAGTGCATTGGGAGGAAAAGGTGAGTATTCTGACTGGTGCTATGAATCCAGGAAGCTCTCCACAACTTCTCTTCACTTATTCCTTTCCCTGGCTGGCAAACTTTGACTTTGCAACTAGAGTTGTCTGTAGCCCTGAGCAAAGTGTTGCAGAAAGATAGGGAGGAAATTTTTCTTAGGTCCAGCTCCAGTCTATGAATGAAGAACACCTTGAGCCAGAAATATACGGCCTCGAACACACTTGAGAAAATACCTTAAGCAGCCAGACAGAGCTGTACATATATTCCTCTGATAAGAAGGCTCCTGTCTCTAAAGGCCCCACATGGCTGTTAACACGTATGAAAACAACACGCTTATCTAAGTACTGGTCTTACAGCTAATGCACGGATGAAGGTCATTGCCGCTACGAGGAGGTTGGAGTCATACAGAGGCAGCTTTTATCTCATTTGATAAGGATAAGAGTGTGCACTTGACCATGTGTGTCCAACACTGAACACAAACACACACATATACACACACACCTACTGTAATAATGACATGTTTTATTCATGTGCTCTTTAACATGTATGAAGAGGAAGTCACAGCAGTAGGAGGCGAGTGGTTAAGAGACAGAAAGTAAAGTAAAACAATAAAAATAGTTTACAAAGCCACAACTAGACATGAGAAGAAGAAAAAAGAGGGGAATGGGAGGACCCAGTGGGAAAGAGGAGAGAGAAGTGGATGTGAAATAGAGATGAGGAGTGGGTAGAGGAGGAGGGTAAAGGGAAGCATAAGAGGGATCGAAGCTGAACTGGTTATGCCGTCCAGTACCCACCCATCAGAGAGAGGAAGAGTATGTGTTTGTTAAAAGCACTAGTGAAGCCGTGATGTGACCCTTTTAAAAGCTTTTTACTCATATACATGTGTTTGTACAAATAGCAGCATTAGAGCCTCACAATAGGCGATCTCACTCACACACACTTAGATCCTATTCAACAAGGAGAGGATCAAGGCCTGTGCTTACTCACATTCATTATTCAAGAAGAGGGCTGCATTGTGAAGTCACACTGCGTACGCATGTGCAGATAAAAGTCAGATGAAAAAAAAGGGTCATGACAAAAACGTACCTGCATGCACCAACTACAGTGGAAATATTAGACATGTGTATATTAGGGGAAAAAAAGGCATATATCGTTAGCCTCATAATAGGGCTGCACAATTTTGGCAAAAATTAAAATCTAGATTTTTTCCTCTAAAAACTTGATTTTCGAGTTGGGTTTCTTTGACACAAAGTGTAAAGTGTGTTAAGCATGCTCAGGGATGGTCGACTGACTGAACATGTCATATAAATGTCACAATGGGGGGAAAAGAGAGGACTCAAATGCACGGAACTGAAGGGAAAAAATAACAAGTTTATTTAACAAAAATGAAAACAACACAACGAAAAACCTTACACCAACTAAGACAGAGTCCATAAAAAAAAACAACATACAAAACCTGAATCAGAGTCCGTGGATGAATATGGAAAAATGTCCGGGCTATGGAAAGGAGTGAGGAGAAATGGACCAGCGCTGCATGGCTGCAAACCTAATCCTTAAATAGGCCAGCGGTAATTGGCTGCAGCCACGCAGCGCCAGCAGGTGAGTCTGATGATGATAATGATGATTATGACAAGGAGGAGCTGAGGGTCACACAGGCACAGACCATGACCACAAGGGAGGAGCTGAGAGTCACACAGGCACAGATCCATAACCAAGAGGGAGGAGCTGAGAGTCACACAGGCACAGATCCATAACCAAGAGGGAGGAGCTGAAAGTCACACAGGCACAGATCCTGACAATAAACCTAGGGACAGGAATCGAGAACCAGTTCTTTTTGAGAACCGGTTCCCAGTAGCTCGATTCCTTGGAATCGTTTGCCTGCCTGCTTAACAATTCTGCTTATCGATTCCTTCGTTGTGCATGCGCGATGACGTCACATGTACGCTGCATTGTTTTGGTCAGAACGTGGCTAACATGGCGTTGAGGCAGAAACCGTCTAAAAAGACGACACCAGGTCCACTTACTTGGAACACTTGCAAAGCTTCCATTTCTTCAAAAGGGTGAAATCCCTCCAATATCCTCAAACATTTGTCCACAGCATGTGAATCATTTACAGGAATGTCACGTATTTGATACTTAGCGGCGCTTGTGAATGTAGCGGCAGAGTGAACGCCGGGCCGGTTCCGGTGCGGGCAACAAACGTCATAACTCCTCAAATACAAGTTTCCGAAGGTAAGAAGGGAAAGGAAATGAGGTGCACAACAACAGGAGACAAGCCAAGTCAGACCGGTTCCACATAGTAGAAATGCAGCAATAGAGGAATTAGTAAAGTGTCTTTAGTTTCACTTTCAATGCCCCCCCCAACCGACCCGGCGTCATCTGTTATTATCATTAGTACATACTGTATATGTTATATTTTCTGTACAGAGATGGAAATATGAAAGACAGTTAATGCAAACACACCCGTTTGTACTCTTTTATTCCCTCATCCAATGAGAATTGATAAGAGAATTGATAAGGAATCGGATCGATAAGCAATATCGATAATGGAATCGGAATCGTTAAATTCTTAACGATTCCCATCCCTATATAAACCATTTGTCTTTAGTCAAATACTTTGACTAGCATCATTCTTGTACAATTCCTTTATTATTTTTTCTATTTTTTTTTGCTTTTAAACCTAGAGGAAAATGTGTGTTAATTGAGAATAAAATGACCCATAAAATAATGCCCAGTATTTCAAGTATTTCAGCTCAGAGTCCTGCACGGGTCCACTTTTCCAAACCTGCACCCACCTGTAACCCCAAAGCTGAGTACGCAACCTGACCCGCATTTTTTTTTTTCAAGTCCAATCCACACCCACTCGTACATTAGACCCACAACCCAACCCTACCCGTGATTAAACACGTTGTCTTCACCAGGGGTGGGCAATCCTGGTCCTCAAGGGCTGGTATCTTGCATGTTTTAGATGTTAATCTCTTCCAGCACACCAGGACCAGGATTTCCCACCCCTGGTCTACACAGTAACTCACTTTTAAGGGCTTTTTGGTCCAGAAAACCGGGGGAATTATAGGTCAGCCTGGACACATTTTCTTCCCCGACTTTTTTCTCATGCCCTCTGGGCAGCACTACTATGCACCCCCTAGGAAAACAAACAGATATTCCAACTCATTTATTCCCTCAGCTATCAGGCTGCTTAACTCAGGGAAATGACTGAAGGTGATTTGATTTGCTATTTATTTATTTAACTTTTTAGCCTTTTAGTCATTTCATTTTATTCCACTGTTGAACTTATTGTCCGGTTGTGGTTCTGTGGGTACTGACAGATGAACGTGTATGTATGTGGCTGTCATATGCTGCTTATGAATGTTTTGCATTTGTTTGTTTGTCCTTAATTCTTTGGACGTCCCATAAGGCAGGGTAACTGTGAACTGAATTGCACTTCGGGGATTATTAAAGAAATCTGAATCTGAATTTAATTTTGGCTAAAATGCACATCGTCAGTAAATCTCTAGTATGTGCCGCTAAATGCTGTCTGTGGCTGGAATGTAAACAAAGATGAAGCTCACTTCACAATAAAACAAACCGGCTGTGGATCAACCACAGTCAAATTAGATGATCATCATCATTAACCCTTTCATGCACCAATTATGAGAACCTTAATCAAATTTTTTTCCTGAGTGTTTTTATTACTCTTCAGGCATGAAAAAAACAATGTGATTGAAAATTTTCTTCTGAAAAATGTATGTAAAAAAAAAAAAAAGAAAAAAAGAAAAAAAATAATAATGAAAAAAAAATTCTTATGAACCTATATTTCATGAAGTTGCAAAAATGTCCACTCAGCTGGACACCACACGTTTAATTTTTGACGCACAGAAACATGTATTTACTGATAAAATGTGTGAAAACTATGGGGAGGGCTTGTGATTCTGGGGTTTTATGCTCAGGAGAGATATACATAATGTTACCAATTCATGTCAGAAAAGATATGTAGTGTCTTAAAACTTCAAAAAAAAAAAAAAAAAAAACAGGGAAAAGAACAACAAAACCCATGTATATACAAGAGAACAGCTGTAGAATAGCTGTCCACTGTAGTGACCAGTATGCATGAAAGGGTTGAATGTCCTGCTAATTATTTTCATCCACAAATCTTCTTTTATTTTTTCACTTCCTTGCCCACTACCCACCCAAATTTAATTTAATTTTACCAGTGCCTGTACCTGCAAAAATTCTTTGCATTTTTTTTTTTTTAACCCATCCCTACATGTTTTTACGGGTTACCCATCCTGACCCAGTGCAGGACTGTTTTAGCTACATAAACACAAGCAAGTATTATGCAATAAAGAAATCAGTTACATTTTAAATTCATCAATATATCTCACAGTTATCATCCCTATCCCCATATTACTAACAAATAGGGATATACTTTTACTAAACACACATAAAAAAGTCCCACATACAATATTTCACCGCACCACCTTTTGTTTTGATTACAGGAGACATTCACTGTGACATGTTTTTTTTGGCACATAATGTTTACGTAGTGACATAATAAGGTTCTTAATATTTTTTCCATTCATAGTTGCATTAATTTTTGATTATTGATGATGGAGAATGGGACCGCTGCATCAAGTCAAATCACACTTTATGGAGGCTAGTCCATGTGTGAAAATGATGTCTCACTCTCCCTGAACCATTCTGTCACAAGCCTGATGTCCCTGATCAATCCTGGCACTGTCCAATCTTTTTTGACGTTAAAGACATGAGAGGACACTTACTGCAGTTAAGAGTTAAATATAAATAATAAAATAAAGTGTACAGTTTACTGAAGTTCTATTGATCAATCTGTAAGAAACAGAGAGGGAGTGAAGCAGATAAGAAAAACACAATGCCATAATGCCTGACACATTAGGGTTGGGTTTCAAGGTTGGGGAAGGAGCTGAGGTGAAGTTAAGATCGATATTTTATCAAGTAACTCACTACATTCTATATTTATGTAGCAAAATGCATTATCCAGACAAAGAGACCAATGCAAAGAGAAGACACACAATGCGAATTAAATTAACAGAACAGTCAACACAACACACCTACAGAATTTACACCTGCAAATGATTTTCAGTGTGAGAGTACATGTCAGAATTAGCAAATACCTAGCTGCTAATTCAAGTGTGAACTTCACTTTCACTGCAACCCTTCCTTCACCTACCGCGTGGTTTAGCAAAGTGGTTAAAAAGTCCTCAAGGGAAGTGGAGGGATGTGGATGTGTGAAGCAGAGTATTCTATATAAGAGTCTGAGTCACAAGTTTCTAATAATCTAAGAGTCTGAAAATGATTAAGGTTCCTTTTTTTTTTTTTATGTAGTTGACGTAGATTAATCCCAAATGGTTCCTGTATGTCAGCATCCACACCTGGGAGTGGGGCCTCTGGAGGGTTTTAAAACATGAAGTGGCATGTTGAGTTATTTTCACCCATCAAATGCCTTTTAGAAATGTGATTTGTTTCATCACGGTGTACTCATAAAATTCAGTTTGCAACTAAAAAAAATTAAATATAGTGTTTAGTGCCTCTTAGTAATGTCAGATAAAATATCAAAAGCAACAGCAACATGGAGAAAAAAAGGCTGTCTTTGTCTTTATTTGTCAAGTATGTTCTTGACTCAATGATATAAGGTATGTTATTCTACCCTCCCAACAATTTATTTATTAGTTGAAAGGGTTTTTTATTTTTATTTTTTTAAATATCCGCTTTTTATTCGACAGGTTTATACGAGAGATAAAGACCCAAAACTTGAACCCACACCTCAGACGTGGGCAACAGTGACAGGAAATGTTTTTTTTTTTTTTTTTTTTTTTTTTTTTTTTTTGTTTGTTTTTTTTTATTAGTGCTTGACAAAATATTGTGACAGGGGTAGCAAAGACAAATAAACAAGCAAACAAACAAAAGAGAATTCATAAAGACAGACATTAAGCAAAACAAAGATGGGTGCAAACAAAGGGCTATTTGTTTTGTGTGTGTGTGTGTGTGTGTGTGTGTGTGTGTGTGTATATATATATATACACAATAATAGAAAGAAGCTTAGGGGAAAAGAAAATAAATACATAAAAATAAAAGTACAATAAAATAGATCAATAATAATAATAATAATAATAATAATAATAATAATAAATGAATAAAGAAAGGAAATCAATCAATAAATAAATTAAAAATTAAACAGCAAAATCAATAATTCCAAGTAAATGTTGGTTTGAAGGTTTTTATCTTACATTTAATGGCTGAACTGGTTCATATCCTGTTATGCAGATTTAGACTGTTTCTCTACAGCTATAATTTTATACTTCTATTTTTTTTTTTTTTTAACAAGACATTGTTGACAGAAAAACAACACATTAAAGGAAAAATCAAATAAATAAACCAAAAACATCAACTTTTTTTTTTTTGTTGTTGATGTTTGTGTTATCCAGCATATATCTTATCGAAATGTAACACTGATTAAGCGACAGTATCCGAAAACTTGTGTGTGAGAATATGTAGGTTGCTTTTTTTTAAGTTCTTGTTGTTTATGAGATAAAATGTGTAGGTTTTGTGAGAATGCTGCACACATAACTATGCTCTCTTATATAAACACGCTATATTTTACGTTCTTATCATCCCACATGTCGTATTCCTAAGTCACCTGTATAGTTAAGAAACAATGTGACGATTGTTCCGACGAATGAATAGAAAAGTCTTGAAGAGGTAGTATGAAAATCTGTGCACCAAAGCCTCTTTTTTAACAAATACTCACCCACACATTGACCAGTATATGTCACAACTCACTACAAACTGAGCACAGACAACCACAGAACCTTTGTATTACACAACTCGGAGTCTGATGACCACACACACATCAGCAGTGCTCTCATGTGCCACGTTGCTTTAATCAATACCCATCCAAACACACAGCCCACACAAGCACTCAAGGACCATAGAAAAGCTAATTATGTAGCCTGTTCTAAACGGCTCTGTGTGGAACACTAACACTATAGCCACACTAAAGCTAAATGAAAACTTCCTAACCAACTAAACAAACGGTTGAGACATAAAAGGACACAGTAAATCCCACAGCTAAATATGTCTGTGGTTTCCAACGGGATTTATTCTGCTTCTTACTGTGAGTTAGATGTGGTCACCTTTATCTTTTTTATGAAATAAAGACTGTTTATTGACTAAAAGTGTAACCATCAGTTCAGAGAAAACAGAATCCTTTGTGTGATACATTATTACAGGTTCCGCAAGATTTTTTTTTTTTTATGAGCAAAATGAGAGAAAACCAAAGAGGGGCCACTGAGGGAACATCGTTTACTTCTAAAATGTCTGAGTACTTTTAAGTCTGTAAATAAATGAAAGCTTGGAAACAATTATCACAGCGCGCTTTAACTGATTCATTTTGCTAACAGTTTTTCCAGAATTTTAATGTATCTTTTTAGCATTTCAATTTGGTTTCTGATTACATTTTTTTTTTTTTTACACTTAATTTTTAAGTGTCATCCAAAATAATACAATACAAAAACTTTTCTCTTCTTGACCTGTGATGAACTGGTGACATGTCCAGGG
Source organism: Sphaeramia orbicularis (assembly GCF_902148855.1). Lineage (NCBI taxonomy): Eukaryota > Metazoa > Chordata > Actinopteri > Kurtiformes > Apogonidae > Sphaeramia > Sphaeramia orbicularis. The sequence goes on along the minus strand of NC_043971.1, from coordinate 44,395,110 downwards.
TGTACTCCACCTTCACCCATAAAGTAGCTGGGATAGGCTCCAGCGACCCCTTTGACCCTAGAGCGGGTTCAGATAATGAATGAATGAATGAATGAATGAATGAATGAATCTGGTTTCTGATTTCACTTTTTAACCCTTTCATGCATACTGGTCACTACAGTGGACAGCTATTCTACAGGTGTTTTCTTATATATTCATGGATTTTGTTGTTCTTTACGTTGGGTTTTTTTTTTTGTTGTTTTTTTTACACATATGTTTATCAAAGTTTTAAGACACTACATATCTTTTCTGACATGAATTGGTAACATTATGTATATCTCTCCTGAGCATAAACCCCCAGAATCACAAGCCCTCCCCATAGTTTTCACACAATTTATCAGTAAATACATGTTTCTGTGCGTCAAAAATTAAACGCATGGTGTCCAGTTGAGTGGACATTTTTGCAACTTCATGAAAAATATGTTCATAAGAATGTTTTTTTTTTTTCATTATTATTATTTTTTATGTATTTTTAAATAAAAAAAAAAAACATTTTTATTTCATTATTATTTTTTAAATTTATTTTTCAGAAGAAAGTCTTCAGTCACATTGATTTTTTCATGCCTAAAGAGGAATAAAAACACTCAGGAAAAAAATTTGATTAAGGTTCTCATAATTCGTGCATGGAAGGGTTAAATTAATTTTTAAGTGTCATCCAAAACAATACAATATAAGCACTTTTCTCTTCTTTTTTCCAGCGGAACGTTATCCCATGTAGGGGTGTGTATTGGCAAGAATCTGGCGATACGATACAAATCACAATACTAGGATCGCAATATGATATATCACAATATATCATGATACTGTTAAAAAGGCAATTTTTTGTTTGTTTCTTTTTTAAAATGATTATTTCCTGGAAGAATTGAATTACACCAGAAATATGCACAAATACAACATTTACATACTACATTTTTATTTGATCACAACAGGTTCTAATGCTATATCACAAAATGTTCCTGTATTGAAACTTAAATTATGTTTTACAGACATCACAGTTTAAGATCCTGTTTAAATGTTCAAATTCTATTACAGTCTACCCTCGTTATACCACCAACTTCCGTTCACGGCCAAATTGGCGGTATAGCGAAAATGGCGTTACAACGGGTTGCGTCCATAATGTGCATGTCTTTACTATATGATGTCTATGCTGCCTCCGTTAACCCGTTCTAATTACGTTTCTAAATAAATCTTGATTCTGTTATGTTATAAGGCAGGGATCGGCAACCTTTAACACTCAAAGAGCCATTTCGACCCGGTTTCCACGGAAAAGACAACACTGGGAGCCGCACCTCGGAGGTGCCACGGCGGCGCACCTCGGAGGTGCCGCGCCGCGCCGCTGGCGGTATAACGGTCAGGAAATCAATGGTATAAGTGTTGTTTGTGCATGGAACTGGGCTGGCGGATGGCGATAAGCGGAAATGGCGGTATAACGGCGGGCGGTTTAACGAGAGTAGACTGTAGTTCAGAACTAACATCATGACATTATTTTTGTGCGATCCCAACAAAGGAACCAACATCAGCCTCTCTCAGACAGTAAAAAGTGCTTTTAGGATGCTTCATATAACCATGATTTAATGAAACAGTGCGAAATGATAATAAATAAGATACAAACAATAAAGAAAAACAAAAAACAAAAATGAACCTCCACCATATCTGCATTTGAAAAAATACCTAAAAATATCAATGCAGTACTTTTTAATATCGATACAGTATTGTGAAATGAAATATCGTGATATACTGAAGAACCGACCTTTTCTAACACCCCTAATCCCATGTATCAAGCAGGCAAAGCATAAATAAACAGGTGGTGCCAGGCACAACAAACCCCACCCCTCGCACAAATTGTAGCTTATTTTGGCATCGATCCAGCTGATGTCATCATGTCTATGCATGTGTTGATGTCAGCATATCAACTGCCTCTATACATGTGCCAAATATTTAGTAAATTGAAACAAAATTGATGTTTTTATAGACATTTAATATCCCACCCATTATAAATAAATGGGAAAAAAAGATTTTAAAAATTCATAAAAAAATTTGAACTTTGATCTACTTCTCCCAAAATGTAATAACATCTATTCTGGGTCACTGGCAATCTATACACCCAGTTTGGTATGAATTTGATCGACAGTTCTGCTACTAAAGTGTTAACAAAGAGAGAAACAAACCAAGCCAAAAACAATACCCTTTGCCTCCCCTTCGAGGGCCGGGTTAAAAATACACTTACAACTCCATGGAAAACACAAGTAACATAGTTACATAAACAAACAAACACACACACACACACATACTCATGCGCATGCACACGCACACACATGCACGCACACACAGAGTATCAGAAAGATCACATCACATCAAATATCCTTTACAAAACTACTGTGGATTAAAAAAAAAAAAAAAATGGAACTAGTCACTTTCTCACATTCTTTCCTGGTAGATTTATCAGGAGATAAAAAGATAAAAACACACACAATGCAAATCAAAGGTATGATATTTATGTATGTATTTATTTATTTATACTTATAAGATATTCAGTTAACATTCATATATTCAACTTGACCGTTTAATCATTCATTCATTCATTTTCTGTACTATTCAGTCCTCCGGAGGGTCATGGGGGTACTGGAGCCCATCCCACCCTGAACACATACCACCAGTTCATCACACACCTTACATACACACCTTTCAATTGTTTACACTATGTTGATTTTAGTGTCTGGGTCAAATAAACAACTTTTGAATTCTGACCAAATACAAATTGTGAAAAAAAAAAATCTGACCTTTTATAACCTGAGGTGCAAAGTGTGTGTAATATGCTCACCTGGATACCGGAAGGTTAATGTAGACCAAAACTACTGTTTTTATGAAGAGTTGACTTAAACATGGATCTGGTCCATGTTTGGATTTGTCTGAGCACATTGTATGTTTAGTACAAATGTGGAAATCCATCATCATTGACCAAAATCAGCTGATCAGGTTCAGAACACACCTGGTTTACATGATCCTACCTAGTGGTTCATATCTTTTTCACAGCCACACAGACAGTGACATCAGAGTCACATGTGCTAGCATAAGTGATGAAGAAACAATGAACACCTTTTCTAGAGGTGGTGTATCAAATGGAACACTTCAATAGTGGGGATGCCAAAACCTAAAGTGAGCATCGAACATATGCCACAGCTGCTGTGTTTACATTACAGTAACATGTTAACTTAGACGTGTACTCCATGAACGCTCACCTCAACCAAATGTGATCAATTAATTGAAAATAATGAGGCTGGCCAAGCAGTAATGGATGGACAGCCTTAGTACTTTTTTTTTTTTCCCCTTTCATAACTATTTATGGTAGAAAGAAGAATAATCCCTCAATTTACAGGAAATAAGGAGCACTTTTAGATGTGCGATTGAAAAAAAAAATGTTTTAACCTAATTTTCTGGCTTAAAATCAGTAAAAAAAAAAACAAAACAAAAAAAAACCTCAGTAACAGATGGACAGAAAATAAACATCTGTTTTTGACCACTTTATAAAATCTGCCTTAAAGTGCAGTTCCAATTTTCATAAAAGTGTAAAATCTTCACTATTGGTCCTCTAGGGTGTCTGTTTTGCAAAATAGTAAACAGTTTGTATTTTTTTTTTCAATATATGAGGGCATAAAATAGCAAGAGTTTTGCTAAGTGTTTTGGTAACTACAAGTTTCAGTTGTTTATTCAGTATATTTATTTCCCCGCCTCCCAAAGGGGAGGCAAGGGGTATTGTTTCGGTTTGTTTGTTTCTTTGTTTGTTAAGACTCTAGCAGCAAAACTATTGGTTAAATACAGTTGTGGGGTGGCTATGGCTCAGATGGTAGAGTGGGTTGTCCAATAACCGAGGGGTTGGCAGTTAAAATCCCGCTCTGTCCTACTCAGTCCGTTGTGTCCTTGGGCAAGACACTTTACCCTCCTTGCCTCCAGTGCCACTCATACTGGTGTATGAATGTTTGGTAGTAGTTGAAGAATGTGAGAGTGAATGAATAATGGGTCAATAACACTGGTCTACAATTTTTTTAGAAATGATTTGCTTCAGAGATTAAATGTGCTAAATGTTACATATTTTAATAAGATTAATTGAAAAATAAATGACAAAAGTGCCGGTTTGCTGATGTTTTCAAGGTATATGATTAAGTGTTGTTACACATATATATTGGTTTATGTACATTTATATAATAGTTTTATAAATCTTCCACTAAATAGAACCTGTAAAGTGAATGTATTCTAATGTGCACACAGTGTTTTGAAGTAGATCTTGTAGCTCTGAAACAAATATTCCTTTTGAGTCAAACCCATTCTCTTGTTAATTCTTGAATTTCACATTTTGACCTAAGGCTGTATCTTGGAAAGTTCAGCCAACCAGCATTTTTTACTTGATTTTTCTTTATCAGTGACTCTCATGTGGTAAAATTTCATTACTTTAATTCTGGAAGCATTTTCCTTGTAGACCAGTGTAATGTAAAGTGACCAAAAAAGTTCTATAGAAATCTAATCCACTTATTATTATTAAATTCACACCAAATTGGGTTTAAAGATTGCTAGTGACCCAGAATAGATCTGATTACATTTTGGGAAAAGTAGGTCAAAGTTCAGATTTTTAATGAATTTTTAAAATCTTTTTTCCCCCCATTTACTTATAATGGGAGAAATTTCAAATGTCTATAAAAACATCAATTTTGTTTCAATTTACTTCAAACTTGGCACATATATAGAGGCAGTTGATATGCTGACATCAGCACATGCATAGACATGATGACATCAGCTGGATCGATGCCAAAATAAGTTGCAATACATGCAAGGGGTGGGGTTTGTTGTGCCTGACACCACTTGTAAGTTTATACATTCCATATATAAAATAAAAGTCAAATACCTTAATAAATTAGATTCATACATTTTAACATACAGGGAGAGTCAGAAAAAACGCTCTTTTCATTTAAAGAAATTGTACCACTGAAATGGAAATGCTTATTTTTCTTTTGATTATACAGTCATATTGATGTGGTTATTGAGCATGTCTGGCGATTGAATCATTGATTTATGGCATAGCATAACAGAGGGAATGTCCATTGTTTATTGTGCACCGAAATATCTGCCAACACAGTTTATGCCACCGTGAATGAAATTGAAATTGTCAACCATGACAGCATGTTGACTCGCCATCAAAATGTTTTGTCTCAATGAAGTCGTCCAGCACGACCTTCAACCTGGCTACCATTCAGATTGATGCAAATCTGTGCTCGTTGTCGCATCTCTAACACAGCTCTTCTCGCCATTCGTGTTCGTCGTAGGGCTTGGATTTCAGCCGTGATGCGATTTCGGAATTCCTGACGAGTTTGTGGAACAGTCTGATACACACGGTTTTTAAGATACCCCCACAAGAAAAAATCAAGGGGGGTCAAGTCCGGGGATCTAGGTGGCCACTCTCTCTCCTGACCCAAACAGACAACTCGATGAGGAAATAATACCTGCAATCGCTGTGGTCTTGCCATGATGAAAACTCCCTGGGCACTGTCATGTAGGCCTATGTCCTGAGTGTGAAAGCAAAGCCCCGACTCCTGTAATTGTTGTCAATTTCAAGTTTGTTCACTGTGGCATACATTGTGTTGGCAGGTATTTCAGTGCCCAATAAACAATGAACCTTCTCTCTCTTATGCAATGCAATAAATCTATGACTACATCACCAGACATGCTCAATAACCACATCAATATGACTGTATGGTCAAAAGAAAAATCAGTGTTTCCGTTTTAGCAGTACAATTTCTTTAAATGGAAAGAGCGTTTTTTCTGACTCACCCTGTATATTCATTTCAGTTTAATAATAATAATAATAATAATAATAATAATAATAATAATAATAATAATAATAATAATAATACATTTTATTTATAAGCGCCTTTCAAGACACCCAAGGACACTGTACAACAAGATAAAACAAACAATCCATAAAATACAAAGAAATAAACAGATTAAAACAAATAATTACTATATATAGAAATGAAGTTGTAGAATGGAGAGTAGAGCTTAGAGTTTATTAGATATTTGTAACCACTGTAAAAAGATTATCAAAAGGTTTTTAAATTGGCCTTACAATCTATTATAAGTCTAATATAGGTCCAATAGAAGAGGATCAAAGTGATGCTTTGAATTGTAATGATGGACAAAACGTGCAAACATACAGGGGTTGGACAAAATAATGGAAACACCTTCACCTCAAGATGATAATGCCCCAATCCATACAGCTAGAATTGTTAAAGAATGGCATGAGGAACATTCTAATGAAGTTGAGCATCTCGTATGGCCGGCACAGTCCCCAGACCTCAACATTATTGAGCATTTATGGTCAGTTTTAGAGATTCAAGTAAGACGTCGATTTCCACCGCCATCGTCTCTAAAAGAGTTGGAGGGTATTCTAACTGAAGAATGGCTTAAAATGCCTTTGGAAACAATTCACAAGTTGTATGAATCAATACCTCGGAGAATAGAGGCTGTAATTGCTGCAAAAGGTGGACCTACACCATATTAAATTATATTTTGTTGATTTTTTAAGGTGTTTCCATTATTTTGTCCAACCCCTGTACATTTATGCTGAATATAATGCCTTCTAAGTATCTTTAAAACATTTTTCAAAAAAAAAAAAGTGCAGGACATTAGAAGTAATGTACTTTCAAAATATATGCATCTTTTAAATGTATTTTTTGATTGAGATGTTAACCCTCCCTTGGCCAGACCCTAATAATAAAGGTTCCACATTTGAAAAGACTGAGTCCAGTCTCACTCCATCGTCATGTGCTGTTGCTACATAGCCCTTGGTGTACATGCCGTCAGTCCCTGGGTGCTCCTGTCACATCACTTTTCAACATACATGGTACCCAGCAGAAATCGATAGAAGTCTTTATGAACAGCATGGACCAGGTGATGAGAGGCAAAAACCTTAGTACGAGGTAGTTGATGGTTTAGGAGGAACACCATTATTTGTTGATTTACACAGAAGATCAGAGTTTGTGTCCCATTTCATGCTGCATTTATTTGTGTATTTTCTTTTTTTTTCTTAATTAAAAAGTACTTAAGTCACATATTTGGACAATTCAAGTTGAGCATGTTGTATTTGTTTAGCTAAGTCCACCCTATAAATATTTTTAACAGACTTTTTTTTTTTTTTGTGATTTCAGTATTTTTAGCATCAGGGTCTTCAATTTAGCCTTTAGTCTCACACTCTTCCAACAGTAAATAAGTACTAAGTTGTTTTTTTGTTTGTTTATTTGTTGTTATTGGTTTGTTTTTTTTATCCAAATCAAACCAAACTCTGAGCTTGACATTGTCCAGATGTCTGTTAGACTAGTGAAAACTGACCTCTCTGTATCAAAATGAGATGCCCTAAAAAAATGGTGGAATGTGACAAGTCAAGAGTAAGAATATATAGATGGATGAGTTCGGCCCAAGACTCATACTTCCAGCAAATTTATTTAAAAAATTGGTACAGTTATAAGACTAGACAGCCTTGGGAGCGAGACCTGGGTATGGATATTTCGGAGGAGGCATGGAGCCTAACGCACATCCACGCCTCTTCACTGTGTTTGCGGTGTGGGTTGATTCAGTTTAAGGTGCTCCATCGCCTACATTATTCAAGGGATAAGCTAGCGAAAATCTTTCCGAATACTAACTCTGGATGTCGGAGATGTAATCATAGCCCTGCATCAATAAGACACATGTTTTGGATGTGCCCCTCCTGGGAAAACATGTATTGTACTCTCACATATTTGCGAACAGACCGTAACTAAGCTATATTTGACACACCACTAAATAAATTGTTGTAGCGTTTGCATCTTTAATTGCCCATAGATTTATCTTCTTCTTCTGGAAATCAGACAAAGCACCATCTTTCCTACAATGGATGAAGGACGTACTTTCCCTGCTACCACTGGAAAAGCATAGATACAGAATAGATAAAAAAAAAAAAAAAGCGTAGGGATTTCACTTTAACTTGGAACCCTTTTGTAAATTTCATTCGAGGCATCTCTTTCCAGTAGACTTCTTCATTCCTTCTCTTTTTTTTCCATTTCTGTCCTCATTTTTGCAGTGACCCTTGGTACCATATAACTCTACAAAAAACATACTATTAACACAACCATTATGCATCAGACTGTTATCTTTATTTAATTTTTTTTCATGATAAAAGACAGTCTAACTGTGTGCCCCCTTTTGTCTTTATTGTCTTTATTTATTTATCTATTTATTTATTTATTTGTTTGTTTTTTTAATTTATTATTGATCGTTAACAAGACATTGTAGAGAGAAAAACAACAACAACACATAAACAAAGGGAAAATCAAACAAATAAACAAACAAACCAAAAACAACAACAACAACGACAGAGTTTTGACAACAACGACAACATCATATTACAATGAAAAAGATCAGAAATGTAAAGAGCAACTAAACAACATAGCTTGGTTAGGGGTGATAGGGAAAAGGGGAAGAGGGGGGTGTGAATGAAAGTGAGAAAGAGAGAGGGGGGAGTGAGGGGGGAAATAATAATTGTTGTAGTAATAATAATAATAATAATAATAATAATAATAATAATAATAATAATAATAATACCAGTAGTCTAATTTGTTAGTGTTATTGTGGCAGCGGTAGCGGCGGAGGCAGCCACAATACAACAGTGAGTACAATAATTTAATATTTTTATATTATATTTGTATCAGTTACTATCTGCTTTGAGTTTATTTGAATTAATTTAAATTAATATGGCTGGGGGGGGGGGCACTCTGAGCCCAAGGAGGGGAGGACACCATCAACCCCCCCTTCTCTCTGAGTCTTTGGGTTGGGGGGTTGATGATTGATGTTTGTGTGTTGTTCTGCCTTGGACTACTTCATATGTCCTATGCTGATGTAGATGCTTATTTGAAAATTGAAAAATTAAGTCTTTAAAAAAAAAAAAAAAAAAAAAAAAAGTTGCTGTTGTAATACATTAATACGATAGTAACTGGGTAGGCTATAATGCAGTTAATTTCCTGTTGGAATTTATTTTTTTTAAAAACTCGAATGTAGTAACCTCCAACACTTTATTCAGCCTTTCAACATCTATTCTTTTCATGGAACTCTAAGCTTAGGGTTAGACGTATAATTAAAAGAGGTGTTAAGGTCAATATGCATGTATTAGTGTTCATTAGAAAAACAACATTTTTGAGTTTTAGTGTCTAACGTGTGGCTGAAACACAACCTAAACTACATGACTTTAAACATGACCTAGCAAGTGGATATTACAAGATTAAATATTTGTTTGAGAGACAGTAAATGCAGTTTTAGAGAAAATATGTTATTCATCCATTTATAGAAGATCTGATTATTATAACTTGTAACTAGAGAACAGTACCTTAGTGTTAAAAAGTAGGAAAAGAAGAAATGATGTTTGACTTTGTTTATGTATTAGTAAATACAAATTTAGTCTGATTCTTACAACTGGGGGAAAAAAAAAAAAAAAAAAATCCAACATATCCACACACGTGAGATGCATATCCACAGTCACAGTCATAAGTGCACTGCTGCATGACAGTACACAGAGGTTATATCTGTGCACAGTGTGTTTCTGACTGTGAATGTGAATGTCAAGCGTTTGCAAATGTTTTTTTCAACCATTGGTGCATGCTCGGTTGCCCTAAAAATTGCGGCGCAGTTTCCTCGGTGCATAAACTCATACCCCGTGTTTCTCAGACACACTGTAAATAGACATAATGTTATTGTAAATGATCCTTCTTTCTTTTCATTGGAAACTCCTACAATGTCTGCATCTCCTGCTTGCATTCACACACACTCAGACACAAACATCCGTGTTGAAAAAAAAAAAAAAAAAAAAGTGTGTATGCGAGCACATAATGACTCCAGAGCTACAAGAGCTCTCTTTGCACACTTTGCCCTCCCCTTTAAAAGTATGTGGGAGGGAAAACCTTTTAGTAATACTACTCCTTGTCAAGAGGCAGCACTGGCATAATAGCATGTGTATGAGTTTGTGTGTGTTTGAGCGAGGATACCTTTTTATTCATGTGATTAGATGCAGCAGCTGCCGGTGAAGAAAAAAATACAAATCTTTCTGAGATGTGTGTGATGTGTTTTTGTTCTGTCGTGTATGAATGTGTGCAGATGTGAGAGTGAGCGTGGGGGTGGGGTGGGTATCTGGCCTTGCTTTAATTGAAGCTCTCACGCTGTCAGAATTGGTCAAGTGGTCCTCTCAGCTGAATGACTTATCTGACTTGAACCACAGCAGCATCGCATGCATAACTATCACTCTATTAGCCCCATATAAACACAATGATTACTATAATAGAGAGAGAGTGGGAGGCGGAGATGGTCGAGATTCAAAGCAGATGGAGAGAGAGTTGCAGGAAGAAGGAGAGTGGCATTGTATGTACAACCACAGACCTTCTTATTTGTTAGAAATGTTCTCTGCATTTTCTTGTCATGTGTGATACGTGGCATGTCAAAGATATTATGAGTATTTCTTTTTTTTTTTTTTTTTGCATGGCCTTCAGCAGAAGGCTGAAAAGCTGTGTTGGCGTCATCATATCTGTATGCATAATTTGTGCACTGGAAAAGGTTGATGCAAATGGTGAAAAGTTGTTACTAGCTTGAGGTGATTTTTACCTTTTTCGAAAAAGAGCTAAAATACATAAATGTTTAGTTTGTACAATCCTTTGATAAGAAATAGTGCTTTTCCAGTGTGGAAAAGCAATGACATTGTATTTTATTACCCCACCCCCCAAAGAGGAGGCAAGGGGTGTTGTTTTTGGTTTGGTTTGTTTGTTAACACTAGCAGCTAAACTACTGATTGAATTCATACCGACTTGGGTTTATAGATTGGCAGTGATCCAGAATTGGTGTCATTACATTTTGGGAAAAATGGGTGGAACTTTAAATTTTTTATGAATTTTTAAAATCTTTTCTTTTTTTTTCCCTTTACTAAATATTACACTGTAAAAAAAAAAAAAAAAAAACGTCAAGAAAAACGGTAATATTCCGGCAGCAGGGTTGCAGAAAAAATACTGTAAAATAACAGAAAATAACCATCTCATAAAAATATGGTAATGTTCCATAATAAAAATACAGTTTTTTGCCCTAACTTTACATGAGATTTTGCTTTTTTTTTTTTTTAACTTTGTAATGTTTAATGAAGAATATTTACATGTATTAAAACAATCAAATTACCTATATATATATATATATATATATATATTTTTTTTTTTTTTTTTTTTTTTTTTTCACATTTTGCTATTATTGTCACAACCATAAAGTCAGAATGACAGACAGACTGTAGGTGTAATGTAATTTCTTTTTAGCTTTTTCAATTTCAGTCCTAAAATGGCTCTTCAGACAGCAAAGTTTCTGACCCATGGTGTAGTCATGACAACAAAATGGACAGAGGAGCAACAAATTAGTGTCCAGAATAGAATAGAATAGAACAGAATAGCCTTTCATTGTCATTGTGTGTTCAGTTAAATTAGGAGTGCTACTCCAGTCAGTGCAATAAAATTAACACATATATATATGTCAAGGCCCAAAACGGAATCTGGCCCGATTCAGAATCGGGCCGGCCCAGAATGGAATTCTATTCTAGGCCGGCCTAGAATGGAATCCTGCTGCTATAATGTTATTTACTAGGCCTGTAACGGTACACGTACCGAACCGAACCGTTTCGGTACACACCTGTTCGGTTCGGTACACAGTTGTACCGAAACGGCACAGTCTGTTGAGAAAAAGAAAAAGGAACGAAAGACATTGTTTGATGCGGAACTTTAAATACGCGCAAGTTTCACACGGACATATTTAAGGACGTATACATTGACCTGAAATACGAAATAGCAGCTGATATAAGGTTAAAAAAATATATATATTTCAATTCAATTCAATTCAACTTTATTTGTATAGCCCAATATCACAACAAGGTTATCTCAAAGGGCTTTACAATATGATATATGAAATATGATGAGAACCTGGAAGGAAGAGATTGAAGACCCTCCACCATCAGTACAGTCCAGTTTGGGATCACTTCAGGTCCCAGTGAAAGACAACAACGAGGAAAGAAACGGAGATAAGACGAACGCTGTGTGGCCCCTGGGAGCTACGGTAGTTCTAAAACACACTAGCTCTGTCTGTCTGTCTGTCTCTCACGCACGCTGTATACCAGAGGAATAGAACTCGGAGTTGGACGTTGAAAGTATATAAAAATGAAGTTTCACTTTCGTTTCACGCCAGCGTTAGTTACGTTAGTTATGGACCGGACCGCACCCCCCCGGCTCCGACCAAAAACAAACAAACAAACAAACCATCCCCCAGACAAATCGCACCTTGCGTGTGCGCACACGCGCACACACACGCGCACACACGAGTACACAAAGTGTCCTAAACAGTTTGTTCTCTGTCCTAAAATAAATAATTTGGTTAAGTTTGTTGTCAATGTTGCTCTTCAGTTTGTTAAAACAGAATACCAGTTTACCCTCCTGTTAATGTTGAACTACATGCAGAATTTTTTGGTTGATATTTTTATGCAGACTGTAAACTGACAGAACTGTGATTAGATTTTTGTTGTTTGTTCAAAACTACCTTTCAGGGAAAAGTGTTATACTAATGTTTAAAATACATTTAGTCATATTAATAATTTATTTTATTTTCTATTTGATTTATAGCAGCAGAATTATATTACTCCTGTTTTTCTATATTCTATTGTGTCCAAAAATTGGGGGAAAAATGTTCAAAAATTCAAATGTATGAAATACATTTTGAGGGGTTTTCTTTCTTCCTGTACCGAACCGAAAAAAACCGAACCGTGGCTTTGAAAACCGAAAACGTACCGAACCGAAAATTTTGTGTACCGTTACAGGCCTATTATTTACCATATATATATATATATATATATATATATATATATATATATATATATATATATATATATATACCATGTTTAATGCAAATGATCTAAATTATTACAAAAATCAATACATGGAATTTGCAAATATGTGAAAAAAAAATGAAACAAACAACATTTTAATTGTAAACTATAATACACTTTATTTACAAATAGAACCTAATGGTACTCCCCACCAATATATGGTACAGTGAAATCGACTGAAATTGACAATAGTTACTCAAGGTATGTAAGACTGAAAATGTAAAATCATGACAAATTATGGAATTATGGATCATTTGCATTAAACATGGTATAAAAATAACATTATAGCAGCAGGATTCCATTCTAGGCCGGCCTAGAATAGAATTCCATTCTGGGCCGGCCCGATTCTGAATCGGGCCAGATTCCGTTTTGGGCCTCGACATATATAATTAAATAAATAAATAAATAAATAAAAAGTCAGAGAATAATAACAGAGCTAATATAAAATAAGAAAAACTAAAAACTAAGATAAGAAAATAGAATACAACATTTTACAAAAAGTAAAATAAGAATAGAACTAAAAGTAGAATAAATATAAAAATAGATATAATAGATACAATGTTAACAATGTATGTATGAATATATAAAATAGTATGTACATATATATGAACTCAAGTTTATAAAAAAATAGTGCATTTATTTTTGGATAAATATTGAATATGTATTGCATTGTTACTGCAAGAAAAGAACAGAGGAATAGCACGAACTGCAGAGGTGAGTATGGAGAGTATTTGTTAGATCTGTAAACAGATGAGAAACCCTGACGTCACCCGTTAGTTTCTGAAGTGTCACTTTAAAGACTGTAGTTTGCAGTTTGGCTTTTTCAGTGTTGATTTTTGGTGCCAGAAATCATCTTATTTGGACAACATCAACAGAATCACAAGTGCCCTAGGTTTCACAGTTTGGCTAATGCTAGTCCAGTGGTTTCCAACCTTTTCTGGCTTGTGACCCCATTTTAACATCACAAATTTCTGGTGACCCCAGACATTCAAAACGGAGACATTTTTTTTGCTAAAATAAATTTGTTTTTGATCATGTAATAGTTTGCGATACTATGTTGCAAATAAACATTAATTTTTGACGCCATTTAGTCTATATGATGTGTATTATTATGGACGGAGGCAGAAAAGCCAGGTGTAGATTACTGCACAAAGGGAGAATTTGATTTTCCTTGGTCAGGATATGTACAGTCAGTCCAGCTTGGATTTACAAGGCTGACAATTAATACTGAACAAACAAGAACTCAAACTATGAATTATGAAAGAGCTGCAGCATCTGAAACCAACCACAATGAACATTTGAAAGATAAACAGTACCACAGTGCTTCAGTTTCAGCTTCAGAGTTTGTCATGTTTTTTATGTATTGTGATTGCCTCTCTCAACTCATCATATATTTTTATTAGTAAGTTTTTTACTTTTTATTTTTATCAATTACTAAAAATTTCAGGTGACCCCATAGTTAGCATCAAGCTTAGCATCAAACTGGTATGGCTGAACTACTGCATCCCGACGAGCCATGGCTTCACAGTCAACATTAGCGTGTAGTACCGCTAGCGTAAGCCGCGTCCTCTCCCAGAGAGGGGAGGGGGAGTGGGCGTGGACAGATGCGTTCATTTGCATACCCGGATGTGGGGTCCTGACTCCAAGATTGAAAAACCTTATTATCTCCTTGTATTATTTTATTTTATTTTATTTTATTTTAATGTTATTTTATTGGGAACAGCTAATTTGTTTACAATAAAACTTCTTCTATTTAGAAAAAAAAAAAAAATATTGGAACATTTCAAAAGTTCACTTTAAAATATTCCTTGACAGTTATATGGAAACACAGGTAATGTGGCTCTGAAGATAACACCGGTAACCATATCATTTTCAGGCCTTATTCAGGAGAATGGGTGGTTGTAATTGTACTGAATTGTCTCTAAGTTGGATTTACACCATTTCACATGAATGAACCTTTTCCTTCAACATCTTAAAGTCTTCGTTTCTGCTTTTACAGATAATGGTTATCACAGGAATTTACAAAAGAAAATCTACATTTCTGCTCAGCCTGACATCCTAATTTCACTGCACATACCTTCTTTTAAATCATTTTGACAAACATCCTTTTACATTCTCTCATTCTATGAGACTATGCTATACCTGCCTTACTAGAAACAAACACAATAGTTTTACTATTTTATCAGGTTTTTTTTTTTTTACTAAACACTTTTCCACAGTTAGTGTTGTTTTGTCCTTCATCCCTTTTAAAGTTTCTTCTCTTTTGTATTTGTCCACTACTTGATATCACTACTTTATATTTCCCCTTCTGACTACCTACAACTCCTGCCCTCTCCTGATGCATTGAAATTTGTTTTTGCTACTTTCTGATGTTCCATATTCAGATAACAACAAGTCAGTGCGCTGAAATCTGATGCAGGATATTAAGAGTTTGAAGAATACAAATCTACTATATGAGAAGGAAGGGTGATGTGCTGCTTGATGCCCTTTCCTCAATAGTGTAAACAAACCTTCATATGAAAACGCTTGTTATTCTTGATACGATTTAACTCTTGCATTGTCAGATGTTGCTGTAATTTTTTTTCTTTCTTAATAATTGTGTTAATCTCATTGTATATTTAGATATGCTGGGAACTTAGTGAAATACAGCAAAAAAAAAAAAAGGAAGCAAAATCTATATGTTTGAAATATATATGAAAGATATTGAAACACAGATGATTTGAATGCCTCTAAATAAGTGACAGAAGTGAGAACAGCTTGATCCCAGCATAAACTGGCAAGAAATCGTGTTTTGAGCAGCACACCCTCCATGGCAAATGAGGTGGAGTATCAGCTACACAACTTGAATAAATATCACTTTATTAGTGGCCAGAAAATGAACAGAAAACTGTTACTGTCCTCTTCGCAGCAGCTGACTGTATTTGGAATCCCATTTTACAGCGTGTATGCATCACAGTTTTGTCCAGTTTATGATGAAAAGATAAACGACATCAGATCTGATATCAGTTTTTAACAGTAATGTATAAGTCTTTCATTGAAGTAAAAGTCATTGGAGCATTTCAGTACTGTCATGGTTTGAGAAGAATGGTATAATATGAAGTAATGCACTGTCAATGGATCAGACTTTTTTTTCTGCCCTTCTTTTTCTGTGTTGTATGTTGCTGCTGTTGACTGTGAAATTTCCCCATGGTGGGATCAGTAAAGTCTTATCTTATCGACTCTTATTTTATGTTATCTTATTTTATCTTATCTTACACTGGAAAAAATGTCCCTGTAAAAACAAGTAAAAAAAAAAAATTAATACAAGATACCAGAGGACTGACAGAAAAAAATCTGTTTCAAGACGATAAAGAAAAAAAAAAAGTTATTTTATTTATTTTTTTTTTTTTGCCTGTTAACTCTCTGGTATACCATCCACCAAGGCCCTTGCTAAACACCAAGTGTGCGTTTTTGGCACACTTGTGGAACAATGTCAAAAAAAAAAAAAAAAAAAAAAAAATTCATACACTTTGTTTTTAATTATTTTACACTTTTTTCTATTTCATCAACTTGAGCCATAAATAAAAATACCAAATACTCAATAAATGTCACATTTTTTAACCCTTTAAATGCTTTTTGTAATGTCAACAAACCATTTTTTTTTTTAATGCAAAATAATAATAATAATAATAATCATTTTTTTTCAATATACTACATAAAAAGTGGATCACATATTATTTAATTTTTTCATCCTGGCATATGTCAACGATTAACTCCAACTTTGGTTAATTTGCAGTATTATTTTTAGCGCTAGGCCAAATGTTCAAAAATACTAGCATCTGTCACCAAGTGTGTGTAAAATGCACACCTATAAATCAAACTAATACATGTTATATATTGATTTATTTTTCTGCTCTAATTTGATTTTATTTTTGTAAATCAAGGTCAGCCCTAATCATACATATCAAATAATCATTCATTTTAGATTTTTTTTTTTTTTTTTAACCCTTTAAATGATCTCTTTTCATCATGATATCAGTACATTTTTTGATGCAAAAAACACAAAATATGTTTGTTTGTTTTTTTTTTTTTAAATACTACACAAAACTTGGATTACATATTATTTGATTTTTGCAGCCTGGCATATGTCAATGATTAACAGCAACATTAGCAACGTTAATAAATTAATTTAGACCCTCACCTCTCAAATGAAGCCCAGATATCAGTAAAAGCAGGATTAATGCCTTAATGGTTTTCAGATCAAAAACAGTGGTTATAATGGAAGAAATAGTGCGTTTTAGGCACACTTGGGAGACAGATGCTAGTCTTGTAATTTTCTTTTGTTTACAATGTGCAAATTTTAGTTGGTGGCCAGAATTTTAAAGATCATGCAAAAATGAACAACTTTTGAATTCTAACCTTATTTAAATTTGAAAAATAATATGAAGTTTTTTAACATTAAGTAAAAAGTTTGTGTAAAAAGTGCACCTGGATACCGGAGGGTTAAAGTGTTCTTATACATAGATTGTACAAAACATATAATATCTTGCACTTCAGCAACATTTCAGTGAATTTTTAACACTGAATGTTCCTGGAGATGACTAAAGCATAAACCATTGTCACTTCACTGCTTCAGTGTTGACCGTGAGTAAATGGAACCAGTCTACATTTCAAAAGAAATACTTTGGTAAATGAAAAAAACAAAAAACAAAACAGTTATTATTTCAATCCATAAAGCACGTACTTGGAAAAACATAAAACAGATGATAACACAATTTAAGGGAGTTTTGTTACTGGCAACCATTTATGAACACACAAATAAATGCACAGTCGAGCGTATTAACATAAATATCCTTTTAGCTACAACACAGGATTTAGGGTAATTCCCAAGATTATCATGTTTATCCCATCTTAATCTTCAAGTAGGAGTTTCAAGTGCTTTATGTTTCTCTTGGGAGAACAGTATGTTTGTGTGAAGACATGGTGCCTTCACCCTGAGGGCTCTCCGACACAGATAAACACACATTCCCTGGTGCAGTGTGTCCCTTTATCGTTTTTTTGTCATAACTACGGACACAGTTACAATGCCGCTTTGTGTGTTTTGTAGGTGAGATGAAAAAGTATGTTTATCAACATTTTACCATCATACATCCAGGAAACTGGAGAAATTATCTGCCAGGATTACATGTTACTGTTCTGCAAAGCACGGATACATTTAATCTAGGATTTATCAGCTCCTGTCCAAATATGGTCTCTTCAGCCTCCAAAATACAAACTGCCAGAATGTGAGTTTGTAAACCAGTGGAGGATGTCACAGTGGTCAATATCCACTATTGTATAGAGTCTATGTCCCCCAGGGGGTCACTTCTTTTGACTTAAAGGTCCCATATTATGCAAATCTCACTTTGTGAAAGTTTTCTTATAGTAGTGTGTGTTGCAGTAGCCTCATTATGAGGTTCGAATTTGAAAACTGTCTGTTTCCTCCCTGCCTTGCTACACCACATTTTGTGAAAATGCCTGCTCAAACGGCCGAGTTTGAGTTGGGTCCGCTTATGACGAAATAAGCGGATTTAACTCCTCCCCCTGACTGTGCCCCCACCCTGCATGAAAAGGTGAGTCCCACCCTGGCAAAGCGACCCCCACCCTGGTAAAGTACCTCTTGGACAACAAACATGGCGAAGGCGAGACACGCAAGTTGTGGTGTTGTTGGCTGCACACACCAACACGAAAGTTTATTTTTGCTCCCCACTTCCGAGCCTCTCCGAAAAAAGTGGCTGGATTATATCTTTGATGGTCATGTACCAAACAACATTCCGAAATGCTTGTATGTGTGTGCACGGCATTTCATGGACGAGTGTTTTTCGAACATGGGCCCATACAGCTCCGGCTTAGCACAAAGACTCCGAATCAAGAAGGACGCAGTACCAACGCTTCGAGACCCAAGTACAAGTGTGGGAGATGTAAGTTCTTATCATTTTTTTGTATCTTTACTGCATAACCCTACATTACGGATAAGCTGGTGGTTGATGTGTACGTCTAATGTTAGCATGGCAGCTAACATAGCTCAGTTACTGCTGCTAACGTTTGTGTCCCTGTTAACATGCAAGAGCTGATAATATCAACAGACATTCAACATAACTACTTTGAACACGGGCCTTTTGTGGTTGGCATCAGTATAGTTAGCATCAAGCTTAGCATCAAACTGGTATGGCTGAACTACTGCATCCCGACGAGCGATGGCTTCACAGTCAACATTAGCGTGTAGTACCGCTAGCGTAAGCCGCGTCCTCTCCCAGAGAGGGGAGGGGGAGTGGGCGTGGACAGATGCGTTCATTTGCATACCCGGAAGCAGGCCCAGAAACAGCCTGTTCTGAGGAGGGCTGGTGAGAGTGACTTTTTCGACCGCTGAAACTCTGAACAAAGGAGGATTTTGGGGCGAACAAACTTAAATACTATGTTTTTGGGCTTCTGAGACCTATATGACGTGACTGAAAAATAGCATAATATGGGACCTTTAAGCTATGTGTACTTCCACATGAAGTCCTCTATCCTCAAATATTACACCAACTGCCAGAAATCTTGGAGTAATATATGATTCAGACCTCACATTCCAACCTCACATCAATAAAGTTATCCAGTCCTGTTTTTTACATCTGCGACCCATTTCAAAAATCAAACCAATAGTCCCACACTCCGACTTGGAAACAGTTATCCATTCATTCATATTCACAAGACTCGATTACTGGAACTCACTTCTGTCCGGCATCAATCAAAAATCACTGTCCCTCCTCCAACTGGTCCAGAACACACCAACTAGGCTTCTCACTGGTTTTAACAGGTGACATCACATAACCCCTATCCTGGCATCCCCCCATTGGCTCCCTGTGTGTTTTAGAATTGATTTTAAGATTTTACTGATGACTTTTAAAGCCCAGATGGGCCTGGCCCCGAGTTATATAGATGAGATGCTAGTTAACTACGAGCCAGCACACAGCCTTAGATCCTCGGGGGGGCAGAGGGCTCCTGGCTGTTCCAAAGTCGAGGCTTAAATCTAAGGGTGACCGGGCCTTCTCCATCAGGGCCCCTCGACTTTGGAGAGGCCTGCCCGAAGAGATAAGGCTTGCGGAATCAGTGACATCTTTTAAATCGCTTCTTAAAACACATTTTTATAGACTTGTTTTTATGTGATGTTTGTCCCTTTTAATTTTTACTTTTTTAAATTTGAATCTTATCCTGTTTGATTGTTGGTTTATACTCTCATACATGATGCTGTTTTTGTCTTGCTCCTTTATTTTTGCATTGATTTGACAGCATCATGTTACGTTATCCCTGCCCTCTTTATTCCGATTCATTTAATTTATTCGAAGTGTCATGTTTCTGCATCTGTTGTACACATCTGTCCTATTGTGTTGCTTCCGTTTTAGTGTTTTTACTTGCATCTTGTATCCTGCTGTTGTGCCCTCTACTTTGTCTGTCAAAAGCACTTTGTAAACTTTGTTTTTAAAAGGTGCTATATAAATAAAGCCATTATTATTCATTCATTCATTCATTCATTCATTTTCTGAACCCGCTTTATCCTCACTAGGGTCACGGGGGTCGCTTGGAGCCTATCCCAGCTACATAGGGGCGAAGGCGGGGTACACCCTGGACAAGTCGCCAGTTCATCACAGTGCTAACATAAAGAGACAAACAATCACTCTCACATTCACACCTATGGGCAATTTTTTAGATTAACCAATTAACCTATCAGTGCATGTCTTCTCTCCGGGTACTCCGGCTTCCTCCCACCATCCAAAGACATTATGATTATTATTATTATTATTATTATTATTATTATTACATGAAATAGACAAGACTAAAGTGGGTGTCAGACATCTGGACTTTTATATACAGCGGTACCTTGACTTACGAGTGCCTCAACATACAGATTTTCCGAGTTATAAGCCAGTGCTCAGTCAATGTTTTGCTTTGAGTTGCGAGCCAAAATCCGAGTTGCAAGTGAGCTTCAGATACATCGCCGCTAGTTAGCGCAACATCCGCCCAACATCCCGCGTCTCATTCATTCACTTCACATGGTTACTTCACTGTTGAAACATCTGTTATGTTGTACTTTTGTGCAGTCATTTTGCCAAATTTCTTTTTCCTAACCACGGGTCCGACCTCTTTTCACCTCTTCCAGACAAACGGCAAAGTGTTTCAGCATCTCCCCTCCGGACTTGACTGGACTTTGTTGTTCAGCAGGAGATAATACCTGTAACATCTAATATCACCATAATCTTCAAATTTACACTGTAAAGAAATTCTGTAATTTAACAGAACTTTTGGCATTTATTTTACAGATTTTTCCTGTATTTTTAAAATACAGGAAAATGTCAATGAAATGACAAAAATAGACTGTGATTTTACATGTCAAATGTAAAATAACACGAAAAAACTGTAACTGTGAATAACTATACAATTTTCATTTTTTAAAAGAAATTTTATTTTTTCACAGAAAAATACAGTTAAAATACATTTGCAAATGTATTGTAATTTCACAAATATTTATTTTCTATTTATGAGATTAAACTATTAATTTAAAGTTTAACACTGTAAAAAAAATAAATAAATGAAACAAGATAAAATTACTGTCAATTACCCGTAAAATAAGTTTTTGTTCTGTAAGTTTAGCAAGATTTGTTTGTTAATTGACAAATATCTTGTGTAATTATGGGAGGTTTCAAAACAAAAATGTTGAATAAGTGTGTTTTTGTGAATGTATAGCATGTATAAGCACTGATAAACTGTCCAAATACAGCTTTTATCAGTGAATTGTACAACTGAGTCTCATTGAAAAGTATATGTCATTCAGCCACAACACTAAACATATTCTTAAAATAGCAGTAGAATATTGTAAATATAAATGGTCGGTTATCTGTATTATGATTATCTGTACTTTTAAAAGTAAAGATAATGTGGTACATTTGCGGCATTGCATTGTGGGTATTGGGCGTGTTGTTGATTATGTGTTCTTTTTCTGTGCAGGGGTTCAGCAGGGTTGTGGTGTTAGTGTGAATGTGGGGTTAACGTGTGTTTGGTAATGTTTACTGGCCTTTTTGTGTTTGTTTTTGTATTTATGTTCAGGTGCACCATGAGTGAAAGCCATAGGCAGATCAATGCGTTTCCTGTTCATCCATGATAGTTAAAGTTCAATGCTATGCACTGAATTTGCCAAATGAAAAGCACTTCCTGTACTACCGTAGTTGCACTATGGCTGACATCTTCGTGGTTTATGGACTGTGTAACTTTATGTTAAAATTGTATTTCTTTAATAAGAAGTTATGTAAGAAAGCCACATGATTAGATGTGAAATAACCTGTTAATATAATGTTTAAACTTTATGTCAGCTTAAATCAATGGTAAACTGTTGAAATTAAAATCCAGACAACTCATTTATTAACAGTTAATTGACAGGTTTTGAAAGATAAATGAAATGCGATTATGTGTGGTATATCATTTTATTACATCAAATATTAATTGATATACAAGTTTTTAACATAAAATTATGTGATAAACACCAACTAAAAACAGAACTTTTCTGCAATTTTGAGCCCTATTATTCATTTTATAACAATGTTTGTCCATTATTATTATGTTATTTATAGGTAATTTGATTTTTTAAATACATCAGAATTGCCTTTATTGTCATTTGACAGCACAGAGTACATCAAACGAAACTGAGATCGATGATTAGGGACATCGGGCCGCTGCTCCTAGCTGGTGCGCCACCACAGAACCCTTTTCTTTGAAATTTGCTGTGAAGAACAGAAGATAATGCAAAGCACAAATATAAGACGTCATACAGTTTTCACACATTACACGTGGACACATGCTGGTACTTTTTTCATGGATTTGGTAGGATTTGGGGGATAGGGTGGAAAAAAAACAGAGTTTGAGGGCAGACGGTTGGAGTGGGGAAAAATGTGTGTGTTGTGTGTGTCCTTGGAAGATGTACATGTAAATATTCCTTATTAAACATTAAAAAGTCAAAAAAAATATGCAAAATCTCATGTAAAGTCAGGGCAAAAAACTGTATTTTAATTATGGGAAAATTATCATATTTTTATGAGATGGTTATTTTCCGTTATTTAGCAGTATTTTTTCAGCACCTCTGCTGCCGGAATAATACTGTTTTGTTTGTTTGTTGTTTTTTTTTTGCATTTTTTTTTTCTTTTTTTTTTTTTTACAGTGTAAAATTACATTTAAAAATCTAATGATCCGTCCCTCCCTCCCTCCCTCCATCCATCCATCCATTTTCGTCCACTTATCCAGGCTTGAGTAGAGAAGCCCAGACTTCCCTCTCCCCTCCATCTCCTCTAGTTCCTCCAGGGGGGATTCCCAGGCCAGCTGAGGGATATAATTCCTCCAGCATGTCCTGGGTCTGCCCTGGGGTCTCCTCCTGGTTGGACATGCCTGGAACATCTCATCAGGGATGCATCCAGGAGGCATCCTGACCAGATGAACCACCTCAGCTGGCTTCTCTTAATGTGGAGAAACAGTGGTTCTACTCTGAGCCCCTCCCAGACAACTGAACTCCTCACCCTATCTCTACGGGAGAACCCAGCCACCCTGCGAAGAAAACTAATATCCACCACTTGTATTTGGGATCTTGTCCTTGCGGTCACTACACACAGCTCATGACCATAGATTGACAGGCTGATCAGGGTGGCGGCAGCAGTATTACGGATGCTGTTGTGGTAAGGAAGGAGCTGAGCCAAAAGGCAAAGCTCTTGATTTTCCGGTCAATCTATGTTCCTACCCTCACCTACGGTCACTAATGAACTAAAATAAAATAAGTTTGATTAAATACTCACTATTAATTTTCCAAAGCCACAGGGAGGGATGAATGAGTCACATGCGGCTCTGGAACTGCCTGGTGGACTATGGAAAAATGGGGCTCACAGGAGGAACCCATCAGTAATCCTCAAGATACTATGTTTTCTTTTATTGGCTACGTCATGGACAACACGCTGAGCTTTCATTGATATGAGTTATCTATAAGTCAGGAGTGAAATTGGGGTGGTTTTTGGGGGGCTGGAACAGATTAATGGCATTTCAGTTAGTCTCAATGGGGAAAAATTATTTGACATACTAGCAAATTGAGTTACGAGCTTGGCCATGGAACAAATTACTTGTAAGTTAAGGTACCACTGTATACACATATCTAGAAATGTTAATATGAAATGCATTTTGGCTCAAATATAAGGGTTGCAGTGACACACAGTTAGTGTACATTTTAGCCTGTTCACTCATATTATGATTAGGGATGGGAATCAAGAACTGGTTCTTTTTTGCCCCGTTTCCACTACGTGGTATTGGCTCGACTTGACTCGACTCGGCTCGGCCTTTTTTGCTTTTCCATTACGAAAAAGGACCTGGAAGCTGGTACCCGGTATTACTTTTTTGGTATCACCTCTGCTGAGGTTCCAGGACTGGGGACCAGATACTAAAACGTGACGTGTAAACACTGCAGACCACTGATTGGTCAGACAGTTTTCTCTGTAACTCGCCATTTTACAAAAAACAGATGTGGAAGTGGACAGTAAATATAGCGGTACATTAATCCACATGATAACAGTCCAAAACTACACCATGGTCAGTCGAGGAGATTCAGTCTTTGGTGGCCGATGTAAAAATTCAGACGAGACAACACGCAACGAGCGAGTTTATCAGCAACTCTCTGAACAGACGACACGGAAGTAACGCGTCACAGTGCTATGACGTCCAGGTACTCTAAAGTCGGTAGTATCCTGTAATGGAAACGGTCTCCAGGAATAGCACCTGGTGGAGTCTAGTCTAGTTGAGCCAGTTCCATGTAGTGGAAGCGCAGCATATATTCCACTACTCATGCATGTGTAAGCATATCATGCTGCAGTCGGATGCAGACATCATCATGCCTGGGGATCCGTGGGTGTGGCTCTTCTCCTGCTACCACTCTGCCTCCTCTTTTTACTTACTGCAGTTGCAATGAAAAAAACACAGCCAAATCTTGTGCCTGTTGTGGCAGGCTTTCCCCAAGGAAACTTGTTTGTGCACTAAGACAGAGTTTGTTTTTACAAGCAGAGGTCAATGAGGATGAAGAGGGTATAGAAAGACCCCCTGGAGAAGAGGGGAACCTTTCAGAAACCTGCACTGCCACAACTTGTATGGCACCAGCATCAAAACAAGCCTTTTAGGCCAGAAGGAGGACTCATAAACCTGTTTTCTCAACACAGGACAGAAACCTGTAAAACTGTCCCCTGAAGTGCTGGCACTCAAGTCCTACTGCTGCAGAAGAGGAGGATGTGGGGAAGTGAAGGAGAGGCTGGTAGAGAGCAGTGCAGGTTTACTTCTGGTGTGCACATTCGACCGACTCCCTCATGGATTTCACCCCAGACTGATGGCAAACAGCCCCCAAGACAGTGACTGTACAAGATAAACATCTATTTATTATGGGTGTTCCTGGAAGATAGATAGATAGATAGATAGATAGATAGATAGATAGATAGATAGATAGATAGATAGATAGATAGATAGATAGATAGATAGATAGATAGATAGATAGATAGATAGATAGATAGATAGATAGATAATGAATGAATGAATGAATCATGTTAAGGAAAGGACATGTTTATTTATGCAGTGCTTTTCATACCTTTCAGGGTGCTTTATATAAATAAAAGTAACATCCAGCAGAGCTATATTGATTTAATATTGTAGGTATTTAAACATGGATATATGATTTATTTATTTTTTTTTTAGCTCAAGGTGACCTCAGAGTGAAGGTTACTCTAGTATGTGAATGAACCTTTGAGAGACCAATACAAAACCCTCATCACTAAAACTGGAAGTAAAATAGATTAAATTCTCAAACCCAAACTGCCAATAAGCTAACCATTACCAGAATGTAGCTTAATTTGAAAATATACACCATTCTCTTTCATAAAAGGCAAATGTCAACATTTATATTGAGATAAATATTGCAATAATGATCTTTATTTCGTCTTTGGGATTCATTTTGTTGCCATTGACAGCTAAAAAAAACATGCTTGAGTGTGTTTTCATTCATTTTATCTCAACACTGATTTTTTTTTTTTTTTTTTTTAACCCTGTAAAGCCTGGACAATTAAATCATTGACAGTAAATTCCAGTTCTTTGAAACTGGAGAATTAATTGGTCCTTCTGAACAACCCCCCAAAAACATCTTTATTCAAATATCAATTTCCATGTATGACTTTCAATTTTGTATCATATTTGATACATCAGGTCTCAATGCTCAAATATTATTATGTTTGAACAAACGAAAACATAATATAACACAAACATGTCTAACAAATTGGTACTTCCTTTTCAAAATTGATAAAGTTCTGCCTCCTTCCTCATTAATCTACGGTGGCCCAGAGGTGCAACAGGCCAAAAAATTATCCACTAGACGAAAAAAATGATCTACTATAAGAAAAAAAAAAAAGAGAACAGCCTAAAAAAATTATCCACTAGATGAAAAAAAATATCTACTACAAGAAAAAAAAGAGAACAGCCCAAAAAAATTATCCACTATAAGAAAAAAAAAGAGAACAGCCTAAAAAAATTATCCACTAGATGAAAAAAATTATCTACTACAAGAAAAAAAAAGAGAACAGCCCAAAAAAAATTATCCACTGTAAGAAAAAAAAGAGAACAGCCTAAAAAAAATTATCCACTAGATGAAAAAAAAATCCCCTATGAGAAAAAAAAGAGACCAGCCAAAAAAATTATCTACTAAAAGAAAAAAAAAAAGAGAACAGGCAAAAAAATGTATCTACTAGCCCAAAAAATTATTCACTATAAGAAAAAAAAAAAAGAACAGGTGAAAAAAATTATCTACTATGAGAAAAAAAAAGAGAGCAGCCCAAAAAAATATCCACTATAAGAAAAAAAAACAAAACATCATCCACCTTTTCAATTACGGGGGTGCTGTTTTCCCGAAAAGTGTCTTGCTTTAAAATTAAGACCACCACAAAAAATAAAAGGATAGGCTGAAAAATTTTAAGGCTTTCGGCTAATGTGGCTAATGCTAAGGAAGTACCCCACCGGAAGTGGAGGTCGTACGCTAAAAAATAAAGTTATTTTAAAATATAGATATTTCCATTAATATAGTTTGCAAAGCAGTTAAATGATTAAATACGGTTCCAGTGTCTGCTCAAGGTTAGGCATGGGCGTTAAATGGTTAAGGTTAGGGTTAGGGTATGGTTGGGGTTAGTTTTCAGTGGTAAATGGCCCTTGTGTGCACTGTGTGAAGGTTCGTTGCTAAGCTAATGCTAACGCGAAAAGTTGACGGCAACTTTGTGTTATTTTATTTTGAGAGGAGGAGAAGAGGAGCTTCCTGTGGAGCTCCACTATCATGGCATTGCCCATTTGTTTGCAGGTAGACCTCTCCTCCTCAACTCAAACGGAGTGTCTTCACTAACACTAGATCAAGAAGGACATTTTGTGGAGATAAAGATGTGTGCCGTGGTACCGCAGTGCCTCGGCACCTGGCAACGAGCTGAGCTGTGGTACCGAGCCATGGTATGCGGTGCCATGCTGGGGTACCTGGCACCAAGCTGCGGCACCGCGGTGCCATGGCAAGTGGTTGGCACCGAGCCGTGGTACCGCGGTACGTCGCGGCACCAGCCGAGGTGCCACAGCACCTTGCGGCATCAACCGTGGTGCCACGGCACTAGGTGTCGGTGCCGCAATATGCACTCGCTGTCTCTCAACAAATGGGTGATGCCATGATAGTAGAGCTCCACAGGAAGCTCCTCTTCTCCTCCTCTCAAAATAAAATAATTTTAGAACTTCTTGTAACGAATATTCATCAAAAATGATATTGAATGTCAGGCAGCTGAACAATTCAACACCGTAATCACACAATTGTTTATTCGCACTGGTAGTTCACAAAGTTGCCGTCAACTTTTCGCGTTAGCATTAGCTTAGCAACGAACCTTCACACAGTGCACACAGGGGCCATTTACCACTGAAAACTAACCCCAACCATACCCTAACCCTAACCTTAACCATTTAACGCCCATGCCTAACCTTGAGCAGACACTGGAACCGTATTTAATCATTTAACTGCTTTGCAAACTATATTAATGTAAATATCTATATTTTAAAATAACTTTATTTTTTAGCACACGACTTCCACTTCCGGTGGGGTACTTCCTTAGCATTAGCCACATTAGCCGAAAGCCTTAAAATTTTTCAGCCTATCCTTTTATTTTTTGTGGTGGCCTTAATTTTAAAGCAAGGCACCTTTCGGGAAAACAGCGCCCCCGTAATTGAAAAGGTGGATGATGTTTTTTTTTTTCTTATAGTGGATATTTTTTTGGGCTGCTCTCTTTTTTTTCTCATAGTAGATAATTTTTTCACCTGTTCTTTTTTTTTCTTATAGTGAATAATTTTTTGGGCTAGTAGATAATTTTTTTTTTGCCTGTTCTCTTTTTTTTTCTTTTAGTGGATAATTTTTTTGGCTGGTCTCTTTTCTTTCTTATAGGGGATTTTTTTTTTTCATCTAGTGGATAATTTTTTTAGGCTGTTCTCTTTTTTTTCTTATAGTGGATAATTTTTTTGGGCTGTTCTCTGTTTTTTCTTGCAGTAGATAATTTTTTCATCTAGTGGATAATTTTTTTAGGCTGTTCTCCCCTTTTTTTTCCTTATAGTGGATAATTTTTTTGGGCTGTTCTTTCTTTTTTTTTTTTCTTGTAGTAGATAATTTTTTTCGTCTAGTGGATAATTTTTTGGCCTGTTGCACCTCTGGGCCACCGTATTAATCACAGTCTTGTAGCATCACTGGAAAGGCCTCTGGTGAACAAATTCCTCCCCCCTGGTGGATTATCTGTGTATTGCATGTATCTAATTGTATACATCAGGTTTTTCAAGAAAAAAAAAATATCACACTGATCTTGTAGGGGGTTCAAAACTCATGTATCAAATATGGTACGTTTGGTGTTATAGGGTTAAAGCTATACCTACCGATGTGGCATTTCTCACAGCACTTAGTAAAAGTTTGAACATGAACAACCCGCCTCCTTCCAAAACCCCGCCCACTTCCCTCTGCCTGAGCTCTGAGGCTCCCCTCCTCTCTCCTCCGTTCACCTGATACGCACGGAGGAGGAAATAGAGGTGGAAGCGGAGGTCCAGTCTGCTTCGGTGTGTCCGCAGAGCCCTCCCTCAGCAATCAGATACATCATCCACCTGCCATGGGCCCGCGGCCCCTGTTCCATCAGTAGACCCTGTATTTAAGGGTCTGTGCAGCGCTGGGTCAGTGTCTTCACTGCACCATGGAGATGAGATGCCCAGGCAACGGGCGCGCGCACTGTGAACGCGCGGCCTCTGTGAATTTTCCATGGACATTTGAAGTTTCATAGTCCATACATTTATCATCCTACATAATCCTACACTGTGTGACACCATGTACATGTACCTGTATGAGTCCTGTGGTCATAAAAGCTGAGCTTTGTGCAGACCTGTTTAGTCCAGTACATCCGACTTCCGGACTTTTATCTCCATCCTTCATTCATTGGACTCCCGTTTGTTCCCCTTAGTTGTTTTTTCCGTTAATAAATTATTTTTTTTTCCTTCCACATGTGCATTTCAGTTCTACCCATCCACATCCTAGACAGTAGACTGTGGTCAGTGACAGCGGCAGTGAAGCATCTCTGCATCCGATATGCGGAGACGAAAATAATGGATCGGATGCTGGGTGGCTGTAATGGATGATTGACAGGAGGGTCAGCCTGGTTCAGCTAATTATTTCATTCAGACCGAATAAAATGATTGGTCAGACTTTTATCAGAACTATATGAGAAATAAACATTGTTGGGTTTCAGTACCTGGTGGATTTCTTTTACATTTTAGTTTGACACATGCTTATCAGGAGCATTTTAAGATGACAAAAGAAAAGTGTAAAAATGCCACATCATACGGTATAGCTTTAATCATTGTAATTTTTGTAATGTTCTACCTCTATATTTCTGAAATATTTGTCACATTTTGATCATAAATAAACATTTTAAACTACAAGTGACCATCTGGTTTCTTCAACGGCCACTTAGAGAAGAAAAATCAGCCTTTAAACTTAAAAGAAATATCCATTTGACATTCATTGTAACAATTATTAACAACCAACATGAGCCTTTTTAACATGAATATATTCAATAGGAATATAAAATCTTACATATCCATATATATTTTTTGTTCATATGGTGTATGTGTTTTGGTATATTTTTATATATCCAGGAGATTTATGTGTGACAATAATATATTGTATCATAAGAACCATATATAGCATGTATTTCACATATGACTTTTTTGTATGGGTTGTAAAGCGAATAAATGGTGTTCAACCTTGGAACTGGTTATGGTCTCAGACAAAACTCTATGAAACATAGAACAGGTGTGGATTAGAGCAGGGGAGGACAGTGGATTGTGTCAATTTAGAGCCCATTATTGGAGAACAGAAGTTGGTTTAGAGTGGTCTGTAGTCCTCTTTCGTAATCCTAATCATAACTCAGTTCAAAGGAAAGCCATTGAAAGCGCCACAGGACATCCCTTCATAACAAAGGCTTTAAAACTCAATTTCGAGCGTGCAGAATGTACTTCAGCCAGTCTTTCTGCTTCTGCCACCCCCAACTATGGCCTATCTCCAACGGCCAGCGTTAGAGGTCGATGCTAACAGGAAGCTCACCTGTGCTGTATCCAGCTCTGTGACCAGGCTGTGGTCCACACAGATTGGAAAATCAATTACTAATTACACACCAAAGACCCTGAGAAACACACACACACACACACACACACACAGAAGAACACACTGACAAATCTGCAATAAAATATTACACATGGCACACACAATTCCTGGCTTCAATAAGACAGACATAGTCACATGTGCACACTAGCAGAGAACAAAATGAATTCACTTTACACACAACATTGCTCACTTGTGCACCCACTGATCACACACAGTGGTTCACCCTAACACATGCACACACACACACACACACACACACACACACACACACACACACACACACACACACACACACACACACCCCTCTACACAATGACTGCTCTTCAACATGCTCTGATGTGCCAATAATCAGTGCGTGTGTGTGTGTGTGTGTCCTTGTGTACATTCTGTATGTATGTGTGTGTGTGTGTGTGTGTGTGTGTGTGATTAGATCAGAGGAGGTGTCGTCCCCAGCATAAAGATATGGAGATGTATGCAGACATCAATTTATCATTCTGAAAGGGAGGAGACGAAGGAAGAGAAAAACAAGAAGGCAGAAAGAGGTGAGAAAGAAACAGGAAAAAGGGGAATTCCTGTCACATTCAAAAATGCTAAATGTAAAAAAAACAATATATAATTTTTATGTAGACAAAAACATGCCACTATACCATATGTTCAAATGCAGATTTCATGAATGCTGCAGCGTAACAATAAGTGTAACCCTTTAATCAACCAGTCACTCAGAAAAAAAAAAAAAGAAAGTAATATGGTGATATGGTACGATTGTAAGGGATCAGTAGACTTCTTGAGACTACATCGTGCTGTATAGAATAGATCTGGGTTGAAGTGAACCCAGTTGGTTTCATCATATAACTGTAGGTAAAGTTTACTGAAAATGTAAAAAAAAAACCAAACTACAAGGACTATAAATAAGCTTCAAGTGCTAACATGGGTTGTTTTCAGGATAAAAGCTACAATTTCTGTTTAAGAATTTTTTTTTTTTTCATTCTATACAAATAAACTAACTTTCCTGAAATGATGGCATAATATGTTTTATTTCAGCTTGTGATAAGATAAGATAAGATAAGTGCATTGACCTGTGTGGATCCTCAGGTTCTAGATGTGGTCATTTTTATGCCGTTGTGTATCTGTGCATGCTGTACCGCATTTGTCCAGCAGTCCCCACCAAAGCGTTCTGGCCATAGCAACAAGATTGTAAGCCTATTGTATTCGAAAATAACTAACATTTCCCAAAATACTGATCCCACCAACTTGTCATTTTTGATACTGTCGTCCTTGGCCAAAAATACATAAGTATGCCAAACTGCAGCAGTTACCTCTTTACAGATTTTGTGTGATTCCCAAGACACACACACACAGGCCACTTGGCTTTTATAATATAGATAATTTATTGGTTCCCCAAGGAGAAAATTCAAATGTACAGTAACAGAAGACAATAGGCATCAAATTCAATAGAAAAATAAGAGAAGATAGAAAACAAAAATGTATTAAAGTTCAAAAAAATTGCAATAATAATAATAATAATAATAATAATAATAATAATAATTATTATTATTATTATTATTATTATTATTATTATTATTATTATTATTATTATTATTATAAAATAGCAAGTGTGCAGTAGAGAATAAAATAATATAATTTGCTATGGTTGTTGTTTTTTACTGCACTTTATACTTGGAGACCCCAGTCAGTAGAGCATTTCAGCAGGGTTAAGCTCTTAAATACAACTTTTTTAATATATATGTATATATAATATTGTAGTATCATAATATTATTATAACCACCATAGAGACAGTAAATCCTGCTCCTTCTGGTTGTTCCTTATTTTGGAAAAGTACTGTATTTACAGTCAGAGGTAACACATTTTTTGATGCTCTTTGAGTTATTCAAGTTTTTAGATATATGACATTTGTCAATTTAAAAGATAATTTTACAAGTCAGGGAAATTACAGTTTGTTCTAAAACTGTTCAACTAAATATAAATATGTATTTATATAAATATAAAGACTATCCAGTGAAAGTCACCTCATTTAATACTTTTGTCATTTTGCCCACATAAATGAGGTTGTGCTTATTTACTGGTCTTTTGGTGTTGGTAATGTGTGTATGTGTGATGAGAGATGCACAGATCTTTCTTTACTATCTTTGATACAATTTGACAAATTGACGGAGCAGAAACTATAGGCCTATATGATGCACCATATGTGTGAATGGCTGCACAATTCAAATGGGATCAAAAAATTATTTGTTTCTTGCCATTGATTTCTGTTGATTTTTTTTTTTTTTTTTTTTTTTTACAAAGTTTGGGCAGAAAGGGGAAGTATTTCACCTCCATAAAGCTTTTTAAAGCCAAATCATAAGCACTGAAACCTAAGTTTACTGTAGATACCTTCACTACACAATCTTTTATGATGTTACTAATACAGCAGACATCTGTCAGCCTTCACACATCCTTAAAAAGTTTGTCAAAAGGTGCCAAGTTGTTTCCAGACAGTTTGATTTGACATTTCAGCAAGGAGCCACAGCAAAACTAAAATCACACCCAGTGTGAGCTTACATCCAACCACACAGACATGAAAACATATACTCTGAGAGCAGGTTCAAACACGTTTTCCATTCATTTCAAGCAGTGACATTTGAAACACAACACAAACTCTAATTTGAATATCTCCAAGAGCTGGAAATATAGTTCTCCCTGTTAAAACTACATCAGATTTATTTGAAGTTTATCTCCTATGGTAATATTTGACAACACAGTTTGCTGGAAGAGGAAGATTAAAACATACAACTCTGAAAGCAATCAAATAAAAGTGTCATTACCGTGTACCGGAGATGTGTTCTGCCTTCTGAGAACTGCAGGAGGATTCTCTTATGAGTAAGCCTGGCACATGGTAGAATTGATTTTATCGCTTTCTATGTTTGTACTCGGAATGTTAGGCAACCAATTCAGACTGACTTGGAAAGTGATGAATATATGCAGATATTGATCACTACCTTTAATTGTTACTTGGATTTTATTCTGCTACATAAACAGGTGGGTTTTTTTTGTTTGATTTTTGTTTTTGTTTTTTTTTTGCTGGTTCTATAATATTGCTTGGACTCTTTGGACTCTTAAGAACTGAAAAAGCAGCCTTTTACACCTTCACTTTTTTAAACTGAATCTCAATGAGTAAAAGGCCAACTGAACCAATGTGCAGGATTTAACAGTGTGTCACCACAGTTTATAATGATTGTATTAAAATCATTTTGTGACAGCCAAGTTTTGTCTTTAAACGACAGATTGATGATACACACGCAAACGTTTGACAGAATATGAAATACATTTTGAAGGGTTTATGATAAAAGTGAGCATTGAACTGATTCTGAACCGTGCGATTGTCAGCTTTGTGGGACAACCTGAATGGCACCTTTTTCAAACCGATGTACGATGCAAGAAATCCTGTGGTACAGAACACAACCTTGACTGCACGTTATCTACTCAGAACCAAACAGCTGCCACACAAAGTTAAATGACAGCTTATTATTTTTGTTATATGGCATGTTTACAATGTGAAGGTTTTACTCAAGTGTCAGTTGTGTTCACTGTTTGGTGTGGAGCATAAAAATGTATTTTGTAAAAAGTAAATGACTACTTCATGTATAATTCTGTGTAAAAGTCTTATGCCACCTTTAACTTTTTTTTTTTTATACATATAGCATACAGCATACAGATGAAATGAGCACACATATTTGTTTCTGACTCTTTTTTCTTCGAAAACACAAAGACGAAAATACAGGAAATATGTATACAGCCTTAAAAGACACAAAAACAGGACCAATGCCCCTGTATCTCACCAGCATGTCTTATCAAGAATCATTAAGTTGAATTTATGAGGTTGTCAGCGTCTGATGGATTTTACTTTTATTTTTCAATCTATGGCTATGATTTCAAATGT
The DNA here is from genome assembly GCF_902148855.1 of Sphaeramia orbicularis. Classification (NCBI taxonomy): domain Eukaryota; kingdom Metazoa; phylum Chordata; class Actinopteri; order Kurtiformes; family Apogonidae; genus Sphaeramia; species Sphaeramia orbicularis. The sequence goes on along the minus strand of NC_043971.1, from coordinate 44,360,399 downwards.
TCTACCTCTAAATTTAAACCATCTACTTTCTTCACATCTCACTTGGGAAGAAAAATCTCCCATTAAACTATAAAGAAATATTTATATTCATAAACTATTTGGACAAAAGTATTGACATTTATATCTCAAATCAGCAGAAAACAGGACATCTTACGAGATGCAGCCGTGACGTGTCCCAATATTTTTGTCCATATAGTTTCTAAACATCAACAAGTTTAATGGGAGATTTCTTTTTCCTTAGTGAAATGTGAAGAAAGTAGATGGTTAGCTGTGGTAGAAAATTATTATTTACAGTCAGAGCATGAAAAACATTTTAGAAATTTAGAGTTAGAACATTTAAAATCATAGTCATGGATAAAAAAAAAAAGAAAGAAAAAAAATCAATGTTGAGAGAAATAGAGTAAAAACCATCTCTGAAGCAAAGATAATTTAAACAAAACTAACCAATGCAATGATATTTATGACAATAAAAACCTATATTAAGAGATTATTATTCTAGTTTTGTCATCAAGTTTGAGATAGGTAGATGCATATTCTGTGTTTCTGTTTATTATTATATTTCTTATATTTGTTTATTTAATGCTGCAGTTTCCCCATTGTCGGACAAATAAAGGTTTTCTTATCTTATCTTATTATGTTTGTCATTATTGTTCTGTCGCCCAGACCCTTGTTAGAAAAAAAAAAAAAAAAAAAAAAAAAACAAAACAAACAAACACCTGAATTCAACCTTTCCGAATACTTTTGTCCATATAGTGTACTTCCCATATATCCAGATTGAATCATAATACAGAGACTGAGAAATGTACATGTGGTCATTAAAACTTTATTAAACCAGCAAACTTAATGTTGGGTGATGACTTTTTCACAGTATTGAGAGGGTGTTTGTTTTTCAATTACATGTGAGTAATTTACACATTTTTGCACCTAAATGATGATATTGAGTGTAACATCTGCCAATGTCTCTGAAAAAAAATGTTTAAATTCTTATGGTATAATAGGCATCTTGCGGTTTATGACAACCTTTACTGAAGTTGTTTTTAACTGTATTCAGCAAATGTATTCATTTATTTATTTTATTTTATTTTTTTCAGTTTGATTTTTGTCCAAATAAAAATTCCAGACTTTTTCCAGACTTATTCAAAACTACTATTTTTTCCCCAAGACCTTTATGTTATGTACTTTTATACTTGCGTGCCTACTTTTTTGGTTGAGATTGTACCTGATGTGTGTAGTAGAAAAGTAAATTTTAATAAATGTATGAATGAATGAATGCATAATTTGCAGTAAATTATGTTTTACCGACAGAAACATTTTCAAAACCCATCAAAATCACAAAAGTACATGGATATCACACAAACAAGTATCATAAGAATCATTCCAGTACCGACTGAATAGTGAAATCATTTGACGTTTTTTTATATGCCTTATATGCTCATGTATTTCTTATCTTACGTGATCATGTGCCTTTGAGTGTACTGTAAAATTCCACTATGAGTGAAACTTTTTTCTGTACTTTATTAAGACTTTCACACAAAATTCAGGACTTTTCAAGGTCTGCAAAACAGTGTTTCAAAATTCCATACTTTTTAAGACTTTCAAGACCTGTGCAAGCACCCTGATGTAAATATTTGAGTTCATGTCCTATAAAAACAGGTCCAGTTGAAAAATCTTAAAAACAGTCCAACATAAAAAAATGATGGAAAACTTCCAAACAGCTGATGAACATCCAAACAGTTGATCAATGTCCTGTTTTCATTTAACCCTGAGGGGTCCACAATCACAGCCCCGTGATTGAATCAAATGACATTTTCAACACATCGTAGCATCAGGAGTCGGTCACGTAGACCACTGGAGACACTTTTAATTAAAAGTGCAGACTTGAAACACTCTCCCACTTTTTGATGTTGATAGAGTAAATACAACTGGAGATTTGACGGTTTGAAACCAGAGCAAACAGACGTGAATAAAAGTATGAAAATGAGGTGGGGGGGTGTTATATTTCTGACCATATCTTTGTAATTTTTTGTCCTTTTTCGAAACGGAAAACGTAAGGTAAGGGTGGGAATGACCCCCACTTGAACCGGATGCAGAGACTGGGAGGACCGGGTGGGTGAGAACATAGACTATGGGTGAGAAAACTGGAGAAAACACCTATGTAAAGATATGGTTTTATGTCCAATATTTCAAAAGAGTTTTAATGTATTACCAATTTAATTTTATATACCTAATATTTGGAACCAAAATTCACCAATATTAAAGTCTTTGAAAATGTTCATTAAGCATCTTTGTGTCATTTATGCAATAAATTATACAAATTTTTCAAATCCGATTTTATATTTTTGTGTGTATTTTGGCCTTTTATGTTGATATAATAGGTTAAAGTGAAAAAATAATAGGCAGATGAGACAGATGATGTGCTGAAAAAAAAACCCTAACATGGGTATAGTAAACATTTCTTTATATAGTATATAAAGGCAAAAAGTACTCAAAAATGGCCAAAATAGGCTGAGACTCCTAAGGGTTTAAAAGAACTGAAGAAACAGACACACAACCGGCATGCCTGTACATTCATCTCTGCCTATATTTGAGAAATAACAACACAAATATTCAGTAAATATGTACACGCAAATTTGCTTGGATGTAAAGCATAAGGCAGATTTTCTCTGTACTGTCCAAACAATAAGCAGCTGTATTTATGGTGTTTCAGACGTCCATATGTGTGTCAGTGCTTTGCCGCTAATCTGTTGTAAACTGACTAAGGCTTAAATAATCAACACATTCCACACATGCACTAACACCACACAACAAACCGACAATTTTTATTCATCTCAAATATGAAACTGCTGCAGTGGAGTTGGAAGTGCTTGATAGGCTGCTCGCTCATCCACCTGCTGACTGAGTCGACCACAGGACCGTTAGTGGAGATAAACATTCAGAAAAGCAGAAAACACACACAGGCCTGCACACGGACTGGCATCAACCTCAACCTTTACAGCCGAAAAAACACACTAAAACATTAGCCGTTTTCATTTTTTTTTTTTTTTTTTTTTTTTTTTTTAATGCCAGACAGTCATTAAAGAGAAAAAAAAAACAACACCAGTTTGTCTTTTGTGGAAATGAGACAGCTGTATTAGTTCATCACTGCTTCATCATAAAAGGTTGAGGAGGAGCATATCTGTTTGGTTCTTAATGGAAAAGGTTAAAGCGAAGGGAAACATTGTCTATTTGTCCAATTAGACGGTGAATGACTAGAATGCTTTTTTTTGTGTGCAAAGGTCACGTTAATGAGCAGCAGAATGCCGAGGCGACACAACCATATGACTGTCAAACACTATCTGTTAGGAAGTGAACAGATCCGGGTCATGGGATCGGGCAGCCCAGACCGAACCATCCAGCCATTTGTCAAAACAGGTTAGTTGGTAAAAATTGCACCTCTGGATGCCCTGAAGGGATTCCTTCACATCTAGTCTGGTTTTAGGAAATCACACAGCAATACTACTGCAGCTTTAAATGTTAGAAATAGGGATACACCAAAACCAATTTTTTCCAGACCAAGTACGAGTACTTACATTTGAGTACTTGCCGATACTGAGTACCAATACGAGTACTTAATCATCCCATTCCAGTTGTTAGTTCCTTTTGTAAATGTGCTTTATTGTCGTTGTCATTAGTCTGACTGGAACAAAGTGCTGCTACTGACATTTGATGTGTTGGAATGAGCGTTTCTCAATTAATCCACCAGGGGGCGGCACTCTGAATTAACCATACTGGACAAATGCCACTAAGAAGAGTAAACTTTTTTGAGAAGAAGAAGAAAGTCAGTAATAACAAACATGGAGACGATAGAAGCAGAACCCAGGTCCACATTTAACGATGCCCATGATGCCATGATGTAGACTTTAAAGGTCCCGTATTATGCTATTTTTCAGTCACGTCATATAGGTCTCAGAAGCCCAAAAACATAGTATTTAAGTTTGTTCGCCCCAAAATCATCCTTTTTTCGGAGTTTCAGCGGTCGAAAAAGTCACTCTCACCAGCCTTCCTCAGAACAGGCTGTTTCTGGGCCTGCTTCCGGGTATGCAAATGAACGCATCTGTCCACGCCCACTCCCCCTCTCCTCTCTGGGAGAGGAAGCGGCTTCCGCTAGCGGTACTATATGCTAATGTTGACTGTGAAGCCATGGCTCTCTCGTCTACAATACACATGTCTCAGACAGAACGTCTTTCCAAACACTGGCTTTCTTTGCCTTGAGGCGTGATTGAGCCCCGACGGAAAACGGCGGTGTTGTGTCGGGTTCGTGGACCTGACACGGAAAGACGCCTGCCGCCACTAATGCAGGTAGCTACAAACAAGCTTGATGCTAACTATACTGATGCCAACCACAAAAGGCCCGTGTTCAAAGTAGTTCTGTTGAATGTCTCACGATATTATCAGCTCTTGCATGTTAATGGGGACGCAAACGTTAGCAGCAGTAACCGAGCTATGTTAGCTGCCATGCTAACGTTAGACGTACACATCAACAACCACCAGCTTATCCGTAATGTAGGGTTATGCAGTAAAGACACAAAAAAATGATAAGAACTTACATCTCCCACACTTGTACTTGGGTCACGAAGCGTTGGTACTCCGTCCTTCTTGATTCGGAGTCTTTGTGTTAAACCGGAGCTGTATGGGCCCATTTTCGAAAAACACTCGTCCGTGAAATGCCGGGCACACACATACAAGCGTTTGGGAATGTCGTTTGGTACATGACCATCACAGATAGAATCCAGCCACTTTTTTCGGAGAGGCTCGGAAGTGGGGAGCAAAAATAAACTTTCGTGTTGGTGTGTGCAGCCAACAACACCACAACTTGCGTGTCTCGCCTTCGCCATGTTTGTTGTCCAAGAGGTACTTTGCCAGGGCGGGGCTCGCTTTGCCAGGGTGGGGGCACAGTCAGGGGGAGGAGTTAAATCCGCTTATGTCGTCATAAACGGACCCAACTCAAACTCGGCCGTTTGAGCAGGCATTTTCACTAAATGTGGTGTTGCAAGGCAGGGAGGAAACAGACAGTTTTCAAATTCGAACCTCATAATGAGGCTACTGCAACACACGCTACTGTAAGAAAACTTTCACAAAGTGAGATTTGCATAATACGGGACCTTTAAGAGGCACAATGACACAACCCTGCTTTGGACTGCCCTGTGGAACTAAAAAAGACCAGACAAACACAAGTTTTCTTGTTTCCTGTGGACTATTCTTTCAACACTGATTTCTTAACTCTGTAAAGCCTGGACCATTAAATCATTAACAGAAATTCCAGTTCTTTGAAACTGGAGCCTTCATTGGTCCTTCTGAACAACCAAATAATTTTTTTTCAAATATAATTTTCAATTTATGAGTTTCAATGTTGTATCATATTCGATACATCAGGTCCCAATGCTCAAATATTATTATTGTGGAACAAACAAAAACATAATATAACACATACATCTCTAACAAACTGGTAATTCCGTCCTTCTAAGTTCTGCCTCCTTCCTCATTAATGACAATCTTGTAGTGTCAGTGGAAAGGCCTCTGGTGAATGAATTCTTCCCCCTGGTGGATTATCCATGTATTGCATGTATCTAATTGTATACATCAGGTTTTTTAAGAAAGAAAATATCACACTGATCATGTAGAGCAGGGGTGTCAAACTCATTTTAGTTCAGGGGCCACATTCAGTCCAATTTGATCTCCAGTGGGCTGGACCAGTAAAAGAATAATAGTGAAAAAAGTAAAATTATATTGTGATCAGGTTTACATCTACAAAGTTTCCTTAAAAATCTGAATAACATGAACAACCTCAATTATCTTAAGAAAAGTAAGTACAATTTTCACAATATTATGCCTCGGTTTATCAGTTTATCATGTGCATTACAATCACACAAAACATTTAGTAACAGGCAAAATATTGGTAAAATTGCATTAACTTTTCTCAAGACATTTCCGTTTGTTCATATTTGTTCAGGTTATTCACATTTTTTGTAAAAGTATAGTTTGGTAATGTAAACATTTTCATGTAATTTTACATTTTTTCACCAAAAAAACCAAGACAAAATTTGGGCTTGTCATTATTTATAGGTTATTATGATAATATTTTATTGGTTCTGACCCACTTGGAATTTAATTGGACTGTATGTGTCTGTGTGTGGAACCTGAATTAAAATGATTTTGACACCACTGATTGTTAATATCTTCAGTGTAATGTTTGCATGTCACAAATTCATCCCGCAGGCCAGATTGGACCCTTTGGTGGGCTGGAATTGGCCCCCCGGGCCATATGTTTGACACCTGTGATTTAGAGGGCTTCAAAACTCATGTATCACATATGATACTTTTGGCATTATAGGGTTAAATGTGGTGTGTAAACTCTTGAGTTTCACAAATCCAGCCCCAAATCCAAAAAAGCTCCACAAGTATGTTATGTAAAATTATTTGCTAACTTCATAAACCAATATTTTACTATAGAACACTGAAAACATAGCAAATGTGGTAGAAGAAGGTCTGGGCATCCCTGCTTTGGCTGTTGCCCCCATGATCTAGAACTGGATTTACATCAGAACACGGATGAGTACAATACACACCAACAATGAATGAGTACTCAGGGAAATATATACATACTTCACTTCTTGTATTAGAGCTGTTGTTTCAGCCTGTAGCTCTATCCATTCATGTTCTCATATTTACTCATATCATGTTTACAGTTGATGTGTAATTTATGTGTTAGTATGGCGATAACTTCTTTGCATGGTTCCTGTATCAAATGTGTGGTTGTTTAAGACCAAACAGCTTTAGTATAATCTTTTTTTTTGTGCATGTTTTTCTTGTATATGAAGGTAAGTAAAAGGAAGCCACAACCCAGAAACAGAATTCACTTTCTTCAGTGATTCTCCGCTCTCTCTTCGTCTCCCCCTCACTTTGTGTGTAACATAAACAAAGGTTTCAGAGGCACAGAGGCTTATACAGTAAAGTCTGCATCCTGAAGCTTACAAAAGACACAGCATCTGGCCCACAAAAAAAGAAATATCTATATATGTTTACATTACTACTTTAGTATTAAATGAAAACAAGTTTGTGGGAAAAATGTATCCATTGCACTCAGTATAGCTGTGCAAAGTTTACCTGAGAACCCTATAATGTTATATTTACAGATATAACACACTGTAGCTGACTGGTGCTTGACATTAAGGCTTGATCAAAGTAAAAGAAGGAGAAGCAAGAACTGAAGATGTAGCAAGTAAGCTATTTGCAGCAGCCTTTCAAACAGTCATGTAACTCCTCCATCCTGGGTGAAGGTTAAATCGTTTTAGTGATATATTTTTTGCCTACACACAAATAAAAAATGCTTTAAAAATGCATATAAAGACATGGAAACATATCTACTGGGGGTGTACTTGCACCTAGATACATGAAGTGTGCATGTTTCATGTTGAAAATGATCCATTGGAGTGCTCATTTGGGATTGTTTGGTGGAGGTAAAAGTGTTAATGTTTAAAGTACATGCTATAGTAACATCATGAATTATGAAAACAGGATGGTTCAGTTGAATATTAATGGAGAATCAGGCTCAGGACTTTTCTTTCCAGTATGTGTACTGTATGTGTAATGTGAATGACAAAACCAGTACCAGTTTTATCATGTACTATGCGAATTTGTGGATTTATTTATTTTTTTTCTGTTTTATGATTCAGATTAGAGGAATTTTCACCTTTTGACTTTCCCCATCTGCAGGATTCCCATATAAACACACACATTCCAATGAGACAGTCCTTTGAATGTGTTGTTTTTTGCCTTTTCTTATGAATGTGTGTATGTGTCAGTATGTGCATGTACAATATGACAACACTGCAAAAAAGGCCTTTACAAAACTTTGAAAATTAAACTCATTATTGGGTTAAAATGTCTTATTTCAAGTCCAATTATCTGCCAGTGCAGTAAGAAAATTGCACTTGCCATGTTTTCTTAAAATAAGAAAATATTATATAAGATTATAGAATGTTAACATTCTTATTTTAAGCAGAATATACTTGTTTCAAGTCTTCATAATAAGGGTGCAGTCCATAACTAACATAACTAATGCTAGTGTTACACACCCTGGGTGCGAGGCCTGTATACAGATTAATTTTGTTGTTCTGTAAAGAACAGAAAATATGATGAGACACACAACAGGTCAAGTGTTTCCTTCACTTGCTTCTCTTGTTCTTTGTTGTTGTACATATGTCATGTTATTCACTGTCAACATTTTGTTCTTATTCATGTTCACATTTTCTGGATCAACCTTTTCTGATTGACCACTTTCAGTTTGCAACATCTCTCTAACTTAATCAGAATCATTTACTACAGTCCATGTTTCAATAACGATGAAACCAATAAAGGTACAATACCTCCTTTTAACTGGCTTTAAGTTGCTGGCTATGATAAACTAATGCCATAGTATGTTATACTGTATCATCATATTTCTTATCCAGATATGCTGGTTACAGGGCTTTTCCGCGTTGAGCACAGTGTGCTGCAAAAGAACAAAGGACCAAATATAATCTATGGTGAAGCTACTGAAAATTACCATTTGAGAACACACTATTATTAATACACATTTTCACAAAACACTGGATCACATATATCATTATGGGAAACATTCTGGGTTGTCAGGGAGCCATACTAGTTAACGTGAAATATAAAACCTCCAAAATATTACCTGTATTTACATCCCTTAAACTATTCACCGGACGTTAAGCTAACTGGCTAGCATAAACGATCATAGGCCGGCATACTTAGACACTTAGCACGTCGTGTAAGACAAAGAAAACACATTGACTGATTCAAAGTAACATGCCACCTACATGTACGCTGTACTAACAAGCGTTTGACATAGTTTGGTAAAGTTTTATCCATTACTAACCTGTAAAGAACAGAAAATATAAGGAGACATGCAACAGGTCAAGTGTTTCCTTCACTCGCTTCATTTGTTCTGAAGACGAGATCCAGCGACTCCAACCTGGCTGTCCCGCTGTGCGACTGTTGCCCCCTTGTGGTCAAACGAAATTATTTTTTGGAGAGCAATACATGCTCATATATTGTCATGCATCGACGTTTATGTTGATTTAGTTTTGGGTTTTTGTCTCTTCCTGTTTTATTTTGGTGATTGTGGTCGTCTTCCTGTTTTAGTCTGCACTCTGTCAGTCTTGTCTCTGTCTTCCCTAATCCCACCATTGCCTGCACCTGGTGTTCCTCCTGTAATTGTCCGCACCTGTTTGTGATCCCTGCCTCCCTTATATATTCTCCTCGCTTCCTTTGTCTCTTGTCAGTGCGTCGTTTCTGTTTTCTTGAGACGACCTCCCCACGTTAAGTATCTTGTATCTTGAATCTAGTTCCATGTGTCATCTGCCTCAGGCTTTTTAGTTTTTTATAGAGTATTTTGTACTTCCTCTTTTAGTTCAATAGTGTTTTTTTTTTAGGTTTATTGTAGAGCTCGTTGTGCTTCCTCTTTTTGTTCATCCATTTTTGTACTTTTGAATTTTTGTTAAATAAATCCCTTAGACCACTGAACAGAGTCTCGTTGCATTTGGGTCCATGCCAAGTGTTAAGCCTTAACATATATACCATAAAAAATTAACATGTTGGGATGTATAAATGACATTTAACCCGAAATAGTTTACATTCAAAACTATAATGTGATAACTCATTCATAGGTGTCACACTAGTGTGAAAAAAAAAAAAAAAAGTGAACAATACTTTCAATGTCCAACTCCTGGGTTCTATTCCTCTATTATACAGCAGATCTCACACAAAATTTTCACAACTTCTAACCTGTATCCACTGGACACACAAATGCTGGGCCCCATGAATTTGTCACATTTATCCCCCCTTTCCGGCGGGCGCCCCAGTGCATGGGGACGTTCACAAATTCTGAGACTGCCAACAATTCAGTTCAGGTGAGCGTTAATGCCAGTGATGTAGGATATAGGTGTACGAAAACTGTCACAACCTGCCTTTTATTTCAATTGGTTAGTTGCCCCCCAAAGGATGAAATTCATTGAGCAGAAGTAGGAATGTAAAAACCAGAGGGGATTGATGCCCCCCACCCCCCCCAACAAATGTATGGTCTTATAAAGATGTAATGACTCTATAGATTTCTGCAAAATTGCATAAAACAGGTAAAACTGTCTTGAGGGCAAACAGTTACTGTATCCACCATACTCAACCCCCAACAATGGAGCTTGTTTTGTTATATATATTGATAATAATTCATTGTAATATCTAAGTGGAGTAGCTCAAGATGAAAATTCTTGGAACAAGTCAAATAATCGTAACAAAATGAAGTCTCAATAAGTAAATAAATACTTTTTTTTTTTTAAATCTTTCAAGATAAACATTCCAAATTCGAGTCAGTTTATCATTTATCGAAGTCAGATATTCCTTTTTTGCAGTGTAGGTCTGTGTTTGTCATGAGGGGATGATTATGTATAAATATTTGAAATTCTGAAAAACAGAGTATCTATCGTTCAGCTATTCTGTTCACACAAAGACAAAATACACACACGCTGGCGGACTGGGACATTTGACAGTGCAGCCAACGGCCATCGCTCTTTCATTCTGTCTTTCAAAACAGCAAATACACAGGCTCTCTCTTCATATTTATCTGTATGTGTTCAAAGGCAGCCATCAGCAGGCAGGAAGAAAGAGAGACAAAGAGAGGGAGGATAAAAGACAGGGACACTAAAGTGCTGAGGCTTGGTTTTATTAGAAAGAGTTGAAAGCGTCCCTCTTGGCAGCTAAAACATGATGAAATCGCCCCGGCTGATGTGATGAAATCTTCAGTATTATTTGGAAAACACGGGAAAACAAAATTGCATGTGTTAAAAGGGGATTAAGATAAGCATAATAACTGCAAACTAATACAACCCCACATGCAATATCAACCCATTTTCAGCCGTTCACGGAGTAATCAACAGATTGTTTTTCCTTGTCTGTGCAGAAAATAATGATAATAAATGATAAAGCTTCATATTAAAGGTACGATAGGTAAAATTTAGTAGTGAAGTTGCTGATTGAAATCAATCCATTATCCCTTACTCCCTCTCCTGCGGTGGCCCCGACAAACACAGAAAACATAAAAGTGTGTTTTTTAGTCTGATCCACACTCAAACACAGCAGGTAATGCAGATGTACATTTATACTGGATGTCATAATATCATTTATCTTCTCTAAGGTTTTCAGATGACTTAGATCAGTAGTTCTCAACAGGAAGGAGAGGGAGGGGGCACTTGAGCAAATGGGAGGGGTTGCAAGTGACATTGTTGCATTAGCGACTACTGTTGTACATCACAACATTATAAATCACTCAGCACATTAACACCCCTCCACCCACCCACCCCCTTCACAGATCGGATTGAGGTCCTTGAGCTGGGGGGGCATATCATCAGGCACATCGTCACCCACCACCCCAGTCGCAAATTTGTTTTTGGGGGGGGTCAACAGATAGTCCATGATAAGGTGCAGGGACCTCATTTTCACTTTCTCACAGCTTTATGTACAGAGCTCTATAACCCACCCCATCCTCCACACACAGGTCCATCGTGTTTTTTTGTAGAATTACATACCCACCCCCCAACCCCCACTTCCACAACTTTTTTTCGGGCATGGGGGGGGGGGGGGGGGGATAGGCTCATGATGCTGTTCGTGGGACTTGGTTCAAAAAAGATTGAAACCCTAGCTTAGATGCTGCCTGAGTTCCAGCGGAAGAGTTGGTTTCAACCGACTCCATATGTAAAGTGTCATGGATAACTTTTGTTAGGATTTGGCTCTATATAAATAAAATGTGATTGATAGATTGATTGAGTAAGGCCCCTTGGTGAGGGATTCAGGGGTCCCCCCATAAAAATATGCCATATTGGTAAAATTTCACATAACTCTGGATGGTAATAGTAATAGTAGTACTAGAAAAAGATAAAAAGAATATGTTTTATTTGGGCGACACAGTGGTGCAGTGGTTAGCACTCGTGCCTCACAGCAAGAAGGTCCTGGGTTCGATTCCAACACCAGTTGACGGGGGGTGGGACCTTTCTGTGTGGAGTTTGCATGTTCTCCCCGTGTCTGTGTCCCATCATCCAAAAACAAGCACTGATAGGTTAATTGGTTAATCAAAATTGCTCATATGTGTGAATGTGAGAGTGATTATTTGTCTCTGTATGTCAGCCCTGCGATGCACTGGCGAAATGTCCAGGGTGAACCCCGCCTTCGCCCCTATGCAGCTGGGATAGGCTCCAAGTGACCCTCATGACCCTAATGAGGATAAAGCGGGTTCAAATAATGAATGAATGAATGAATGAATGTTTTATTTGTCAGTATATTCTACATGTAGCCATACAACACACACTGAAACTGACCCTCTGCTTTTAACCCATCACTAGCTGAACGTACAGGAACACAGCACACACTACAGACTAGGATCACTGGGCTCCTCTGTCAGGCACCAGGGAGCAAATGAGGGGTTAAGCGCTTTGTTGAAGGACACATCAGGTAACACTCAATAGTACGAACAAAGTCCACCATGTTTCACCACCATTTTCTAATTTGACTCAGAACAGACATCATCCTCTTTCTTTTTTTTTTTTTTTTTTTTTTTTTTTTTCTCCAGTGCCAGGTGGTATCCAGCATGAAGGTGCCTTACCATCATCTATGTTTGAGTGTGGAACAGAGTTTTACTAAAGGCCCTGTCACACCTTAATGATTTAGGCAGTGTATGCAGACGTATAAAAATGTCTTTAAAACACTGCCATAAGTTGAAGTATCAGTGTGTTTTTGGTTTGTTTTTTGTGAAACCAATGAGGTCATGCTAATGTTGTGACAGCTAATAGGTATCCTTCTGTTGGATCCTCCATTTCTCTGCTCACCACAGCATCTTGAGGAGTTCCTCCTGTCAACCCCATTTTTATATAACCTGTCAGGTCCCACAACTTTTTCGGGTGGCTCCAGAGCTGCATGCTTTCCTGTGGCTCCCTGTGGCTTTGGAAAATTAATATTTCCAAAGCAACAGAGTATTGAATATAAATTTATTTCATTTTACTTTATTTTTTTAAAAAATATAATTCTAAATTTGAAGATTATGGTGATATTAGGTATTACACGTATTTTCTCCTGCTGCACAACAAAGTCCAGTCGCTGTCCAGAGGGGAGGTGCTGAAACACTGTGCCATGTGTCTGGAAGACGTGAAAAGAGGTTGTCCAGAACACGTCAAATACGTCAAATACTTCAATAGGCATTGGAGAGAAGTTCAAAATAAGTTACACGTTGGTTCAAAGCACATTACTCATGAGTTAGAAATAAATTTTGGATACACTGGACATTATCTCAGTGTATTTTGACTTATGAGTAACTCACAAGTAACGTGTGACACAATCACACAAATTAACAACAACTTATAGTGTATGAGATATGTGCTTTCTCGACAGCCTCATTGTACTACAGCCTATACTAGCGTGCTTCAGTGTGCTCTTAACTTATACAAAACTTACCCATAACTTATTTAACGTACGCCAGAGTATTTGCCAAATTTGTCATATGTTGGCATACACTGGCTGAATCATCAAGTTGTGAAGGAGCCTTTCACTAAAAAGGCCAGAACAGACAAAACAAATACTGGCAGTAACAAGGGACACCACTGTGATGAAGTGGGTAAAATGTTCACTACTCACATGCCCCCTTTAACTCCCTCATTAACCCTTTAACCCCTGAGACATTATTTGAGGTAAATGTGCAGCTGTGAATTAGCAACTGTTTCAGTGGGTGGAGTAACAGAAAAAGACAAGGAGAGAAATTGAAGTTTTGCAGTTTTTTACTAAATAAGCCACTCAGAATGTACATCAATAAGTGATTTAGGATGTTGAACATGAACTGTGAACTGTAAAATACTGAACAACAACAAGGATTTGAATATTGATTCAGTAGTTTTAGTTTTGGGGCTTTTTTTTTTTTTTTAAATCGGTCTAATTGCTTTTTGGTACCTGGTTGAACTCCAAAAAGCAGTCACATGGTCAGAACTTGGTAAAAAACACAGTAAAAAAAAAAAAAAAAAAAAAGAAAAGAAAAGAAAATCACCACAACACTGCAAACAATAGTAAAATATAAAAAAAGACAAGGAAAACATGTAAAAAAAATAAGCCGAAACGGTGTATTCTTATAGCGAGTCGGTCTCAGTCACTACTCTGTGTTTTGACCCCCATTCCAAAGGTGGTGGGGGATGCACTGGGCATGCTCAGATAACTATGGAAAGAACCAGGTCTATTCTATCAGCATGTATTGAAAATTTTGTTATTGTGCAAACAGTTGAATTTTTATGAATATTTAAAATAAATCATACATTCAAAATGAGCACTGCAGAGACATTGGGGATAAAAGGGTTAATCAACTTCTATTCTATTCTATTCTATTCTATTCTATTCTATTCTCTGCAGCATTTGCTCATTATTATGTGGTTGGTGTTGTCATAGCAGACATCACTGGATAAAACCCACCTGAGGGCTTTTCTTTCTTGGCTTGTTTACTTACCTGCTACATAGCCGTTTCATTATGTCAATGATCTTAAAGTTTGTGAAAATATATTTTTTTCTTTCTTTCTTCGTCACCCTGTCTGAGTGATCAGGGTGCGGTTGAATCAAAGCCAGGTGGGTGTGATGCAGTCTGTGGATTTATGAGTTAGTAATTCTGGGATAATTTCCTAGTTATTTTTTTGCTGTTCGTCTCATTTTTGACTGTTTCATTTGCACCATGGGAGTTCATGATGCTAGATGATCCTGCTTTCCCACCATGTTATTGATTGCTCAAGCTAAACTATTTTACAGCCACAGAGGAAGGTGAGATGACTGGGTTAATCTGATTTAAATCTTAAGGATAGGATGAAAGATTACACTTTGACCTTTTTTTAATTAAAATTTTTATTCAGAACAGTCTCATAAGACATTATACAGGACATCAACAGTACAAAGTACACTGTTCTCTTGTTTTATTTTTTGTAAACAAAAAAGGGTATCAGTAATGCTCACTGAAAGGAAGAAAAAGAAAGTGAAAAAAAAGTTGAACAAATAAAGTAAATAAGTAACAAAACTGATAATAATAATGATATTAACAAGTTTGTACACATAGCCAATCACACTTTTAGGACTAAGACAAAGAAAATTAAGCATAAATAGATATATATGTATACACACAAAGTAGTATTTATAATCATAGTACAAAGAAAAGAAAAGAGAAAAAAAAAAGAAGGAGCCTAACAGTGCACATGTACATTTAGTATTTAGATGTTCATGTATAAAGGATGATAATTATGAACATAAGAGAAACAACAGAAAAAAAAAACTTGAACACTTTGACCTTTAATGCATGAGAATGTGCAAATCATTTCTATACCATACATTTACATGCTAAATAATTTACCAGTCAATATTAAAATGTATGTGAAACTGCACCCTGAACATACATAAATAGAGCATAGATACATCAATTCTTAATTCATGACATTCACAATAGCATAAATGAACTAACGATACTAATATATAAAATGGATGTGTACTTTTGAACTTTTGTGGTGTCATTTTTAAGTCCAAATACAGTGTTTTTGTGCCCAAACAGGTTCATCTGTTTTCTTTCCTCCTTGGTGATTATAAAAATTCATTTATCAGTCTCCTCTTCTTGGTTATTACTCTTGGTCAGTTATGGTCCTGCTGACATTTTCAAAGTGCAGGCAGGCTAATCCAAATTGATGCTTTCTGAATGTTTTAATTAGATGAACTAATGATCTGTTGAGCAATATTTATGAGGGCTATACCACTGATATCCCATGTTTTTTAATCAAGTATGTCTGAGACCAAACATTTCACCTCCTCTTCAAAATAGTTATGATTTTGTAAGTTTTTATCTTGAAACATGAATGACTTTGAAATTTTTATTTTGTAATTTATTTTTTTATATCATGGTGTTAATGTAAGAAAGGCTGGAAAGTAGGGCATCAGTGGTTGCTTTTCCATTGACCCTCAAATTGTGCAAATATAACTTGCGCATAAAAATTTACCTAATGGAAAAATGACAATTTCACCACAAGTCTCATTTTTCGATCAAAAGTTTTTGCGCTGGCAAGAGGTGGTTTTTCGGGCGTAGCGCAAATGTTATGTCATGCAAAACTGCAATGGAAAGACCTTTTTCGCAACTAGAGTCAGTGAAGTGAATTAAAAAAAACGGATGTTGACAGATGTTACAACAAGCGAAGAAGAAGAAGAAGAAACATGTCACGGTATGTGTGGACACACCAGGAAACCCAATAATTTTTTTTAATTTAGTACGAGATAGAGGGGTAATATATAATAATAATGAATATATCTCTAAATCAACACCATATTTACGTTCTACGCCATGTTTATGGAATGACTTCTTGTGTCATTTTGCGACAATAAATAAACAAATCATTGCATTTGTGATTTGATGGAAAAACTGACCTTATGCACTTCTGCTTTTTCAACATTAAGTAAATATCGGTAAAGTTTTGCGCAGATATCCAATGGAAAAGTGACTAGTGACTTCAGATTTTTTCAGATCGACTAATTTGTCAATAAAGTTGAAGTCGAGTTGACTAGTCGTATGATGACATCATCACATTGACGGCGGAGGAACATCACAGACACAGCTGTTCAACAATGAGCAACTTGTACTAACGTTCACTGGCACATTAACAATGTACAGTAAAGAGCAGAATAAAAAAACTGGAAAGGCACAAGCATCAACATTCCTTCTCAGACATTTTAACCAAACAAAACATAGACTACCACCTTGAATTTTCTTTTAACTTTAAGTGAACAACATAAAGTGGGAAAAGGCTCAGACAGCAGCAGCAAAGATGCACAACATGTTAGAGAAAAGAGCACATTGTCCTCATGAAATAAATGCAGGGTGTGATTTGTTGGGGTGTGGGGGGTTTTTACATCTCTATTTTTGCTCTATGAATTTCATCCTCGGGGGGGGGGGCAGCAAACCAATTGATTTAAAAGGCAGGTTGTGACAGTTTTCTTACACTTATATCCTACATTACTGGCACTAACGTTCACCTGAACTGAACTGTCGGCAGTCTCAGAATTCACAAACGTCTCCATGCACTAGGGTGCCATAAAGGGGGGGTAAATGTGACAAATTCATGGGGCCCAGCATTTGTGGGGGGCCCATAGAGCAGTGGAGGAGGTCCAGTGGATACAGGTTAGAAGCTGTGAAAATTTCTTGTAAGATCCACTGTATAATAGAGGAATAGAACCAGAGAGTTGGACGTTGAAAGTATGTAAAGTTTCACTTTTGTTTCACACTAGCATTAGTTACATTAGTTATGGACTACGTCCCACGTATATAACTGCTGCTGCCCCCAGCCCACCCGCCTGTATGGACAACCGCCCCATTATTTTTGACAAACTGCACCCTGAATTTGTTAGTTGGTAGTTTGGTAGTTGTATGTGACTTTAAATTTTACAATGTCAGGTGAATATCATACATCATGCATCATGAACCAAAATTGAGGAGAGGAAAAGTAACATCATTAGTTGTCTGCTTCATCTTTACATTACAAAGTTGTTTTGGTTGAAGAGTCTTTAATTTTGCAAGTCTTCAGTTATATTCTGAGTTATATTTTCCAACTGTATCTTGTATTTTTATTTTAAGAGGTACTGAACAGTCAGGTTTGAATCGTGTGTGTGTGTGTGGTTTTGATTGAACTAACACCTGCATGCGATGAACTCAGAGCAGAGGTCAGATTCTATCTAAAAGATCTATTTTTACATCTTTAGAAAGTAGTTGTGGTAAAGAGAGCGTAGAGCGGAAAAAACTGAATACGAACTAGGCGATTTTTGTGGTCAAGACATGCTAGCCTAACAGTGCAGGTGTTGAGACTTGGATTGCTTTGCAGTTGGACTATGTAGAAAGAGAGTTATTTTATGGGTTTTTTGGGCTTAGATGCCTAACCAAGGTTGATTGACAGGCGTACACAGCACACGCTGAACTTAGATGAACTTTTGTTATAAGCTTTTCTTAGAAATAATGCTGAACAAATGACGTATAACGGATATGCTTTGCCCATGTGTTATTATTAACCAATTGTGAGTCTTGTATTAATGAGGTCACAGAGAAAGGGGAGTCTCCAACAGTCACTAAAGACTATAAAACGTAATAAAGGAGACGCTTTAAGGGTTTTTTGTTTTGTTTTGACAAGTGTGTGTTTTATAGAGATACTAGTGGTAAACTGCCTTCTCTGATAATTCACAAGTTTTGATTTTTTGTAAACTTTTGCTGTTTTAATAAACCAGATTTTGGTAAACTTTTTTTAAACTCAACCCTTCTCTTGGTGAATTTTTCTTCATTCTCCTGTTGTGTTCCCCCGACACCGACTTCAAGTGGTAAGTCCTTTTTAAATTGTGGGGTACCCCCCATTCCCAGCAGTTGGGGTTTTTACCCTGGCTCCTTAGATTCTATGGGGCTCCTGGGCAGATAAAGAGACACCGTTTTGTCCTTTGCATCACGTAGTCGTATTCCTAAAATAGCGAAGGTTACACTTTCAGTGGAACAAATATGAAAAATATTGGAACAACAGTCTCTTCCTGAGATCCTTGAGTCTACATGTTTTTACAAATTTTTAAACAGCTCTGCTCGTTTATAAGTCTCTCCATGGTCTAGCACCAAAGTACATCTGTGACATGTTGGTCCCATATGAACCATCTCGGACCCTGAGAACCTCAGGGACTGGTCTGTTGCCGGTGCCCAAAGTCAGGACTAAACACAGTGAAGCTGCGTTTCAGTTCTATGCAGCTAAACCCTGGAACAGTCTTTCTGATGATGTGAGACAGACCTCTACTGTGACAATGTTTAAGTCCAGACTGAAAACAGCTCTGTTCAACTGTGAATAGAACAACTGAAAGAGTTCTATCTGCACTCTGACCTTTTACTTTGTTTTAATTGATTATTATTTATGTCTTATTGATTATGTTTTAATTGAAATTGTGTGTTTTTAATCTGTCTCTTTTCCATTTTTGTAAAGCACTGTGAATTGCCCTGTGTGTGAATTGTGCTATAAAAATAAATCTGCCTTGTCTTGAATAAATGAACAGAATAATCCAAACACACTGGCTGTCCAAATTATTATTCAATATTGGTCGTGCTTACATGGTTCATAGAACATTACTTAGACGATAGTTTTTCTAGATCACAATCAGTGTAGTAATCCTACTCTGAGTCGTCTTCTTCCTTCACAGTCCTTGTGCTAGAGATGCGCGGGTCGTTTTTTTTTTTTTTTTTCAACCCGCTTTTGTGGAATTATTTGACCCGCCCCGCAAATAAAGTGACATTTTTTTTGGACCAGTACCAACCCAACCTGGGTCTGCTGATCCGTGCATCATGACCTTACGTTCCATGTTTTCATGAGAGTATCGACATGCGTTGAATGAAGGCTCACATGGTGTCAGGTGATGGAAGGGAGAGAAAGAATAACACACGACTATTCGACTCCTCCAAAGTAACATCGACTTCTGCCACAGATGTCGACAAACTGTTTTTTTCTGTTAATGTCCTACTGGAAAGTGGTTTCAGTGATGGCCCATTTTCATCCACAGAGTGTTTGTGTGTGTTTGTGTCACTCATGTTGACATTATGGCACTTGTATGTTCACATGACACAACTTGCAAATGCATCTGAATGTGTGTGTGTGTGTGTGTGTGTGTGTGTGTGAGTGTAACACTGGAGAGAGCAGGAGCTTGTGCTAACATGCCATCTTTGAGAAACAGCCCGCAGGCAGGGAGGCCCCCGCTAGCATCAACAGTGTTCAATAATTCATATCACACAGTCCTTATTACAAACAGTTCTAACACACACTGCACACAGGAACACTGCCATTATCGGCCCTGCACACATCTGCGCGGTAACCAGGGTGTATGGGTGTCATCACCGCTGCTATCATAGGTGCAAACAGCTGGAGGAGATGTTGGCTGGAGAGGGGATAGAGAGAGGAAAGCCTCGAGGATGGCAACATCAACATTTGTTAATAAGAGAATTAGGAATGCAGCAGCCAATTTTCTGCTCATCCATAACAGATATCCAGTAACTAAGATGTGTGTGACCTCACTGCTGAGGATGGAGGTGATGGCAGAAAAGTAGTCTGAGACTGAAACAGGAGAGAGGATGAAACAGACAGAAAGAGCAGACATAATATGTACTACAGAAATAAATCCATCTGTTTCTAGGGTTAACCCTAACCCTGACTCTAATCCTAACCCTAACTTGGCCTGTCCTCAGTGACATTTTCAGGCCTAAACAAGTTGAATTAACTTTGAAAGGCAGGAACAACTGCCATGGGTAAAGAAATGAAACTGACATGGTGGCCAAAGTGTTAATACTGTAACCGTGCAAATTTGTGGGAAACAAGATGGACGCCCATTGTCCCTTCCCATGACCTTTGATTGGATTTAAATCCCACCGCTGCTTCATGCAAACCAGTTTTATCTTGGGTTGCGCAATTTGCCCCTACGCACTCATGCATGAAAACCTGGGTTTGTAAATTTGGACAAATATCCACCAATCCCCTACCTACCAATGTTCATAAAAGAAAATTCCAAAAATTATCAAATGTGGAACTGGGGGTAATTTTTCAAAATGTTTTTTTTTTTTTTAATACCCTGTGCAGGCCACACTCGTCTATAAGCCGCAGGTGTCCACATTGCAACATGAGATATTTACAAAGAAAGATTTTTTTAAACTTTTAATTTAACAAAAATGCTTTTGTCCGAACAGTGCCTGGAACACGGCTGGTTAAAAAAATAAAAAAAATACAGTAGCCTACCCGAAAAGTCATTCATCATTATTTTCATCTTCCTCCTGCGCACCAAAACCACTAAAGTCATCTTCTTCAGTGTCGGAATTGAACAGCCTCAGAATTACTTCGTCACACACTTTCTCAGTCTTTCTTTCGTTGACGCTCTCGAGGCAAATTCGTCCTTGAACTTGTGCTGTCCTCTTCATCACGCAGCAGTCCGGCCTTTCGAAACCCGTTGGTGATAGTAGATTTTTTTATGCTGCTCCATACTGTCAGGATTCACTGTCAGACTTGACCAAAAATTGCTCTTCACATGTGACCAGTTTTGGTAATGATTTCTCGCTGGTAGCATTTAATTTCATTGGTCTGGTGTGACGAGCCTAAATGTACTGGCGGCATGAAGCTTGATAACCCATAAAAACTCAAATCAGCCACATCATTGTTTAAGCCACAGGGTTCAAAGCGTGTGAAAAAAAGTACCAGCTTACAGTTCGGAAATTACGGTAGTGCTGTACCAATTTCAATTTCCATTTCACTTAAATATGAACATTAATTTAATTGTTGGTAAATGGACTGCACTTATGTAGTGCATTTTCTACACTTCTATGGTGCCCAAAGTGGTTTACAAAGCCTCATATTCACCCATTCACACACATTCATACACCAGTGGGCATTTGCTGCCATGCAAGGCGATGCCAGGGCCTACTGGAAGCAATGTAGGGTTCAGTGTCTTGCCCAAGGACGCTTCGACATGTGGACAGCCGGAGCCAGGATTTGAACCACCAGCCCTTCGATCATTGGCCAGCTCTACCACCTGAGCCACCCTGGTGATGAACAACACACTATTTAACAGGTATTTACCGTATTCTTTGGACTATAAGCCACTACTTTTTTCTCACGCTTTGAACCCTGCAGCTTATCCAACGATGCAGCTCAAGTATAGATTTTTACGGACTAACGGCCTCCAGGGGTGCTCTAGCAGGAAGCGCAAAAGCGAGACAGGTGGAAGAGCTGATGTGAAGAGGAGAAGTTTTAAGCTTAACTTTTAACAGTCATTTTCCACAAACCCTCATCATGGAAAACACTCGAAGAAATGCATATGATACAGCTTTTAAGTTAAAAGCAATCGATGTGTCTGTCCGAGAAGGGAATAGAGCTGCTGCATGGAAGTGCCATTGAGAGCGACAACGGAAGAGAGACTGAGAAGGTGTGTGATGGTGTGTGATGTTTCAATGCGCAGAAGGAAGACGGAAGGAAGAAGGAAGACAGCGATCAGTGACTTTTCTTGTTTTTTTAACCAGCTGTTTTAGTGCCGTTTTACTGCAGTGTTACAGGCACTGTTTGGAAAAAAGCAGTCAAGGTATGTACATAAATATTTAAATAATCTTTCTGTTTACCATCTTTCTGTGTAAATATCTCATGTTACAATATGGACACCTGCGGCTTATAGTCAGGTGCGGCTTATATACAGTACAGGCCAAAAGTTTGGACACACCTTCTCATTCTTCGCATTTTCTTTATTTTCATGACTATTTTCATTGTAGAGCCTCACTGAAGGCATCAGAACTATGAATGAACACATGTGGAATTATGTACTTACCAAAAAAGTGTGAAATAACTGAAAACATCTCTTATATTCTAGTTTCTTCAAAGTAGCCACCCTTAGCTCTGATGACTGCTTTGCACACTCTTGGCATTCTCTTGATGAGCTTCCAGAGGTAGTCACCTGAAATGGTTTTCACGTCATAGCTGTGCCTTGTCAGGGTTACTTAGTGGAATTTCTTGCCTTATTGATGGGGTTGGGACCATCAGTTGTGTTGTGCAGAAGTCAGGTTGATGCACAGCTGACAGCCCTATTGGACAACTGTTAGAATACATATTATGGCGAGAACCAATCAGCTAAGTAAAGACAAACGAGTGGCCATCATTACTTTAAGAAATGAAGGTCAGTCAGTCTAGAAAATTTCAAAAACTTTGAATGTGTCCCCAAGTGCAGTCACAAAAACCATCAAGCGCTCCAACGAAACTGGCTCACATGAGGACCGCCCCAGGAAAGGAAGACCAAGAGTCACCTCTGATGCTGAAGATAAGTTCATCTGAGTCACCAGCCTCAGAAATCGCAAATTAACAGCAGCTCAGATTAGAGACCAGATGAATACCACACAGAGCTCTAGCAGCAGACACATCTCTACAACAACTGTTAAGAGGAGACTGCGTGAATCAGGTCTTCATGGTCAAACAGCTGCTAGGAAACCACTGCTAAGGAGAGGCAACAAACAGAAGAGATTTATTTGGGTCAAGAAACACAAGGAATGGACATTAGACCAGTGGAAATCTGTGCTTTGGTCTGATGAGTCCAAATTTGAGATCTTTGGATCCAACCGCCGTGTCTTTGTGCGACGCAGAAAAGGTGAACGGATGGATGCTACATGCCTGGTTCCCACCGTGAAGCATGGAGGGGGAGGTGTGATGGTGTGGGGGTGCTTTGCTGGTGACGCTGTTGGGGATTTATTCAAGATTGAAGGCAACCTGAAGCAGCATGGCTACCACAGCATCCTGAAGTGACATGCCATTCCATCCGGTCTGCGTTTAGTTGGACCATCATTTATTTTTCAACAGGACAATGACCCCAAACACACCTCCAGGCTGTGTGAGGGATATTTGACCAAGAAGGAGAGTGATGGAGTGCTGCGCCAGATGACCTGGCCTCCACAGTCACCGGACTTGAACCCAATCGAGATGATTTGGTTGAGCTGGACCGCAGAGTGAAGGCAAAAGGGCCAACAAGTGCTAAGCATCTCTGGGAACTTCTTCAAGACTGTTGGGAAACCATTTCAGGTGACTACCTCTGGAAGCTCATCAAGAGAATGCCAAGAGTGTGCAAAACAGTCATCAGAGCTAAGGGTGGCTACTTTGACGAGACTAGAATATAAGAGATGTTTTCAGTTATTTCACACTTTTTTGTTAAGTACATAATTCCACATGTGTTCATTCATAGTTTTGATGCCTTCAGTGAGGATCTACAATGAAAATAGTCATGAAAATAAAGAAAATGCAAAGAATGAGAAGGTGTGTCCAAACTTTTGGCCTGTACTGTATGTACAAATATTTTTTTTCTTGTAAAATTTGGGGGGTGCAGCTTATATTCAGGTGCGCGCTATAGTCCGGAAAATACGCTCATCTTTTATTTTCATCTTTTTGTGTGAGTTGAACTATAACTGTAGTTTTTTGTTCAGCTCACAGAAACTTCGGACTCTTGGTTCTGTCGAAAAGGAATAATCTAACAAAATATACATGACAGAATGATCAAACAGTTGGTTAAACTGGGATAGTGAATCAGGTTTGAGCTGCCCAATGAAAATGAGATGTTCCGGTTGAAGGGTCTGGTCATCTTTTACACCTGATAACAAGTTTCTGTTGCTCTCTATCAGGATAGGACAAACACTGCAATCAGAAAACGTATTTAAATCCTCAATTCTTCTACATGGACCGAGAGAAGTAAATATTAGACGGTGGCAAAAGGTCATCACACCATATTTTCATATTCAGATTAACTTCATAGATCCTTAAGGGACATTCCTTGACCCTCCAGTGTAAGATTAGGAAATGACATGTAATGTATTGCTGCTTTTTGTTAATACACACAATATTGTGTTAATAAAATACAACTAATTATCCCAACCTATGATGTTGATTACTTGTATGTGGGTGTGGGTGTTTGCTCCACTGCAATGAAAATCACTCACCGAATATTATTCCTTCGTCCTTTCCCGCTGTGGCTGAATAAGCAATAAATCCAGCATCTTTCTAAATCACCAGAGACTTGTATCCCTGTCTGTGTTATTTATTAAAAACAACTTGCAGCTTCTGTTTACTGCTTGTCTACAAAAAAGACAATACAGACGCTGCTGGCTGCCGCTGTCAACATCTACATTACAAGTGTAGCGGGGGTGTTTGAACTGTGCCTTGAGAGGATATAGCTTTATTATTAAACTGCAATTCTGTATGGCAACTGAGATATTCCAAACACAATCCTTTCATGTCAAAGCAAAGGGCATCCATACCTGAAAGCCCCTGCATACCCACTCAGGTGTTTTTTATTATTAAGTTACCTTCAGGTTTAGTGTAGGTACAGATCTGCTGGGAGCTAGCTGAGGTTCTGCACCGTTTAGAATTATCAAAACGGATGCCAAATAAAAAAAAAAAAAATGAAAGGCAAAGAGACGTCAATCATGCTCAGCCTGTAAACATGCACACAGTCCTGTGAAGAGTTATAATGAGTCAAAATAATACACAAAACCCAGACACAGGTGATTTCAGTGTCAGAGTTTTGAAATTGACACCTGTACACTGCAAAAAAAAAAAAAAAAAAAAAATACCAAGTGTATTTTTGTCATATCTAGTCAAAATATCTCATCACACTTAAAATAAGACATAATCACCTAAAGAGTAACTTTTCAGTGAGATATAAGACAATAAATGTTAAAAATCTTATTTCAAGAAATCTTACCAAGATAATTTTCACTTGTTCCATTGGCAGATTTTTTTTTTGCTCAATTCAAGATTTTTTTTTTCCTTAATTCAAGCAAAGAAAAATCTGCCAGTGGAGCAAGTGAAAATTATCTTGGTAAGATTTAGATTTTTGCAGTGTAAGATAATATTTCTTTAAATTAGCATCCTTTTGATAGCAACTAACAACTGGGTTTACCGCAAAACGCAACTTGTGAAACCAAATGTTCTTCTGAATGAAACAGCTCACCGTCACGTAATATGCAGAAGATTTTAGTTGAAGTCCTCGCCAAAAGTTCGCTACCAAAATGCAACTGGACTCCGTCATCAGTTGCTGACCCCAACCACACCTCCACACATGGTCCAATAGGGGCTCACACTCTACTGAACACTGATGGCACGATTAAAAAAATTGTTTTTGGTGTTTAGACAATATAAAACATGTAAAACCTCTACAGGGTGTCTCCAAAAATGGAATAGTCTACTCCGTTTTTACCCTATAAGAAATACTGTATAGCACTGTGCATAGTAAAAGAGAAAAAAAAGAGAGATTTGAGTCATTTCTGTACTGAAGGGGGCATCAAAACAAAATGTGATTTATTTCCATCTTTCATTTTTCAACTGCACACTGCTTGTTGGTGCCAGAATAAATTCAACATTAAATAAAAGAATACATACAGTGGTATCTTGACTTATGAGTGCACCAATTTATGAGTTTTCCTAGCTATGAGCCGTCACTTGGTCAGTTTTTTGCTTTCAGTTGCGACCCAAAATCCGAGTTATGAGCAAGCTTCAGTGCTAGTTGTTGTAGCCAATAAAAAGAAAAATGTTGAAGGTCATATAATAGGTATTCTGGTGCCGGATCCCCCATCTCCTCAGCCTCCATATCCTATTTGGCAGCTCCAGAATCACATATGACTCTTTCATCCCTCTGCTGCGGCTCCCTGTGGCTTTGGAAAATTATTTAATTTAAATTCATTTTATTTTAGTTCCTAAGTTTTTTAAATGTAATTCCAAATTTGAAGATTATGGTGATATTAGGTTTTGCAGGTATTATCTCCTGATGCACAACAAGGTCTGGTCGCTATCCAGAGGGGAGGTGCTGAAACGCTTTGCTGTGTCTGGAAGAGGTGACAAGAGGTCGTCCAGAACACGTCAAATATGTCAATATGCATTGGAAATAAGTTCAATATAAGTTACACATAAGTTCAAAGCACATTATTCATAGGTTAGAAACACATTTTGGATACATTGGACATTATCAAGAGATATTTCGACTTATGGGGCTGGAACAAATTAATGGCATTTCAATTCATTTCAATGGGAAAAATTGATTTGATATACAAGCAAATTGAGTTACGAGCTCGGTCACGGAATGAATTAAACTTGTAAGTCAAGGCACAACTGTACTAGATAACTTGATGTATTTTAAAATGTGTTTTGAATTTTAGTTTTTGAAATAATGTCAAAAGGATCATTTCTGTTACTAAAATTGAATTTAAAAGTAATAAAATACCTTTGCATTATCATTTCTTGCAGCGAAATTGACAAAAAAAAACTAAAATGAATGTTATAAAAAAAAAAAAAAATGTTCAAGCAGTTTGTTTTTCTAAAAGGTTAAGAATTTTCATATTTACCCAAGAATAACTGTCTGAGCTACTGCACATCCTATAATGACATCATCTAGATGGTTTGTTTTTCTTCTTTTGTTTGTGGTGGAGCTGTTTTTTTTTTTTTTTACTTCTGCCATGAAGGTTATGTTTTTGCCGGTGTTGGTTTGTCTGTCTGTCTGTCTGTCCTTGTGCAAGATAAGTCAAAAAGTTATGGACAGATTTGGATGATAATTTCAGGAAATGTTGATACTGGCACAAGGAACAAATGATTAAATTTTGCTGATGATCGGGGGTGGGGGGCGATCTGTCGTGGCAGAGGTCTGTGCTCTCCGAGTGCTTTTGTAGTTGTTTCTGTTTTTTGGGTTTATTTATTTATTTATTATTTTGTTGTTATTGTTGTTGTTGTTGGTGCTATTATTGTTATTGTAATTGTTTTGCATTATGTGATTGTTGAATTTTGGTTTTCGTGTTGTTGAGTTGAGTGTATGTACATCCTGTTTGTTGAGCGAGTTGAGGGAAATTGTGGTGCTTTGTTTTTATGTTGTTAATGACCCCAGGAATAGTAGCTGCTGTGGTGTGCAGCAGCTAATGGGGATCAAAACTAATAAACTAATAAACCAAGCTCCTACATGAGGACATATACATTCATCATTTCTTAAAATGTATCTTTCAGCTTTGAGGCTATTTTTAAGCTACATTTACACAGATTTGTTATAAGACCAAATAACCTCTCAGTGTCACAGATGTATACTTGACATTTGGTTGCAAGAAAGTGAAAATGAAAGATTAATTTGATTTCAACAACAGTTAGTGTTACACTAATACACAGCACAAACATCTTTAACCCTTTCATGCATGAATTATGAGAACCTTAGTTGAGTTTATTTATTTATTTATTTATTTTTTTTACTGTTTTTTATTCCTCCTTAGACATGAAAAAAACAATGAGATTGAGGTTTTTTTTTTTTTTTTGGTTTGTTTTACATGGATGTACAAAAATGTCCACTCAGCTACACCATGAATTTTATTCTTGAAGCAAAGAAACATGTATTTAAAACCCAATATCATAAAGTGATATGAAAACAGTGAAATGAAAACCATGTTTAATGCAGCTAATCTGATGTTTTTAACATATTCTAATACTAGTTATTTCTCACTTCATGGAGATAATATGCAAAAAATAACAATTAACAATTGATTTCCACTCAAGAACCAATCAAGAACAGCAAAGTTACAATAATGGTATGAATTGCAGTTTATGAGATGATGCGTAAGTGTCCACTGTGTTGGCTGATATGGAACTAAAACAACTAAACCCATGAATATACAAGAGAACAGCTGGAGAATAACTGTCCACTGTCGTGACCACTATGCATGAAAGGGTTAAGGCTTCAACCCAGTCCAAACAAATGAGGAACTGGTGAAGGTTTGGGTATGTTTCTCCAAGAGTAGAATACAAAGGATTGCTTTTTGCTATTGTGACCAAAAGTCAAAAATTCAGAATAAAAATAAAGGATGTGGAGTTGATTTGGATTTTTTTTTTTTTTTTTTTTGTGACATGAACTGTTTAGGTTTAGGTAGTAATCATTCTAGAGTCTGTGAGAATCCTTCAACCAGTGCTCATCATCATTATACAGGGTGTATCAAAAAAAAAAAAAAAAAAAACCTTTTGAAAAATTAGCCCCAGTTCCGCATTGGATAATTTTTGGAATTTTCTTTTATGGACGTCGGTAAGTAGGGGATTGGTGGACATTTGTCCAAATTTAAAGACCCAGGTTTTCATGCATGAGTGAGCAGGGGCAAAATGTGCAATCCAAGTTAAAACTGGTTTGCGCGAAGTAGCAGTGGTATTTAAATCCATAGGAGGGGACAATGGGCATCCATCTTGTTTTCCACAAAATTGCCAGGTTACAGCATTAACACTTTGGCCACCATGTCAATTTCATTTCCCTACCCATGGGAGCTGTTCTGTAGAGAAAATATGCTTTGTTTGGAAAGATCTGGATGAATATTCAGATTCAGCTACTGGGTAATTCCATACAGGATCACTTACACCCAGAAAGATTGCATACATATTTGTGTCATTTTATTTATAATACAGGGTATATAAAAAAAAACTATACATTTTGAAAAATTACCCCCAGTTCCGTATTTGATATTTTTTGGAATTTTCTTTTATGGACGTCGGTAAGTAGGGGATTGGTGAATATTTGTCCAAATTCACAGACCCAGGTTTTCATGCATGAGTGAGCAGGGTTAAAGAAAGAAAGAAATTTGCCCCTGCTCACTCATGCATGAAGACCTGATTCTGTAAATTTTGACAAATATCCAAATACCCACCAATCCCCTACCTACTGACATCCATAAAGGAAAATTCCAAAAATTATCAACTGAACTGAACAGAACTGGGGGTTATTTTACAAAATGTACAGTTTTGTTTTTTTTTATACACCCTGTATTATAAATAAAATAACACAAATATGTATGTAATCTCTGGGTGTAGGTGATCCTGTATGGAATTACCCAACAGCTGAATCTGACTATTCATCCAGATCTTTCCAAACAAACCATACTTTCTCTACGGTCCCATTTATAAAGACATTTCAGCTCCTTGCCGTTGAACACCATTAAGAAATTTTTCGATTAATTGTGAAACACCACTGGATCAAGTTGGTGATCACTGTTTATCTCTGTTGGCAGCTGAATGACATCTGCTAAGGGCATCTGTTCCAAGGAGAGAGGCCATTAGTATCACAAATACACACATCCAAACACACACTTAAGCAACAACAGCTGACTGGAGCCAATGATGCTCTAAGATACGATTGCCTAGGGCTAGAGAGTAGCAATACTTATTCTCTTCTGCACCCTCCCACCTATTGTGTGAATAAAAGTATAAATGGGTCATCCATTATGAATAGACATACAGATACTGTCACATGTCCAATATCTTGATTAGCTTTGCTTGATCTGTCATTTTGCAAATTTTGTAAATTGCCTTTTTTCCAGCTCCATCTTTCTGCTTTTCCTTCCCTTCCTTCCTCATTCCCCTTCTATCACCACACTGTAAATTGGTTATACATTATAGATGACCAGATACACACTGAGGCAGAGGTCTTTCCATTGGTAGTGAAGGAGAAATGGAAAGTGGCGGTGAAAATATGCGATGTACTGAGGCGCATAGAATTCCCTGAAATACCACTTGCAATAATTTTAAATTTTTACCAGAAAATACAAAATTCCAGTCACTGTAACTCTAGGACATCACATGCACCTTGTGTCGTCTGCTGTGGAATTGTTCTTTGACCAACCCCAAAAACCCTTACAATGTCTCTGATACTTACCTGCACATAACATCTCCAGGGTTCCTGTAGGTAGGTTTTGAGTGGTGTCCAACTCTCCCCGCATTACTGTGGTGTAAAAACCAGGCTGTAGCTTCCAGGATTCAGAACAAAGCCAACGAAGAAATGCCAAACTCCGCGTTTTTTTGAATGACCTTTAGGCTGAGTCAAGGGACAATGACTGCGAAGCCAGTGTTCATTCATTCATTCATCATCTGAACCGCCTTTATCCTCATTAGGGTCACTGGAGCCTATCCCAGCTACGTATGGGGTAAGGTGGGGTACACACTGTACGAGTCATCAGTTCATTGAAGGACTGACATAGAAACAAACAACCCATCACTCTCACATTCACACCTATGGGCAATTAAGATTAACCAATTAACCTATCAGTGCATGTCTTTGGATGGTGGGAGGAAGCCGCAGTACCTTTTCTAACAGGGGTCTGGGATACAAAACAATAAGGACAAATATCATAATATAGTTTTATATTGTGATAAATATCATATTGATTATTAATACTGATGTTTATATCTCAAATCAGTGTGAATAGGACATCTTACAGCTGTAGCCATGATATGTCCCAATATTTTTGTCCATATAGTTTGTAAACATCAAGATTTCCTTAAAGTTTAATGGAAGATTTTTCTTCCTAAATGAGATGTGAAATAGTAGATGATTATTTATGGTAGAAAATTGTTATTTGGCAATGGCTACTGCCACAGTACTGTGGCACAAAATATTGGTTTGTCTGTTGCCACAGAACCAATCAAATGATCCACATTTTGCAAATCTGAACATTGTCCTAGTGCAGGGGTGTCAAACTCATTTTAGTTCAGGGGCCACATTCAGCTAAATTTGATCTGAAGTGGGCCATACCAGTGAAATAATAACATAATAATATATAAATAATGTCAACACCAAACTTTTCTCTGTGTTTAAGGGCAAAAAAAATAAACACATTACATTAGGAAAAGATTATCTACAAACTATCCTTTCAAACAATGTGAACAACATGAATAAACTGAAAAAAAAAAAGAGTAACTTTAACAGTATTCTGCCTCAGTTTATCATTTACACATGTACATTATAACCTATAGATCACAGCGGATCTACAAATATATTCAATATTTAGTGACGGGCAGAATATTGTTAAAATTGTACTTACTTCTCTTTAGACATTTCATATTTGTTCAGGTTATTCGTATTTGTTTGTGAAATTATACTTTGTTTTAGTGTAAATACATGAAAATATTTACATTTACAAAGAGAAAAATTTGGAGTTGTCATCATTTATTTGTTATTATGATAGTATTTTACCGATTTGACCCACTTGAGATTGAATTGGTCTGAATGTGGAACCTGAACTAAAAGGATTGTTAATATTTTTGTGTAATTTTTGCTTTTCACAAATTCATCCCAAGGGCCAGACTGGACCCTTTGGCGAGCTGGATTTGGCCCCCGGGCCACATGTTTGACTCCTGTGTCCTAGTGGATGATTTATTTAAAACACAGGCAAATTTCTCAAATGCGGCAGAACAGTCACCACATCTCATGCTGTTTGCCTGCATGCTGAAACTGAAAGTGTGAATAGGCACACAAACCAGCTTTTGGTAACTGGTACTCTATCTTTTTCCTGTAACCCAAGGGTCTCAAACATTCGGCCCGGGGGCCAAATGCGGCCCACCAAAGGTTCCAATGCGGCCCCTGGGATGAGTTTTTGAAGTGCAAAAATTCCACAGTCAAGGCTGTGGAACTTATTTTAGTTCAGGTTCCACATACAGACCAATAGGATCTACAGTAAAATAATAACAGTATAATAACCAACAAAAAATTATGACTCCATATTTTCTTCTCGGTTTGATGTGAAAATAATAATATTACACTATGCCTATTGTTAAATAATGGCAACTTCAAATTTCTGTCTTTGTTTTAGTGCAAAAAATAGTATTAAATTATGAAAATATTTACATTTATAAACTATCCTGTAACGATAAAATGTGAATAACCTGAACAAATATGGACAACCTGAAATGTCTATAGAAAATTAAGCACAATTTTAACAGTTTTCCGCCTGGTACTAAGTGTTTAGTGTCTTTGTAGATTTGATCCATAATGCACATGTAGAAATGATAAGTTGAGGCAGAATATTGTTAAAATTGCAATTATTTTTCTTAAGAAATGTCAGTTTTTTCCGGTTATTCACATCTTTTTTGTTTGGATAGTTTACAAAAGTAAGTGTTTTCATAATTTAATGTTTGTTTTTTTTTAACTAAGACAAAGAACAATTTGGAGTTGTCATTATTTTTAGGTTATTATGTTATTATTTTACTGGTCCGGCCCACTGGAGATCAAAACAGGCAGAATGTGGCCCCTGAAAGAAAATGAGTTTGAGACCCCTGCTGTAACCGGACAGGCACATGGTATGTATGATGCTTATCGCTACAGTACTGTGGCAGTGGGGTTACAGGTGACAGGTTACCAGTCTACACATGATATAACGAAGGCACTGAGTGGCTCTGTGTTTATAGACAAAAAATGAGAAAGTAGTCCCACAGTACTTTGTTTTCTCTCTTTCTTATTCATATTTCTTTTGATAGTAATAATGATGTAGTTAAAAGACTTGGTAGAAGGATGATTAAGACGGAGCTATCAGGCAGGAGGTAAAGAGGGAGTCATTATACACTAGTCAACATTTGCTAGGGATCAGGACTATAACTTTGCTATATTCAGGGGTGTAATTCTGGAAACTTGACAGTTTATTTTCCCAGTGGAGTACAGCCTGCGGATGCGGATGGTGGCCACACACATTATTGACATCACACCGTATGTGTTTCAGAACATTCTGAGTGGTTTCAGTGAAAACAAAATTGGAAGAGTAATTGTTGTGAACTCTAATTTCTAGGGTTGTATCACCCTTTTGCCTGAAAGTGCAATAAAAATTTATGTTTTTTTACCTTTTGGTCCATTTTTCTTTACATGACTAGCCAAAGTACACACATAATATATGAAGTCACCCAAAATATTATACAACATTAATTACTGTGCAAATATAAAACTGATCCCTAGCAAATGTTGACTAGTATAGATATGTTGAGGATATGTTGAATGTTTGGGGGTTTTTTTGGTAGAAATTTAGAGGTTTATTATCATTTAAAATCATAGTCATGGATTAAAAAACAAAACAAAAAAACAAATCAATGTTGAGAGAAATTAAGTAAAAAAAAAAAAAAAAACATCTATGGGGAATTTTGGAAGCAACGATAACAATTTAAACAAAACTAACAAATGCACTGATATTCAACCCAATATAAAACTATACTATGACATTTGTCGTTATTGTTTTATAATCCAGACCCTTGTTAGAAAAGAAACACCAATTCAATGTGTCCGAAAACTTTTCTCCATATAGTGTATGACAATGGCAATTATGCTATGAGGCTACAGATATGGTAGTAATATGGTATTACAATAATATAGTTACATAAATCCATTAGAAGTGGAAAAATGGAAGTTTAAAATCATTTGTTGACATGGCTAAAAAGCAGGAGGGAATTAAGTTTAAGAATGATCTAAGGATAGGAAATGAACTCAAGACATTTAAAAAAGAATGTATTTATAATAAAACAGGGAAATTACTTGGGAAAGTGTATAAGTAGGAAATAATACAATCGTAAATGAATACAGAAATAGATGTGGAAAAAACATCCATTTCTGTCTCACTGTCTTTATTCATTTATTCTTACATTACTTCTCCATATTGTTTTGCAGTATTATTTGATGTATTTTCATTTGTCATGTCTCTCATCTTAAGGTTCCATGCATACCTGGAAGGTTGCATTCATTGTCTCGATAGACTCTCACAACGCTGACAGCATCAATATTCATATTCGGCTTCTCGTCTTCACTGTCACCCAGCTTTCACATTGTAAAAACAAACAGTCACACAGGTAGACTGCTGATGAGTTCACTAGAGCAGCAGTTCTACGCAAACACTTCATCAAGCAATCCAGTACCTGAAGAAAAACAACAACAACAACAACAACAGTGGTTAGATAGGATTCTTCAATACTTTTTGCCTTAATCACAAATAAACATTAAATGACTGTGTAATGTGAAAGGTTTCGTACTATGATGAACCCACGTAGAATTATCACCAGCTCTTTTCAGCTTTTGAGTTTATGAACCAAAAATGATTTTATGGTTTGGTTTTACAATGGTCATCACCTCCATTTCAGGCACCAGCTGGCAATTGTTTTGAGCAAAACAATCTGTGATACCCACTGTGCACAGTCTGCCACAGCACAAAACACACAGGCACAGTTAGCGAGGTGGGACTGAGGGTCTAGTAACCAGGTAGAGCCAGATTTACAGTACAGACTGATGACAAAGGGAAACTCGGAATACATTAAAAGAGAAACATTACAATGCAGGAGCCTCCATACCGGCGCACAGTATGGTACATTTGAACAAGTTTCATCCAGGAACGCTCTGCGGTATGTAGGAAAATGCTGAGCAAGGCCGAGCTGATGCTGATAGAGGATGGCGAGAGGAAGAGGAAGGACTTTTCACACCTCAAACTCCAAGTCACACTTCATTTTGCACATGTGAACCAGTTAGTTTTCATGTCACTTTGCCGTTCCATGAGCCCACTAGAGAACTTTGACAAACCTGTGTCTTATCATCACACATATAATTAATGCTGATTGGATGGTTTTGTCATACCCGCAGCCAGACGTTAGTCTGGTTTTGTCTGTCTTTTATGTTTTGTTTGTCATTTCCTGTTTTATTTTGTTAAGTTTCCCCTCATGTGTCTTGTCTGTCGTCTTTACTTCCTGTTCCCTGTTCTCCCTGACCTCTTACCTGATTACCTGTCTCCGCCCTGATTTGCTCCACCTGTGTCTAGTTGTCTTCCCTCCCTTTTGTGTATTTAAACCCTGTCTCTTCCCTTAGTCAGACGCCAGTTTGTAACTCTTGTAGTTCTAACCAGCGTTTTGACCTCGTTTGTTCGTTTTGTCTGCCTGTTGTGACCCTTTTTGGATTCCTCGGTTTTTTGCCTTCTGCCTGCTCCCTGTCGGTTTTGTCTGCCTCATCTGGTTTCCTGGTTTCGATCTTCTCGCCCTGACTTTTTGGTACGTGAGTATTTGTCTAGCCCTTATGTCCTGTTGCCTGAGTGATAGCCTGCCTGTGCATGACCTGTTTCCGTCCCTGACCTCCCTTTGCTTTTCCCCAGTCGGGAAAAATACCCCAAACGCCGCTCGGGGAGACGGGCTGCCGCCCTCAAACCGGAGGACGAATCAGAGGAGGATTTCTCCTACCATTATCCTCAAGATTCTGTCACTATTATTACTCTTACACTTTTGTGTAACTAATAAACCTTTTGAACCTTATTTTTGTGTCCGAGTTCCTGCATTTGGATTCAGTGTTTGTACTAACGCCTTCACAGGTTTAAATCAGGGGTGTCAAACTCCTTTTAGTTCACGGGCCAGATTCAGCTAAATTTGATTTGAAGTGGGCCAAACCAGTAAAATAATAACATAATAATATATAAATAATGTCAACTCCAAACGTTTCTCTATGTTTTAGAGCAAAAAAAGTTAATTTACATTATGAAAAGGTTACTATTGTTTCAAAAAATGTGAATAACATGAACAAAGTGAAAATATACAGGGTGGGGAAGCAAAATTTACAATATTTTGAGGCAGGGATTGAAAGACAGTGTATGACCAATTAGTTTATTGAAAGTCATGAGAATTTATTTGCCACAAGGAAACTGACATAATAGAAAATGTTTTTATTCTATGTGTCCTCCTTCTTTCTCAATAACTGCCTTCACATGTTTCCTGAAACTTGTGCAAGTGTTCCTCAAATATTCGGGTGACAACTTCTCCCATTCTTCTTTAATAGTATCTTCCAGACTTTCTCGTAATAGTTTTGCTCATAGTCATTCTCTTCTTTCCATTATAAACAGTCTTTATGGACACTCCAACTATTTTTGAAATCTCCTTTGGTGTGACGAGTGCATTCAGCAAATCACACACTCTTTGACGTTTGCTTTCCTGATTACTCATATGGGCAAAAGTTTCTGAAAAGGTATGGATAATAGTGTTAGGTATGATTATGACATCAATATATGTTTGGTTTCAAAACAATTGACGTAGTGCCTGCTGAGAAAAAACAGCTAAATGTTCATTGTAAATTTTGCTTCCCCACCCTGTAAGTATAATTTTAACAGTATTATACCTGAGTTTATCATTTACACATGTACATTATAACTTACAGATCACATTGGATCTACAAAAACACAAAACATTGAGTAACAGGCAGATTATTGTTAAAATTGTACCTACTTCTCTTAAGACATTTCAGGTTATCCACATTTTTTGCAAAATTATACTTTGTTTTAGTGTAAATACATGAAAATATTTACATTTACAAAGAGAAACATTTGAAGTTGTCATTATTTATATGTTATTATTGATAGTATTTTACTGAATCCTGCCCACTTGAGATTGAATTGGTCTGAATGTGGAACCTGAACTAAAAGGATTTTTAATATCTTAGTGGAATTTTTGCATTTCACAAATCCATCTCGAGGGCCGCATTGGACCCTTTGGCGGGCCGGATTTGGCCCCCGGGCCGCATGTTTGACACCTGTGGTTTAAATCAAATCAAATCAAATTTATTTATATAACACCAAATCATAACAAAAGTTATCTCACGACACTTTACATACTGAATTGGTCGAAACCAGACTCTAAGCCAATTTACAGAAACCCAACAGAATCCTCCAGGACAAACACGTGTGACTGCTGACAGTGGAAGGAAAAACTTTCTTTTAACAGGAAGAAACCTGGAGCAGACCCAGACTCCTGGAGGATGGATGTCTGCCATGACCAGTTGGGGTGAGAGATAGAGGGTAAAGGAGGAGAAAAAGATAAAGAGATAGAGATAGAGAGAGACTGGGGGAGAAGGGGGGCGGTAGGGGGAGACACATGGATGCAGTTGATGCACAGATAACTGAACTAGAACTGTCAAAAGTAGATCAGCTGGTGTTAATAGAATTACTAGAAACCATTATCATTATTATTATTATTATTATTAACTGAGCCATGTTCAGTTTGAGCCTGACCTCTGTTGAGTTCCTCTTTCAAAATGTGGCTGTTTGGTCCAGAACATCTATCAAAGACCTCAGTAGATCATAGACTATGCAGAGGGACAGTTAGATATGTGGTTATGAGTTATTCTAGTAGATAACTTTTTTTTGTATTTTAAACTCAAAAACATTACAATATTGTAGCACACGAGAAAAAAAAAAAAAAAAAAAAAAAAAAAAAAAAAAACCTGAATAGAAGTCCATAATTACACTGGGTTACAAAAAAATGTTTTTTGCAAGTTGTCTAGGTTTTTTCATCTGAATTAGGACCATTTTGCACTGCTAAATCCAAAAATGACATCTGTTTTTCTCAACCAGGTCAGGTTTTTTTGCTAATTTGATTTTGAAAAATTTGATCTTCTCACAAAATTGATTGCATTTTTGTGACTTTATCAGTTGATTTTTTTTGTATAGTTCTCACCCAAAATAGGTTTTAAGAGAAAAAAAATCATTTTCTAACAGGATTCCTGTTAGATACAATGGTGTATTCACCGCAGATGTAGCAGAATATGTCAGGCTTATTTTTGCAAGATCTTCTAGTTGAAGCCATTTCATTCACCTGTAATATTAAAAAAAAACATTAATCATAAATTGGCAAAAGTAAAATCTTCAGAACTCATTTATTGCAAGAAATATGAAAGAATTTTGTATCATATGATGTGAAAATGCCCATAAATGTAAGCAAAAATGTTAAAAAGCCAATATGTAGCATGGTTCAGAAAGTTGACCTGATTGAGCAAAATTAATGTGATTTTTTGATTCAGCACACCAAAATTATCCTAAATCAGCTCAAAAAACTTAAACAATAAATTTGATGTTGACCAGTGTTATTGCATTAAAAACCGCTGGATATTTTTTTTTGTCTAAATACATGATCCCTTAGCTGATGCTGTGGCTGTAATGCGTCGATCACCGTAAAATGTTACAAAGCCCTCCCCTTCCTCACAAAACTCTAATTAAACACTGCTCATACTATTACCAGAAGTGTATATAACCATGTGTTGAAATTTTACTTAACTTAACCCTGTGTTTTCCAACCTTGGGGTTAGGAACCCACATGGGGTCACCTGGAATTCAAAAGGGGTTGCCTGAAATCTCTAGTAATTGATCAAAATGAATAAAAAACTTACTGATAAAAAAATATACGGAGAGTTGAGAGAGACGATCACAATATATAAAAAACAAACTGTGAAGCTGAAACTGAAGCACTGTGGTTCTGTTTATCTTTCAAATGTTCATTGTGGTCAGTTTCAGATGCTGCAGCTCTTTCATAATTCATAGTTTGAGTTCTTGTTTGTTCAGTATTAATTGTCAGCCTTGTAAATCCAAGCTGGACTGACTGTACATATCCTGACCAAGGAAAATAAAATTGTCACTTCGTGCAGTAATCTACACCTGGCTTTTCTGCCTCCGTCCATAATAATATACATTACATAGCCTAAATGTCACCTAAAATTAACGTTTATTTGCAACATAGTATAGCAAACTATTACACAATCAAAAACAAATTAATTTTGGCAAAACAATGTCTCTGTTCTGGGGTCGCCAGAAATTTGTGATGTTAAAATGGAGTCATGAGCCAAAAAAGGTTGGGAACCACTGACTTAACTCATAAAGACCCAGTGCTACTTTTGTGGCAGTTCCCAAATAAATTTTTCCTCTCTATTTAAAATTTCTTAAGTGATTTATCAACATTTATTAAACTATTATCCTCTGTATTTTACATTTTTTCAGTAACAATCATGTATTTTCCTATATTTAATTCACTGATCGTGTAAATCAGGGGTCTCAAACTCATTTTCTTTCAGGGGCCACATTCAGCCTGATTTGTTCTCCAGTGGGCCGCATCAGTAAAATAATAACATAATAACCTATAAATAATGGCAACTCCAAATTTTTATCTTTGTTTTAGTGCAAAAAAACCCCATTGAATTATGAAAATACTTACTTTTATGAACTGCCCAAACCAAAAAAA
Organism: Sphaeramia orbicularis; assembly: GCF_902148855.1. Classification (NCBI taxonomy): domain Eukaryota; kingdom Metazoa; phylum Chordata; class Actinopteri; order Kurtiformes; family Apogonidae; genus Sphaeramia; species Sphaeramia orbicularis. The sequence continues at coordinate 44,320,956 of NC_043971.1, read as the reverse complement.
ATATGAATAACCTGAAAAAGCTGAAATTTCTTGAGAAAAATAAGTGCAATTTTAACAATATTCTGCCTCAATTTATCATTTCTATATGTGCAGTATGGATTGGATCTACAAAGACACTAACCACTGAGTAAAAGGCAGAAAATTGTTAAAATTGTGCTTAATTTTCTTTAGACATTTCAGGTTGTTCATATTTGTTCAGGTTATTCACATTTTATTGTTACAAGATAGTTTGTAAATGTTAATATTTTCATAATTTAATGTTATTTTTTGCACTAAAACAAAGACAAAAATTTGAAGTTGTCATTATTTATAGGTGTAATGTAATATTTTTTTCACATCAAACCAAGAAGAAAATATGGAGTGATTATTTTTTGTAGGTTATTATGTTATTATTTTACTGTAGATCATATTGGTCTGTATGCGGAACCTGAACTAAAATGATTTCCACAGCCTTGACTGTGGAATTTTTACGCTTTGCAAATCCATCCCAGGGGCCGCATTGGAACCTTTGGCGGGCCGCATTTGGCTCCCAGGCCGCATGTTTGAGACCCCTGGTGTAAATGTTCATAAAAGCTCAGATTATAGTTGAAGGCTATTAAATCAGAAACCAAGAAAACTGAAGAAAAAGTGACTTTTTCAGCAAAAATTATCAATAACTGAACATAAAAACAAGTGTCTCCATCCACTGTTTTTTTTTGTTTTGTTTGTTTGTGAAGCATCTTTGAGTGTCCAAAAAATTGCTATATAAGTGTGATGTATTATTATTTATTATTATTTATTATTATTACTGTCATTGATCCAACTCCATGAGCTTTACTGGTGAATCAATGTTGTAGAAGATAAGTGTTTTCACAGTAACTACAGAGCCTCTGAACGTCCAAATGAGTCATATCTAATGACCATAAAAAGATGACAAACTGCATTTTACCTGAATTATTTACATGTATTGATAGGATGAGTGGATCAGAAGTTATTAACCCTTTCATGCATGAATTATGAGAATCTTAATCAAGATTGTTTTTTCCTGAGTGTTTTTATTCCTCTTTAGGCATGAAAAAAAAAAACAATGTGACTGATTTTTTTTTTTTTTTTAAATCAACCTGTTTTTCATGGAGTTATAAAAATGTCCACTCAGCTACACCATGAATTTTATTCTTGAAGCAAAGAAACATGTATTTAAAACCCAATATCATAAAGTGATATGAAAACAGTGAAATGAAACCATGTTTAAAGCAGCTAATCTAATGTTTTCTCACATTTTAACATATTCTATACTGGTTATTACTCACTTCATGGAGATAATATGCAAAAAATAAATATTAACAATTGATTCCCAGTCAAAAAACAATCAAGAACAGCAAAGTTACAATAATGGAATGAATTGCAGTTTATGAGATGATGCATAAGTGTCCACTGTGTTGGTTGATATGGAACTAAAACAACAAAACCCATGAATATACAAGAGTAAAGCTGTAGAGTAACTGTCCACTGTAGTGACCACTATGCATGAAAGGGTTAATTAAACATTTTAGATCAGTAGATAATTTCGGTGGCTTTTGGCTGTTTGGGTCTTTATGGGTTAAATCTGTTTCTTAAAAAAACTAGCTATTCAATATCCGACCTGAACTACTGTGTCGAGAAAAGACGAATATGTTGAAGTTCAGTTTTGTACGGCAGTAGGTGTTTCAGTGATAACAGGTGTTCATGAGTTCCTGTCTGTGCCCAGTGATGCATTTTCACAAGGTTTTAAAATTGTAATGTCTTCTTGTAATGCCAGGGATTATTACACAGCTCAATCTACTGTTATCATCAGCAGAGTGGAAATAACTTCCAGGCATTACTGTGTTTGTGTGTTCGTGCAGTGGGATAAGTTGCACATCAAAGGCGTCAGAGAGGAAAGATAATGAAATACGTGAATGAGAAGCAACTCGAAAAACCTACAGCAGAGATGATTCTTATCACAGGTCATTTGACAATATTATAGGTATTTACAGTGTATCTTACCCTGGATCCCTCTGATATCTGAAATGGTAAGAAAAAAAAATTAAAAAAAGAAAAATACAACCCATCCAGGAACAGCGACAAGTGTTTTGCTTTTTATCTTCTAGATTTTTTTTGAGCCGGTTACTGCTATGAGCTGAGCTGTGCTGTTTCACTGACCACTTTGTTATTGGTTTTGTCTTTCAGTAAAACCACATGATATGATGGGCTCACATTTTTGTCACTGGATTTTTATCCAGTTACCATAGTCGCTATGACTTTTGCTGTCTGCGCTTGTACAAACTACTGTATATTTTAAAGGAGTTTCTGTTAAAAAAAAATATTAAAGGAGTCGTATGTAGGATTGTGGCCAAAACTGGTGCTGCAAACACATTCAAAACTCTGTGGAGCGTGGTATCCCCTTCCCCTCCCCCCCAGACTAGGGGTTGTCAGATCCAGTAGCAATGTGTGTCTATGTAACCGGTGGTATTTTCTCTGCGTTGTGTTTCTTTGTGTTGCGATGCAAGATGGACCAGCAGGATACAACGTTGAGATTGGAGGAGTAATTTCAGCCGTCAAACATATGCACAATCAATCAGTACTGACACACAATCCACCTGAACACCACACAGACAACAATATAGATAAAATTAAATGCCAAAAAGGAACATAAAATCACTTAATAATGCACGATGACAATGGATAAAATCAGATGACCTACCTCTTCCCGTAACGAGATATTACAAAAGGGAAGAGGAAGGGGAGGACCCCGACTTTATTTTGGGGTACCCCTGGAAGTACAAGAAGAAGACCGGACATAAATCAACGAAGAAGAGGGTGGAGGACCAAACAAAGCACAGGACTATGACTAAAACAATGCCAGGTAACACACTTAAATTAAAAGAATAATCAGAATAATAACATTATTATTCAAATCAATAAACTTATTCTTAACAAAAGATCCTGCACCACAAGGGGGCGCTACCTCCCAATTTATCAGGATTTAACAGTACTATAATAACTATGTTACATCTACTACAAGGAGCTACCATGGCAAGCGACGAGTCTTATTTTGGTGCTTATTCCAGGCCCAGTCTCTTCACCCGGGCCACGGTCTCTTCTCCCAGGGCCGGGCCGCGGTGTTTTCTCCCAGGACCAGAGCGCGACCTCTTCACCCCGGGCCTGGCCCCGGAGGAAGACGTTGCAGCCCAGGCCTGCCCAGGCTTGGTAAGAGCTACTGAGAACTGGGGGAGACCACGGGAGAGCCGGTGTCCATCCGTCCATCCATCCATCCATCCATCCATCCATCCATCCATCCATCCATCCATCCATTTTCTGTACCTGCTTTATCCTCACTAGGGGTCACTTGGAGCCTATCCCAGCTACTTACAGGCGAAGACGGGGTACACCCTGGACATGTCGCCAGTTCATCGCGGCTGACATATAGAGATGAACAATCACTCTCACATTCACACCCTGGGGGGCGTTTAGATTAACCTATCAGTGCATGTCTTTGGATGGTGGGAGGAAGCTGGAGTACCCGGAGAGAACCCACGCAGACACATGCAAACTCCACACAGAAAGGTCCCACCCCCATGGACTGGTGTTGGAATTGAATCCAGGACCTTCTTGCTGTGAGACACAAGTGCTGTCCACTGCACCACCGTGTCACCTATTGTTCTTTACTATTGCACTGAGGCCTCATGTCCAAATATGTTTAGTTAAACCTTTCAGTTAGGAATTTCTCAAAGACAGGAAGCATCTGTAAACACAGGGTGACCTTGAACCTTTTCGTTATAACCATACCTACAGACAATGCACACACATTTGACAATCTAGACTCACTACTGTTGAGTCCTCAGCGCTGCGTCGGTCTTCAAATTCTTCTCCGTTTTCAGTCATCTCCATGTTTCAAAAGCATTTCCTACATATCCTTGTTTTGTTTCTCACTTTGTATTTGGGAATAAAAAGAGGCCTTTTAGGTTTAGTAACATCAGACATTTATGATCAGAAATGCTCCAGCTGCAGCTCAGTGGGAACTGGCAACCTGGATGCTGAAAGGCTACAGACTTGGTGATTGGCAGATGGGTGATGGGTGGAGCATCAGACCAAGATACAAAATGACAACATAAACATTATTTAGGCACTGACACTTAGCTTTTTAAATGCAAATATTCTGGCTGGACTACTACTGTTGGTGATATCAGTATTTGAAATGAACATGATTCCTTAATGTCTGGTGACATTCAGGGCCATTTTATGATTACTGAGAACATAATTCTTGCATAAAGCTCCTTTAAAATGTTGCATGTTGTCTTCGCTTGATTTCCTTGTGCACTGAACCAAGGGAATGGATGATGTGCATGTTATTACGTTTTAAGTCATCATATTCTATGCCATAAATCACATGTATCCAAATGGTTTCCCCATTATGTTTACATAGAATGAGAATACTTGGCACACAGAGTTAGAATAATTATCATAGTCCTGTGTAACTGACTGTGTTGCAGTTACACATGGTTACATACTATGCCAATGGTTTGCTTAATTAGCTGCAAGCAGAGCAGGTATCAGTGTAAACCACAGTGTTTTGTTACCTCATTTTTGTTGTTTGAGGCATGAATAAATCCCCACTTAGTGTTGATGTGCATAAGGCAGTATAATGCAAATGAGGGTTCAATAGTAGCGACTAAAATAAAGACTTTTTGTTTATTTACACATAAGATTAGAAAATCTGGTGGAATTTTGCATCATTAAAATGCAAAGTTAATAAGTTATGCTTTGGCAGAATAAAACAATGCAATAGTGTACATGTTCACACTCCCAAATTCTTATGTACTAAGACTTTAACCAGGGCATTTGGAAAAAACAACATTTTTCAATGTGCGATGTAGGTGTTCTTTATTAGAAGAGCAGAGTCGTTTATATGACATCTAGACAATGCCATAGCTACCGTTTGATTAGGAATAAGAATAAAATAATTCAGGCAGGATTAGAAACACAGACTGGGGAAGGTTACGAATAAGACAGGAGACATAATACAGAAATAAATACAGCAGATAATGCCATAACCACCATAAGCATCCCTTACACCTCCTAGTTTGTGCTGGTCGTCAGCATCGACTGGTCCATTTTGGCAGTTTCCAGCTTCTCACAATTTACACTGACTACCTTCTCGTACTCCACATATTGGAAATTGATGCTGTAGAGCAGGGGGTCAAACTCATTGTAGTTCAGGGGCCACATACAGCCCAATTTGATCTGAAGTGGGTCAGACCAGTAATAACAGTAGTAGATAATAACAGTGAAAAAAAGGAACATTACAATATGAAAATGTTTATTATCCTTTAAAAATGGGAATAACATGAGCAACCGTGGACAACCACAAATTCCTTAAGAAAACTAAGTGCAATTTTAACAATATTATTCCTCCACTTATCATTTACACATTGTGCATTACAACTTATAGATCGCACTGGATCTATAAATACACAAAACATTTAGCAACAGGCAGAATATTGTTAATTGCTCTTATCTATATTATAAAAGGGAAGCGGACTCTGTCTGGGTGTCTTGGGCATCACACAAAATCCATAAAGAGCTGACTGCTGCAGTTTGGCATACTTATGTACTTTTGGTCAAGGAAGAGACTAGCGTAAATGGCAAGTTGATAAGACCAATAGTTTGGGAGATGTTAGTAATATTAGAATACAATAGCCTTACAATCACATTGCTATGCCCAGAATCATAGAATCATCATTGAAGTGGGTTACCTAGCTACAGATAAACAATAGGGCCACATTCTCATGATGTTAAATTTCATGTGCAGAAACAGACATGCCAGCTGAGAGGTTATTCAACTGAAAATGACAGCGCAATTTACCAAAAAAGTAAAGAAAGTAAAGGAATGAAGTGTATCAGAGGATCTAGAACCCATGGTTCCACATGGGTCAAAGCGCTAGTTTTTCTTTAGACATTTCAGGTTGTTCATATTTGTTCAGATTCATCTAATTTTTTGTGAAAGGATAGTTTGTAGATGTAAACATTTTCATGCAAGTTTGCTTTTTTACACCAAAACAAAGAGAAAAATTTGGAGTTGTCATTATTTATAGGTTTGTTGTCAGTAGGCCTATTGGTTAGCAGCACGGAGGAACAGAGCAGAGCTGAGGCAACATGTCCAGGTGCAGGCCATAGTTTCCTTTATTCGTTCTCACCAAAATGCAGAGAAAAATATTACAAAAAGAGACAGGTAAGAAGTTAAATTAAAGCCGCAAGCGCATCTAAAGGCCCTCGCCACAGGCACGTCCAGTAGAAGTATGTCCATCGTTCAGCAGGTGGCACTCTAGCCCTAAATTTTGTGTCTTCTGATGAATGGGTGTAGGCCTGGGAGATTGACAACTGACTCAAATTTGAAACAAATCAGTGTTCGTATGTCCGAACTGAACAAATTTTTGTATAAATAAATCTGTAGGGGGCGCTATGGAGCCAAAATTCAATTTGTTCCATTGAATGGGTGTAGGCCTGTGAGATGTACCACTGAGTCAAATTTGAGCCAAATGGGTGATCGTATGTCTGAACTGATGCAATTTTCGTGAAGGTAAATTTGTAGGGGGCGCTACTGAGCGAAGTGGCAATTTCTTTTGATAAATGGGTGTAGGCCTGGGAGATTGACTACTGATTCAAATTTGAGCCAAATTGGTGTTCGCATGTCTAACATGAAGTAATTTTCATAAAGGTAACATTGTAGGGGGCGCTATGGCGCCGAATTTAATTTTTTTCTGATAAATGGGTGTAGGCCTGGGATATAGATGTCTGAGTCAAATTTGAGCCAAATTGGTGTTCGTATGTCCGAACTGAAGCAATTTTAATAAAAAATATTTTAAAAAATTTTGTAGGGGGCGCTGTATTGCAAAATTTCAGTTTCTTTTGATAAATAGGTGTAGGCCTTGGAGACAGATGTCTGAGTCAAATTTGAGCCAAATCGGTGTTCGTATGTCCGAACTAATGTCATTTTTTTAAATGTACATTTGTAGGGGGCGCTATAGTGCGAAATTTCAATTTCTTTTAATAAATGGGCGTAGGCCTGGGAGATAGACGTCCGAGTCAAATTTCAGACAAATCGGTGTTCGTATGTCTGAGCTGAAGCAATTTTTGTGATGGTAAATTTTCGAAAAAACTTCGCAAAGTTTGCAACCTCGTCACACAAAAACGGTGATGCCGATTCAAAAAATTCAGCTAACTTTTGATGCCCCACTTCTCTAGATACTGTACACTGATTTTGAGCTCATTTGGCCAAACGGCTTAGTAGGAGATAGTTAAAATACAACGTCAGCGAAAACGCTGACTCAGCATTTTGGAAATTTCAATCCAATATGGCCGACTAAGGGTTGGTTTAGGGGCGTGGCCATAATAGTATTTTTTGTTTGTCTCCTCATGATGAATCTGTGTACTGATTTTCGTGGCTCTACGACAAACTTTATTTTGGACGCGCTCCCATTGGCGCAATGCATTTCCACTTTTCAAGGGGGCGCTGCCGCAACATTTCTTTACCGACATCTACGAAACGTATATGTAAATTCAATTTCTCACACTTCTGAATTTTAGGCAAAATTTGGTGAGTTTTCGTAAATGTTCAGAGGGTCAAAATTGAGCTCAAAGCGCAGGAGAAAGAAAAAAATAAAATAAAATAATAATAATAATAATAATAATCTGAGCAAGAACAATACAGCCGTTTCCGTGGCAACCACGTATTTGGCCTTATTTGAAAGCTCTCGAGCTCCCCTACATGTCTGTGGGGTCAGATGTCACGTGTCGTGCACTTACACCCATGTGACTGACCCCGAGTGGGCGTGTCCCATTGACTCCCATTCATTCTGTGCAGGTGTAAATATGCGATTTGTGCACATGTCATATACATCTTCGGAAAGGTCTCAGTGCCGTGAATGTGAATGTGTGTGAGAGTGGCGACAGTGGCGAAAGGCGACCGCGTCACTGGCGATTTTGTCCCCATGCGCCCACTGCAGACTCAATAGGCCCTGCGCCGGCTTTACTCGGCTTGGGCCTAAATATACTATCCGTGCAAAGCATCACCAGAGTCCAGTCCAGGCAGCACACACACCACACAGTGAAAATGAAAAAGAGCAGCCTTTTATAGGCTGTCCTATCCCCCAAGCCTATCCTATGCTGAATACACAGGTAGGTTTACCATCTCCCCAGTTAACTATTTAAAGATAAAAATTTCTCAACAGTTCCACTATTTACCCCATTAACAACATATAAAAATATATGCTTTATTAAATTAACAATGAATAATTTTAAAATATCCATAAGATAATTTTAATAGGTCATTCAGTTAAAACACCCTTGCTATTCCTGCCCCAATGGTTCCTCCCGGAACCTTCTTAAAGGTGCTCTGGTGCTCTTTATGCCGGAACATCTGGGACCAGACACAAAGACACAGGCAAGTTAATTTCATGCAAGTACCCCATCTATTTTCAATATTACCTATTCTTCTTCCTCTATTTTCAGACCACATCGACCACCAAGAGCGACACAACGAAAAATAAACACTTTAAAACATAATGTGCGTTTCTCTTATTCAGTAATGGACTTGCTACATTACAAGGTTATATTAGTATTTTATCAGTCCAACCCACTTGAGACCTTTATATGGCCCCTGAACTGAATAATGTTGATGTCTTCAGTGTAATTTTTGCATTTCACAAATTCATCCCACGGGCTGGACTGGACCCTTAGACGAACCGATTTTGGCCCATGGGATCTGGCACCACGTAGTTCCAGCAAGGTGCTGAAAATGGACAACAAGGCCTTTAGGCTAAACAGAAGCATGTTACAAACAGGGAGCGACAACACATGCTAATCACAGATTGAAAAGACATGCTGTAATTGGTGTTATAATAGCATTGAATTTGTACTAATTAAAATGCAGTATTTAGAAAAAAGACAAAGTAAGGACAGCTGTGGTAAGTTTGGTGGAAAATAGCCCAGCACTGATACAGATCTATTTGTGTTTTAATTGTCTGACTTGGTAGAATTGGTTTGCCTGACAGCCCTGACAGATGCGCAGTAGAACTATTGGCTATGTAAGCAGCAGAGGAGCAGTGGACCACAGTGATTCTGTGCTGTTAGGATACAGAGGGAGGACGTCAGGTCGAAACAGTAAGGCTCCGATGAACCCATACGGATTATCTTATAAACCTTTAATCAACTCATAATACTGCTGTATGTCTCTCTGTTAAATGCTCCAGAGCTGAACAGTAAGCCTATCAAATGTGGAAACAAAGGCAGCTGTACACCAGTTTTTTTTTTTTTTCTTTTGGATTCAGTTATTTAGTCATAAGCCATCAACACTGATTTTAGGACAAATTTGAGCTTCTTTGCTGAGCCATGAAGGGTAGACTAACTAGATAATCTTTTAGGTTGTAAGTAAACAATGTAGTGCTTTGTAAAAGAACACAGTGCAGCTTCAAATTACATTCAGTTTTCTTTTATATTCAGCCCCATAAGTGAGTCGTTTTTATTTTACTTTAAAGTAAGTACGTATCTCCCATACTTAAAGGAGTTTATGCTCAAATCAATGTTGTGCTGGGACCTGGCTGTAGCAACCAAAAAACCCAATTTGTAAGTTTTTTTTTATTTTTATTTTTTTAATATAATTTTGGGACTATAGTGAATGAGGAATTTAAGAGCAAGCAACAGTATTTTCATAGAAATCAGTGTGTACTGATAGATGTGAAGTATTATTCCACAATCACTCCAATGGCTTTGACAGGTTTCATGTAAACCAGTGGTTCTTTTTTGAACAAACGCCCACTATAGTCATCATGAGCCTCCTACCATCCCCCATCCCAAAAAAATATTTGTGGTGTGTGTGTGAAGGGGTATTCTCTAAAGGCGGCCATACACGCTGCGATTTTAGAGACGATTTCTCACTTGTGTGACTATTTCTGGGATCGGGCCAGATGTGCCTCTAATCGTGTGTCATGCTTTGTGCAGTGTACATGGGGTAAGGAGAAGCGATTAACACCTCACGACCAGCAATCGTGTGTTCGCAAGAAAAACGGAGCTGTTTGAAATCCTGCTCGCTCCTCGTGAGGGTATCGCACTGTCAAAGCAGTGCCACGAGCCGATGTGCCTCAAATTCTCACACTGCGCATGTGCAAATACAATAATAGCCAGCTACTGTAAGCTAATTCTAAGCTTACAGTAGCTGGCTATTGGCCTAGCGCAATTTAGCTTTTGCAGCTTACCTCTAGTTCCCGCTGTAGGATTGACAGCCCATACTGTCCACGTCTGGACAACCAATTCCTGCACCAAACACGTCATCGTCTTTTCTTCTTTTTTGATTCCCCGCAGATAATGGCACATATTGCCAAAGCAACTCGTTGGTTTTTGTTTAGCACTACCATTTCGTGACTCACGCCAATACACAATCGTCTATGCACTTCCAGATTCCTTGGTATTTTAACGTTGTATTTCCGGATACAACACTCGAACGTTTCGTGCGTCCTCTGGTGTATGGTCCTACAGTGTGAGCAGCCAGGTCGCGTACGAGCATTGGTCCGTACAGTGTGAGAACATGAATCGTGAGCCTGACTTTACGATTGATTCGCACAGTTTGAGATGGAGCTGCGTGCAATGATCGAAATAATCGCACAGTGTATGGCTGCCTTAAGTAAAGCGACAGACCTGTTTGCGGAGGACGTGGTGGGATATTTAGCTCATTCGGAAAAGCCCCCCTCACCTCATTATGGGTCCTGAAAAATAATTTGTGAATGAGGGGGGGGCACAGATTGAGCCACTGAAAGCACAAGCAGCACTGGCATTTCTAATCACACCTAAAATCCATACTTTTATCTTATTTCATATTCAAACTAGAAGCACTCGGAGAGCGCAGACCTCCGCCAAGGCTGATCAGTGGCCCCCCCCGTGGGCCCCCCACGCCAAGGAGGTTATGTTTTTGTCAGGGTTTGTTTGTCTGTCTGTTTGTCTGTCTGTTTGTCTGTCCGTTAGTGTGCAACATAACTTAAAAAGTTATGGACAGATTTTGATGAAATTTTCAGGGTTTGTTGGAAATGGGCCCCCCCGTGGGCCCCCCCACCCCCGATCACCACCAAAATTTAATCATTTCTTCCTTATCCCATTTCCAACAAACCCTGAAAATTTCATCAAAATCTGTCCATAACTTTTTGAGTTATGTTGCACACTAACGGACAGACAAACAAACAAACAAACAGACAAACAAACAAACAAACAAACCCTGGCAAAAACATAACCTCCTTGGCGGAGGTAATGAACAAAATTTGCTCTATATACATACTTATACATAGTGAATAACAGTGACTAACTCCCCCTGTTTGTGAGTGAGCACTCCCCTCTCAGCTTTCTTGTTCAAATCGTCCCAGTGCCCCCTGGGGGGCAATATCGCCCCCATTGAGAACCACTAATGTAAACCATATATTCCACTTGGAATGTCTGACACAAATAGACAACTTAGAAAAACTCTATTTTAATGGGATCTTCATAGCTGCAAAAACAAACATTTTAGTGAAATATTCCTGTTCATTAGCCATGGAAACGTCTTATTGGCAATTTTGTCTTTTTTCAGAATAAAAGCCTGAATATTTTGTGCAAGTAAATATACTCAGTGTATTTTGTCTTTTACCATGGATGGAATCAAAGAAGACAGTTGTTAAATTAAGTTAGCAAATGCCAACATCCATCAGCTGAGAAGTACATTGACACGCATAAATCTCACATATTGCACCTTTGAAAATTTAGTTAGTAAGTGGATTTATTGATGTAACCATAATTGATCAATATGAAGATGCTTGAAGCACTCCAGCACGTGCACAACTTCCATATCTGTAACAGATCTCCTTAATGTATGATGGATTTATTCAATAGAAATACATTTGAGTTTGATTTTTCACCTTCTCTTTCTCTGATACATAATTTTACCCTTAGGCAACCAAACCAAGTATAAAGATAATATGTGGACATCATTTTGATAGATACTGTACATCCTCATTGAAGATATGAGGACTGGACCAATTAAACCTCAATTAACCCATAAAGACCCAAACAGCCACTGGCAACTAAAACCATCTACTGATCTAAACTTTTTAATACCTGTTGATCCATTAATCCTATTAATCCATGTAAATAATTGGTGTAAAATACAGTTTGTCATCTTTTCATGTTCATCAGATATGACCCATCTGGACGTTGAGAGGCTCTGTAGTTAACATGGAAACACCGTCATCTTCTACAACATTGATTCACCAGTAAAACCCATGGAGTTGGATCAATGACAGTGGATGGATGCTCTTGTTTTTACATTCAATTATTGGTATATTTGCTAAAAAAAAAAAAAAAAAAAAAAAAAAAACACTTTTTTGTTAGTTTTCTCTTTTTCTGATATAATAACCTATGAACTTACTCTGAGCTTTAAAGAAGCTCTACATCAGTGGTCCTCAAACCTTTTACAGTGGAGCGCCCCTTGAAATATGCTTTTTTAGCCAAGTACCCCCAACTCTGGCTTCAGCCATTTTGATTGAAAAAAAATGAGGCAAAATTGGTTCCTGTGCAAAGGTTTCTGTTTTTGTTTTCAAAACTTTCTGAACAACATATATTTAACTTACATTTATTTATTTATTTATTTATTTATTTATTTATTTATTACTTATCTTTATAAGCAAATTTTGTGCAAAATATAAGCTGAACAGTACCCTCTTTCATTGCTAAGAAAAATTAATGAAATGGTCATAAATGAATAAATTAACCTTTCATCAACAAAAAATATTTACTCAAATAAATTATAATATACTAATAACTAGAATATATTATAATATAATAATTATATAAAATAAAAATGTTTTAAAATGTTACCAAAACTTAAACAAGATGACAGACAATAACTAGAAAAGCACTTGGGGAGCGCAGACCTCCGCCAAGGCAGATTAGTTCCAGCCCCCAATCACCACCAAAATTTAATCATTTGTTCCGTGTGCCAGTATCAACATTTCCTGAAATTTTCATCCAAATCCATCCATAACTTTTTGAGTTATCTTGCACACAGACAGACAGACAGACAGACAAACAGACTGACAAACCAATGCTGGCAAAAGCATTACCTCCTTGGCAGAGGTAATAATAATAATAATAATAATAATAATAATAATAATAATAATAATAATAATAATAATAATAATATTGAAATGAAATAAGGTCAGGAGCAACAATTTTATTATATGCATGTACTTGTGTTTTATATTTCAGCATTAATTATCATGTATTTTGTATTCAGCACATGATGACTTATTTAATGTATTTTTCCCAAAAAATTTCAAGTACCCTCTGGGCTTCCTCCAAGTATCCCTGGGGGTACACCTACCCCACTTTGGGAACCCCTGCTCTACATGATAAGTGAATTTAATACAGGAAAAAAAACCACCTGATTTTCACTGAAAAGAATGCAAAAATATAGAGGATAATATTATAATAAATGGTGATAAATCACTTAAGAAAGCTTAAATCTCCAAAAAACTTCATCTGGGAACTGCTACAACAGTAGCTCTGGGTCTTTATGGATTAAAATCTCCATTTTATGATACCTTTGATGAATACGCTCCTTGGTTATACTTGTTTTCTCACTTTTAGTTCAGTCTGTGTGATCACATTCTTCCAGTGTTTACAGTCTGTGTTTTGTTTTTGCTCGCTGTTTACTGGTTGACTCCTGAGTGATGGGGGGGCGGACTATAGTTGTCCATATATTACTGACTTTCACATGTGAATGACACGGTGTCATGTTGGACAGCGGGCAGAGCAGCTGTGTCACCCGATGCCACTCATCACTGTGGCACATTGATTGACCAGCGACTAAACAAAAGCAGTGACAGAGTGTGTGTATGTGTGTGTGTGTGTGTGTGCGTGTGTGTGTATTTGTGCAAGTGACAAACTGACAGACCAGAGCATGAGAGTGTATTCGTATGGGCCTTTTTTTTTTTTTTTCCTGTTCTGTGTGGATCTTTGGTGTCATTTGCATGCAGGCCATCATGACCCTCTCTTCTCATCTGAGATTCTCATTAATTCAACAACCACTGAGCGCATACACACACATACACACACACACAAATACAGCCCAGCTCTACACAGGCCATCACTTTCTAATCATTGGCCCTCTTCAATCTATCTCTCTTCCTCCTCACCCCCCCCCCTCCTCCTTCTAAACCTCCTCCCTGTTTTGGTCTCTTCACATATGTACCGTATCCTTTTCCATCCACTCTTCCCCTCCTCTTTCCTCTTCATTTTTGCCCTCTGCTTCTGTTCGTCTCTCTCTCTCTCTCTCTCTCTCTCTCTCTCTCTCTCTCGTCACTCCCTCTCTTCTAATCTAATCGGCGTAAACACTCTGTGCAGGTTATTAGGGACACCTCGATATGCAGACGCCTCGCTGTGACACCCTGCCACTGTGTCCCCATTATTGTGACACCCTCTTATGCCCTGTATGATGAAACCTTGTTGACCTCGTTACGTCCTCATTATGATGACCCCTTGTGTAATGACATAATGGCGTCTGCTCATTAATACCTCATTTTCAGCTCAGGTTATAATGACATACTTACATGCAGTGAAAGCGTTTTTTTCCCTGTTTTTTTGTGTTTTGTTTTACCTTCAAAATGGTCTAGGTTATGTGATAATGCACATGTCTTTCACTCAAGGTTACACTAAAGTTACTCATAAAACAAGGCAGAAAGGTGGAAGGATTGTACATTTATGGCAACCTTATATAAACATTATGATATCTGGAAAATAGGGACATGACATCCAAATTATTACTCTTTTATTCTTTTTATAACTATGACTGCTGTATTTTAATTTTATTTCAACATATATATGCATGCTCATAAGAATATATGTATTTCATTTGGTGCAAGTTTCCCTGGTGTGAATGTTAGTAGTAGTTCATTCAGTTGTTAATTACTTTAAACAAACAAAAACAACATATCCATTGCTCAATATACAGTGCAGCCGAAAGGGTTTAGGCTGAAGTTAAGACTTATTTTGCCTAACCCTATTTATAATTAACACAATATTTCCACATGAAAACAAACAAACAAACAAACAAACAAAAATTTCAATGCTATCATTGCTAGATATACAACACATTTAATTTAATTCAGGTAAATCATGTCATCATCTCAGCTACCAACACTGATCCTAGTCTTTTAAACAAATAATTTCTTTAGTCAAACCAGAATTCTGTATTTTGAATAACTGTTAATTTGTATGGGTGTGTGTATGAGTGTTTGTTTTGTTTTGATTCATGTTCTTTATGTATATAATTATTTACTTTGTTAACCTTTCACTATAAAACTTGAATACCAATAAAAAAATATTGTGAAAAGAAAGGTGGAAGGATAAACCAATCACATTTTAATAATAATAATAATAATAATAATAATAATAATAATAATAATAATGGATTAGATTTCTATAGTGCTTTTCAAGGCACCCAAAGCGCTTTACATTGTTGATCCATTATTCATTCATTCACACATTCACACTCTGGTGGTGGTAAACTACATTTGTTGCCATAGCTACAAATGGATAAGATGGTTAAAAGGGGTGAATGGATGTTTCCCCCCAGGCTAATTTAGGGTGCTTTCAAATCATTCACCATATGTAAAAGCCAGACAGAGGCTCCAAGGAAACTATTATTTTTTTGGATGTTAAATGCTGGCACTGATAATGGTGACAGGCAGCAGCAGTGTGGACTGAGAGGAATGTGTTTTGTTTTATCCAACTTTTACCTGTTTTTAACTTTTTTTTTTTTACCTAATTTTTCACCCCTACCTTATCTTTTTTAACTACAAATATGACTCAGCTCAATTTCAAGGGTTACTTCGTTCTCTCAATGCTTTTATGGTAACTTCTGAGCAGATGCTGTTGGCGCCATGAGTCTCTACAATACAGCTGGGAGGTTGTCCTGCTCCTACACAACTCTGAAGAAGGCACTGTGGACTCACCAGTGGCTATTCCTGCCGAGATCATCCAATCAGTGGGTCCCTCCACAGAGAACCAGAGCTGGGCAGCAAGGCAGCAGGTAACCGTGAGGGAAAGGGGGAAAGGAGGCTGCGGTTCAGATAATGAATGAATGAATAATAATTCAGTACATTCTCTTTATCAGTCCACACTACCTGTTCTACCACCAGCCATGTTTGCACACTTTATCTGAATATTTGGGAGGACAGTAAACAGCTGGCAGTCAGCTGATCAATCACAAGTCACATGCATCATAATGGTAGAATTTACTTGAAAACACATTTCCTTATCCTCCTATGTGTATTTACCCTTTTCTGAAAAAGTAAGTGTAAAAAGTTTTTGGTGCATCTTGTTCTGTACTGTTAGTTACCTGTCTTTTGTTGATAATGGCAATAAAGTTAAAAAAAAAACAAAAACAAAACTTTTTGGTGAAATATGTAACCTTATTTATTTATTTATTTATTTATTTATTTATTCTTGTTTTACATTTGAATTTTCCAATGCCAATTTCTAAAATATGCACCTATGGAAATACTTTATAAATGTATGCAAAAGTCAACATCACATGATATATAAACACACATTAGCCCTAATTTTGTAAAATTATTATAAAAGGAAGTAAACCACCAGGGTGATCAATCCTGTTACTTTATTGAGGCTTATTTCACAATAATGTTGTGTTTCATATTATCCCTTAACACCAACAAAAGCAAATGCCTGAAGAAAATTAGCAACATAAGACAACCAAAATAAATCAATAAATGAATAAATACTATTATACGCAAGAAACACTTCATATCATTTTAGTGTTACTTTACAAATGGGATCTTTTTTCAGAGAACATAAAGTATGCATAACCATCTATAGTAGGAGACAATATGTTTCTCCTGTTTAATGCCATCAGCTACAGTGATGATGACACTTGTTAATTTTTAATGCATAATTTTACCAAGAAGAACGTTGTAATTTGTCATACAGATAAAGTAATATCTAGTTTTGTGTGACTCCAACTCTAGTCTTTTATTCGAGATGAGAGACACAGATCCAAAATGACTGTTACCTCAGCAGAGTTCACCTCCTTCTTCAGGAGCCGATCAAAAAATATATACTTTAAAAAAAATGTCAAAGTCACCACATGTCTGGTCACAGTTGGAGGTACAGCCACATTTTCAGTTGCTCTGAAAAGCCCAAAGGAGAATGAAAGGATGATGTCACTTATGCAACTATACTATATTATAAAAGCCAAGTGGCCTCTGTGTGTGTGTGTGTGTGTGTGCGTGCGTGCGTGCGTGCGTACATGTATGTGTGTCTCGGGAATCACACAAAATCTGGAAAGAGCTGACTGCTGCAGTTTGGCATACTTATGTCATTTTGGTCAAGGAAGACAGCAGCGAAAACAACAAGTTGATTGGACCAATATTTTGGAGATATTTGTAATTTTGAAATACAATAGCCTACAAACCTGACAAACACGTTGCTATACCTAGAACGCTTTGGCAGTAACTGCTGGACAAATGTAGTGCAGCATGCACGAATCCACAACAGCATACAAACTACCACATTTAGAACCTGTGGATCCCCATGGGTCAACACACATTTAGTATTCTATAGCAGTGGTTCCTAACCTTTTTTTGGTTTGTGACCCCATTTTAACATCACAAATTTCTGGCAACCCCAGACATTCAAAATGGAGACTTTTTTTTTTTTTTTTTGCTATAATTAATTTGTTTTTGATCATGTAATAGTTTACTATACTATGTTGTGAATAAACTTTAATTTTAGACGACATTTATTCTATACAATGTATATTATTCTGGACGGAGGCAGAAAAGCCAGGTGTAGATTACTGCACAAAGTGAGAATTTTATTTTCCTTGGTCAGGATATGGGCAGTCAGTCCAGCTTGGATTTACAAGGCTGACAATTAATACTGAACGAACAATAACTCAAACTATGAATTATGAAAGAACTGCAGCATCTGAAACCGACCACCATGAACATTTGAAAGGTAAACAGTACCACAGTGCTTCAGTTTCACAACCACAGTTTGTCATGTCTTTATGGATTGGGATTATCTCTGTCAACTCACCATGTATTTATTATAAGTAATAAATTCCTAGAAATTTCAGGCAACCCCATTTGAATTCCAGGCGACCCCACGTGTTTATATTCTGTAGATTAGGGGTCATCAACCCTGGTCCTTGAGATCTCCTGTCCTGCATGTGTTAGATGTATCCCTCTTCCAACACACCTGATTCAAATGATAAGCCTATTATCAAGTTCTGCAGAAGCCTGATAACGACCGACAGGTGTGCTGCAAGAAGAAAACATCTAAAACATGTAGGATAGTAGATCTCAAGGACCAGGGTTAGTGACCCTTGCTGTAGATTATAGTCTGACACTTCAACAGTTTTATGACAAATGAATTTTCTTCACTTGCAAAATAACCTTTTTTTTTTTTTTTTTTACAAAGTGAGGTCTCATGGGACACACTTAGAAGTGGTGGGACTTCACTTCTATATTAATACCTTTATTGTCATGGCAACAGTCAGTTAAAATCACCCAGTTATACCATCTGGCAAAAAAACGGAATATTATATAGAATATTCCGTGACATGTTTTTAGCTTAATGATATTGTGTTCTGCAAAGAAGAGCTGACTCTCTATGTGTCCTTTGAGTTTTTGAATGTGACCCAAATACTACTGTGACTGAAACTGACAGAGTGCTGATGGACAGTGTCAGACTGGTCAAAGTGACTGTCTCATTTCAGAAATCTGAAACATTTGATCCGTTTTATATCCATCCGTCTGGGACTGTCCTTGAACAACACACCAAAGGCCTTTCCCGAAAGCCCTGTGTTGATTCCACTTAGCTTTTTAAAGTATATACAAAATGTTATACAGTGGAAACCTTATCACTGTCAAACATAAGTAAACTGTTCATTTGTCACTTTTTCTGCTAGTCTAATACAGTTTTTTTTTACTGAGCAAGTAAGTGATAAAGAGTGACTCAAAATGTGTACCACCCAGCCAAAAAAAGGCAAACAGTTGCACATTTTCTTAAGGCCCCCACTAGGGATAGGAATCGATAAGAATTTAACGATTCCAATTCCATTATTGATTTTGCTTATCAATCCGATTCCTTATCGATTCTCTTAGTGTTTCTCATTGGGTGAAGGAATAAAAGAGTACAAATGGGTGTGTTTGCATTAACTGTCTTTTATATTTCCATCTCTGCACAGAAAATATAACATAACTGCCGCATTTCTACTACGTGGAACCGGTTCGACTCTGCACGTCTCCCATTGTTGTGCATCTCATTTCCTTTCCCCTACCTTCGGAAACTTGTATTTGAGGGGGTACGTCGTTTGTTGCCTGCACCAGAACCGGAGCTGGGCCCGGATGACAGCCTGGTGTTCACTGCCAGTAGATTCACAAGCATCGCTAAGTAGCATATCAAATGAATCACATGCTGTGGACAAATGTTTGAGTAGATTGGAGAGATTCCACCCTTTAGAAGAAATGGAAGCTTTGCAAGTGTTCCAGTGGACCTGGTGTCGTCTTTTTAGACCGTTTCTGCCTTAACGCCATGTTGGCTACGTTCTGACCAAAATAATGCAGCGTACACGTGACGTCATCGCGCATGCGCAATGAAGGCAGAATCGATAAGCAGAATCGTTAACAGGCAGGCAAACGATTCTGAGGAATCAAGCTACTGGGATCCAGTTCTCAAAAAGAGCCGGTTCTCAATTCCCATCCCTAGCCCCCACAGAGTTGTGTGTCGATGGGAAGTCTTCACATCAGCCTGTTTTAAATGTCACACCGAGCTGATACGACTTGATATGTTGCCACCATGTACGCTCCGATGTAAAACCTCAAACATCCGAGGACAGCGCACACAGAGTCCATGCCGCTCATTGTACGCCTGACTCTCTGGAAGCCTTTAGACCGCCCTGTTTATGACACACAGTTGCCATGGCACTGTTTTGATAAGCTTACGCGATGTCAAAGCATCTATTTCTGCCAAAAACTGCATTAATTGTTGTTCAAGATGTTGCGTTGATGGAGAGTTGGACCACTACATTAAGTCTTCTCCAGCACACCCCATAGATTCTCAATGGGGTTCAGGTCTGGACTCTGTGGTGGCAAATCCATGTGTGTGTCCATGTCTCTGAACCACTCTTTCACAGTTTGATTCTGATGAACCCTGGTACTGACATCTTGGAATATGTCGTATGTCACCTGGTCATTCAATATGTTCAGGTTCAGGTAACCTCATTTTATGGACACGTACTGTAACTGAACCTAGACCTGACCAACTGAAACAACCCCAGATCATAACACTGCCCCCACAGACTTGTATTGTAGGCACTAGGCATGATGGGTAATCACTTCATTCAACTCTCTTCTCACATTGATGTGTCCATCACTGTGGAACATGATCAATCAGGACTCATCAGACCATGTGACCTTTTTCCATCGAAACATTGTCAAATGTTTATGCTCTCTATCAAAGCCTTCTATTCTTTTATTAATAAAGATGAGATTTTACCAAACCTTTAAGTGATCTCTAGTTGTTCAGTATTGTTTTTCTTTTTACCTTATCTCTTCCTCGAACATGAGAGTTCACCACTATCCTTACAGGTTTTAACAATGAGTTGGACAGTATTTTAAAATCATTTTCGTTTCAACAGTCTTTTTGGTTGTTGTCTTTGCTTGATGCAGCCTTGAACACAAAACATGGCTTCATACATGGCTACTCACTGGATCATTTAGGGTTAAATAACTTGATGCAAGCTAAAGCATGTTAGTCACTGAAATAATTTTCCAATGCAAGGATCTTACCCATTTGCTTAATAGGTGGTAATTTATTTATCTATTTTTTTGGCTGGGCAGCATATATATTTACTAGCGCATTGACTAGTGGGCAACCAGGGGTTCTCAGGGTAGTTTTTAACCTCAGGTAGTGATGGCCGAACAAGGCTTTGTTGGAGCTTCGACACTTTTTGCGAAACCTGGTTCATAGTTTGAGGCTCCAGTGACACAGTGCTCGAGGAGGACATCTAGTGGTCATTACAATGAAGTGCAACCGAGACATGTCGAAGCGTCAAACTTCTTTCCATTCTGCAGCATACCTTTTTAATGCACAACACATCCCAGTGGTTCATGGATTGTTTTGGATTTGATTGTCAATGCGCATTCCTGTTTGACTACACTAGATGACTGTATGTTTGTAGTGGACACAATAATAATATTACTAGTAATTATGACAATAATTATTGAAAATCATGATCCTAATTTGGAATATCTGTATGTAACCCTAAATAGAGCTTCACTTGTTGTGGTATGGGACATTTAAATGTTGCTGCTACATTCATGAGATGTGCTCCACAAATAGAGACTGATGTCATTTCACATGGGGTTGGTGCAAATACAGATTATATTATGGATTTGGGCAAAGCAGGTTTTAAGGTTCATTGGTAAATGGGTGATTCGAAGCACTCAGCTGCTTCATATGTCACTCAAGTGTGTTGAACATCACAAGTCACGTGACCAAACCATACCTCGGCACTGTGCTTTGATACGAGGGCTGTTCAATAAGTTCATGGCCTGACCCAGAAATACTGGTTGTTATAATACAGGATGTTACAATCTTTCGTGATGGCATAGTGATGCTTGAACATTGATGGACCAAGTGCATTGCTGTAAATGGAGATTATGTTGAAAAATAAAATATAAATTATCAGTCTGTGTTGTTCTGTTCTGGGTGAGGCCATGAACTTATTGAACGGCCCTCGTACATCTGCTGTATGAGCTACGGCACATGCGCCGGAGCTTCACGTCAGCTGCCCATCACTATCCTCAGGCCACACTGGCCACAGGGTATTGTCATCAGTTGGTCATCCGTCCGTCTGTCTGTCTGTCCAAAAACTTTGCCATGCACTGATAAGTCAGGCCACTGGGGACAGCAGTTTGCCTGATAAGTTAGGCCGAGGGTTTTCAAGTGTGCACACGTTATGTTTAAGCTGGGGAGAGCTGACTTTTGGGAAAAGATATTAGTCTATATTTGGTTGGTCTATACCAGGGGTGTCCAAACTTTTTTTTAAAGAGGGCCAGATCTGATAATGTGGAGATTGCCAGGGGCCAGTGGTCCCTTCAGACGTTTTTTAAACAGTAAAAATTACATATAAATGTGCTGTTCTACAATAATTTTATTTTCAGTGTCACAATATTTTTTTTTTTTAAATTGCAATGTAACCAAATCTACACCACTCAGGTGTGAACAAATTAAAAAAAAAAAAAAAAAAAAAAAAAAAAAGACATTTCTGCCTTCCTTTCTGGAGTCAGATAATATAGAACAAATTGTGTGGAGTATCTTAAACGTCCAAGAAGTTGATAAAAATCTTAACCCCACATTCATTTTAAACATGACTTATATAAGTAATCATTACTCATATATTACTCAGTAATGCAAAGTCTGTTAACGTTTAAGATGAAAACATATGACTCTTACTCTTGTCTTTCACAAAATCATTCAGAAAGTAATATTTGTGTCACATCTACAAGTACATAACACTAGCAATTATAGGCAACTAACCTGGCAACTTGGTAGCCTGCCCTGGTGGTGAATTCACTGAACTCCCAGGTTCACATGAAGAGTCACTGTTGTGAGTTTAAAGCAGCTTGAATTTGCTTCACTTTTTCAGAGCGCTCACTCCCTGCTAGCTTGTCCTATGCGTTAGCATGTTTTGTCTGCTAGTGTCTCTTTACATTGAATTCCTTAAACAAGGCAACAGTCTCTCGACAAATTAGGCAAACACAATCGCCTCGATTTTCAGTGAAAAAAAATTGTAATTCCCATCTCTCCTGGAAGCGGCGGCCTTCACTGTCAACTTTCCTTTTTTTATTTACAGGCGCCATGGTTAGAAATTAGCGAAAAGGGTTCACGGCAAAGTCACAGAGCCAGATAGAGTTAGAGTGGTGCTGCCACCATGAGGTGAAAGGAGAAACTGCATTTTGAACCTTTTATGATTCATGTACTCAGTTCAACAGTCCAAGCGGGCCATAAATAATACATTATAAAACCGAAGCTGTGGGCCGTAGAAAATCTGACCGCGGGCCATGATTGGCCCCCGGGCCGGACCTTGGACATGCCTGGTCTATACTGTCTTGGTAAATTCCACTGGCATTGTCACGTCTCTGTTTTTCTGCTCTCTTTCCCCACTCGGTCAGTCACACCTATCTCATCACTTCAACTCCCTTCACGTGTGGACACAGCTGCTGCTCATTAGTCAGCCTGTATATATTGCCTCTCTTGCTCTCGTGTTGTTGCCAGATTGTTCTTTTGCTTCTACATGTGAGACTTTCTGGTGATCACCTCCTGTTTGATTCTCTGTTGCTGACTTGGCCTGTTTCTGACTCACTCTCCTTGCCTGCCTCCTGGTAAACCCACCTGCCTTCTGTTCTGGACCCCATCTCCTTGCCTGCTCCCTGGTGAACTGACCTGTCTTCAACCACATCTCCTGTCTCTGCCCCTATTTGGATTTCTGGTTGCGACTTCCCCACCTGTCCCAGACACACCGCCTGCTCGTTCCTCGTCGGCACCTCAGCTCCGCCAGCAGACTCGGCTGGCTTGGGTTATTTCCTCTCCGCACATCAGAACCTCATACTGTGTAAAAGCCTCCAATCAGGAGAACAAACTGTTTTCTGTCTACTCTGCTCAGTTTATAATCTCTGTTTGCTCCAATAAAGACTCTTTTGAACTGATTCTGAGCTCAGTGGTACTGCATTTGGGTCCTACACTTACCTGTTTCAGGCATTTTCAGATGAATGACATCTCAACTGGTATGTCTCCTTCTACACATAAAATTTGACACCATGGCAAGGTGGCCCAATTGTTTATGTGTTGCTAGGTAACCCATTTCAATTCTACGATTATGGACATGGCAACGTGATTGTAAGGCTATTGTATTCCAAAATTACTAGTATCTCTCAAAATATTGGTCCTGTCAACTTGCTATCTTTGCTAGTATCTTCTTTGACCAAAAAGACATAAGTATGCCAAACTGAAGCAGTCAGCTCTTTATGGATTTTGTGTGAATCCTGAGACACATGCACACCCTCCACTTCCCTTTTATAATATAGATACTTAATTCAAACCATTATAGTCTAATTCTAATAAAAGTACTGTTATTTCAAACAAATCTCCAAGAGTCAGGAATGGAACCCTAACAATGACTGATGAAGTCAAAAGATCACTGACAAATTTGATTGAAATGTAGAATAACATTTTCTTTGGTGTCTTGGAAACTCAAAAATGCCAAGTCTTAATGGAAAATCATGGCTATATCTAATAAAATGATTCTGCTCCATTATGGCATTTGAGAGGATTGTATCTATGAAGCCTCAATGATGGTCCGCTATTAATAGTGTTGGGAATTACACCTGTTTGTTGGGTCAAAAAGCCCACGCTGAGACAGCGTCTGCTGTCAAGATGCCCCAGTCATTATTCTTTTTCTGTGACTCAAATTATACCATCACATCTGACACAGCTGTCAGTAGTTTTCTCACTGCACTACACAACTACACTAAACAGAGCAAGCTACAGAAAGAAAAAAAAAAAAAAAAAAATTGGCTGCAACATGTATTATCTCATGTGTCATATTTTCCACCTTATTAACTCCTATTATGTACAAAGCGCTTCAAACCAATTTAAGATCACACATACACTGAGGCAGACACTGTAGCAATGACCCATGTGGATTTGTAAGCCTATAATGAGCTCCTATGGAAACTCCCTGCTCATGAAATGAGGCAGAATTATAGAGGATTAACCACAAAGTAACCTTATTCACATCTATTGTCATAACATCTGTCTGTGCTGCTCTTTTGTCCGTCTTTAATTTCCTCCTCTCCTCCGCCTGTGATGATGAATTCATAAATCTGTCACTTTCACTTCTCTCAGCTTTTCTCCTCTAAACCTCGACTCCTTTCCTCTTCCCTTAATTTTTCCCCTTGTCTCCTTTTTCCCCTCCCCTCTATTCTTCTGTGCTCCTAATGTCTTTGATAAAGCCTGTCAGATTAATTAATGTGATTAAGTGCCTGTGTCCCCACTGATAACAGACTTTGAACATTCGACTGGAGGACGTTGGTATGGATGACTGACTGGTTGAATAGACAGCTGCTTCTGATGCGCGACTAGTTGAGTGGAAAACGTAAAGCAGTGGATGACTGAAACAACTTGATGTGCGTCAGTGGTTCTCATACAGTAACACTCCTACAGTTTCATCTGTTGTGTGAATGACACACATTTAACAAGTCATAAAAAGGTGATCAAGTCACACCACTTTTTTTAATCTAAAGCTGGATCTTGAACCATAGATATATACTCAGCACCATTAAAAACGCACGGTCCAAACATGTGGTGTAATTTCCAGAAAATGATTTGCTCAGGTGCCTATTTTGTATATTTTGCTCACAAGATGAGTAACACAGTATTTTTTTTTTTTTTTTTTTCATTCCTGACGTGCACAACATCGGTGTTTGGACTAATCCCTTAATGTCGGACATTGAGTTGAATCTCTTGTACAGAGTCAACCTTGACTGGTAACTTTAGGTGTGGTCAATAGCCGATATAAAGGCAACAAAGAAAACACCCAAATGTTTTTACCAGCTCAAAATGCCACAAATTCCGATACAACAGAGGCAATGTGCCATTTGCATGTTATGAGCAGGTCTGAGCCGTGTCACTCGCTGTCTGGTCATTGCATTATAATCAGTCGCCTGAGTGATTGGATCCCTCAGGACAGGATCATGACACTTAGTTCCATGCGTCGTTGCTGCAGTGCTTGTTTGGAAGCCAGAGGTGGACACACCTGATATTTAATGATGACACTTTCAATTTCTGAGTACCTGTGTTCAGTGACTGCACAGGTGTCAAACTCCGGTCCTCGAGGGCCGGTTTCCTGCATGTTTTAGATGTTTCCCTCTTCCAGCACACCTGACGGTCGCTATCAGGCTTCTGCAGTGTTGGATGATAGGCTTATCATTTGAATCAGGTGTGTTGGAAGAGGGAAACATCTAAAACATGCAGGATACCGGCCCTTGAGGATCTGAGTTTGACACCCCTGAGTGACTGAATAAACATGTTAAGTTGATCACAATTTGTCCACAGTTCATTCTCTAATGACCAATCCTACCCTCTTTAATATGACGGTAACCCCAAACCAATTAATTTAATTTATCTCCAAATACACATATTATTCTGACCACTGCATTTTCAATGGCGCTAAGTATAGTACAGGGTGAGTCAGAAAAAATGCTCTTTTCATTTAAAGAAATTGTACCACTGAAATGGAAATGCTTATTTTTCTTTTGATTATACAGTCATATTGATGTGGTTATTGAGCATGTCTGGCGATTGAATCATTGATTTATGGCATAGCATAACAGAGGGAATGTCCATTGTTTATTGTGCACCGAAATATCTGCCAACACAGTTTATGCCACCGTGAATGAAATTGAAATTGTCAACCATGACAGCATGTTTACTCGCCATCAAAATGTTTCGTCTCAACGAAGTCGTCCGGCACGACCTTCAACCTGGCTACCATTCAGATTGATGCAAATCTGTGCTCGTTGTCGCATCTCTAACACAGCTCTTCTCGCCATTCGTGTTCGTCGTAGGGCTTGGATTTCAGCCGTGATGCGATTTTGGAATTCCTGACGAGTTTGTGGAACAGTCTGATACACACGGTTTTTAAGATACCCCCACAAGAAAAAATCAAGGGGGGTCAAGTCCGGGGATCTAGGTGGCCACTCTCTCTCCTGACCCAAACAGACAACTCGATGACGAAATAATACCTGCAATCGCTGTGGTCTTGCCATGATGAAAACTCCCTGGGCACTGTCATGTAGGCCTATGTCCTGAGTGTGAAAGCAAAGCCCCGACTCCTGTAATTGTTGTCAATTTCAAGTTTGTTCACTGTGGCATACATTGTGTTGGCAGGTATTTCAGTGCCCAATAAACAATGGACCTTCTCTCTCTTATGCAATGCAATAAATCTATGACTACATCACCAGACATGCTCAATAACCACATCAATATGACTGTATGGTCAAAAGAAAAATCAGTGTTTCCGTTTTAGCAGTACAATTTCTTTAAATGGAAAGAGCGTTTTTTCTGACTCACCCTGTATATTAGTTGTGTACATTTACTTTTATGTATTCATGCCAGACTGGTCACAAATCAAAGGAGAAAAATATTTTCAGTTCTGCTGACAGAAAAAAGAAATGTTGCTGTTGTACATAAGTGTTAGCATGGGTTCTCTCTGGGTACTCCGGCTTCCCCTCACAGTCCAAAGACATGCACTAAGAGCTTAATTCGTCAAGCTAAAATTGCCCATAGGTGTGAATGAGAGAGTGAGAGAGATTAGTTGTTTGTCTGTATGTCAGCCCTGTGATGAACTGGTGACATGTCCAGGGTGTACCCCGCCTTCACCTATAAGTAGCTGGGATAGGCACCAGCATCCCCGCGACCCTCTCGAGGACAGAGAGGGTCAGAAGATGAATGGATGGAGATCAATAAAGTATAAGTAAAGTAGTAAAGTATCTATTTCTAGATGCATGTGGGTCAACATTTTAGTATTTTAACTTACTCAGTTGTAGAGATGCTTTGGAGGATGCAACCAGAGGTCATTTCCCTCAGGATTGTAGATTGATGTAATGTAAGTGCTTTGAGTAGGGTTTAGAAGAGCTAAGTTTAGTTGAAATATTACAACGACAGTGGTGGATCCAGAAAAAATGGGTGGGGGGTTCTATCTATCTATCTATCTATCTATCTATCTATCTATCTATCTATCTATCTATCTATCTATCTATCTATCTATCTATCTATCTATCTATCTATCTGATATTCAGGAAAAGATGGGAAAGAGGTCAAACTTTAAATGTAGTTGACATGTTTTACTTGAGCAAAAACAGTGAAAACATCAAAGAACATCTACAGTCCAGAATGTGTTTTACAGGTGATGTTCTGTTATATAGTTCCGTAAGATGAGATAACAGTGATTGAGCACAAGCTAAGCCTTGATCAGACTACATTACAAAAGCATCAGATCAGAGAATATCACCTTCAGTCTTTCACATTGTTCTTTGAGTTAGCGTTGGACTTTCTACCCCATTAACCCTGGGTGACCATGTCAATCTGCCTTGGGCTAAATACTACTCCTACTGGTACTTTTTAAATGGCTTTACCTCAGTGTCAGGTTAAGGGTCATGTACTGTATGTTTCTTTGCTCTAGTGTCTTTTTTCAGTTGTTCCCAGTGATGTGTCTACCCACAGAATCAGCACTTTTCCCATTTTTTTTCAGACGGTTCTGTCTTTTATGTGTGACCGCTCAAAATGTGTCTAGTTGATAGTCTCCTAAAGTTGGAGATGAAGTTTTGCCCATATTTTGTAAAGTATCAATAGGTTTATAGACCTGATCAACTATGCAAACACAGTACCCTAGAAACAAGAAAAATGGAAGACAAGTTTGGGGGGAAAAACCCAAAGATAGAAAGTGAAGCCAATGTGGAAGTATAATATCACAGATGGTCACTAGATGCTGACTCTAAAAAACCCTCACTCTAAGAAGTCCACATTTGTTTCAGGCATCATTATGGTCTCATTACCTCTGCCAGGAAGTTTTGTGATCAATTTGCTTTGTGTGTTTGCATGCGTGTTTGTTTGTTTGTTTGTGAGCAAGATAACTCAAAAAGTTATGGATGGATTTTCATGAAATTTTCAGGAAAGGTTGATACTGGCAAAAGGAAGAAATTATAAAATTTTGGTGGTGATCGGGGGGGGGGGGGGGGGGGCACAGATCTGCCTTGGCGGAGGTCTGCGCTCTCAGAGTGCTTTTCATGTTAACTTTTTTTGTCATATATTATGTATTATATATTATATATGATAACTGTGGTTCTTTCAGAAATTACTAAGATTTCAGGGGTTGGAGAAACTTGATGTCTGTGGTGTTGACTTGTTCCTGCCAACTCTTCCCTGCACCATCCTTTTGTTCAACCACAGGGACATCATTTGGAGTTTTTTGCCTGGGCATCAATAGTCAGTCAATCAATCAATCAATCAGTCAATCAAATATAGGCACTTTTGGCTCTCCATAAAAAAGATGGAGATGGCCAAAAACAGTCTCCTAAACGGTTGTTCATAAACCGCTGGATGACATTGCACTGGCTACATCCTCCATTATTCTGATTGTATCTATCCAGAGCTTTATTGTATGTCAGATAAAAATTAACAATGACAGAAAGTCTAATTTGTGTTAGCAGATCAGCTTGACTGAGAATGCTGCTGGTGAGTGTTGCCCTTTTATCATTCCATGCATGAGAATACAACTGCAGTCGGAGAAACTAAACCTCGACACTGTGCTTTTCTTTTTCCTTTCTTCCTTCCACTGCCTAAGCACTTCATCCCAGTGCTCTGCAGTACTGTTCCAGCGTTGTTCTGCTTCAAGGTGCTATATGAACACAGGCCCTAAGGCAAGTTTAGTCTTAACATTATAGATTTAGTAACTAGCCCTAAAGCTTGTTGATCTGTTGTGTGGATAGTATACAGATAACCAGAGGCTAGAACGGTGAAAAGTATTGTTGGGTTAAAATGCAGCTCTCCAGTGTAGAGGTTTTGTGTTCATTGTCGATATGAACGCAGAGGAGCAGAGCAGAGGAGATGGCTGAAGGAGTGTGTGGCTGACATACAGGCAGACGATTGGTTTTCAAAGGAAAACTCTTATCCTCACTGGATAAATTCATAGGTGACTGGCTAATGAAGCTCAGCGCAGACACTAATAATAGTTTGACTGAACATCTGTCTAACAGTGTCTTATAAGGACTGAGGAAATGACGTAGCGACCAGCAGTGGCAGGCCATCAGGGCCAGCAAAACCTTCTGATTCAATTCATTTGTAACTGAGTAGGTTTCTAAGTAGGTGGGTGATTGTTACTAGTAAGAGTTTGTAACTGGGAAGATGTATCATGCTCAGTGATACCCATTGTGCACCAGACAGCTTGTGGTTTTTTTTGTTTTTTAACTAATATCAAACAAAAAAACCTGAGTGGTTCGATGATCAACATTTGATAATAATAATAATAATAATAATAATAATAATAATAATAACTAGAAGCACTCGGAGAGCGCAGACCTCCGCCAAGGCTGATCAGTGGCCCCCCCCGTGGGCCCCCCCACCCCCGATCACCACCAGAATTTAATCATTTCTTCCTTATCCCATTTCCAATAAACCCTGAAAATTTCATCCAAATCTGTCCATAACTTTTTGAGTTATGTTGCATACTAACAGACAGACAAACAGACAAACAAACCCTGGCAAAAACATAACCTCCTTGGCGAAGGTAATAATAATAATAATAATAATAATAATAATAATAATAATAATAATAATAATAATAATAGCAGCTTTTATTTATATAGCACCTGTAAAAACTTAGTTTACAAAGTGCTTTGACAGACAAAGCAAAGTGCACAACAGCAGAAAAAACAGCACACAACACAATAAAAGAGATGAGTACACCAACATGAAAACATGACAAACTTTGAATGTATCATAGTGGAGAGGGCAGAAATAAAACTAGAAGCACTCGGAGAGTGCAGACCTCCGCCAAGGCTGATCAGTGCCCCCCCCGACCCCCCACCCCCGATCACCACCAAAATTTAATCATTTCTTCCTTATCCCATTTCCAACAAACCCTGAAAATTTCATCCAAATCTGTCCATAACTTTTTGAGTTATGTTGCACACTAACAGACAGACAAACAAACAAACAGACAGACAGACAAACAAAACCTGGCAAAAACATAACCTCCTTGGCAGAGGTAATAACATGATGCTGTCAGATCAATGCGAAATGAAGGCGTGGAATAAAATGTCATGCATGTCAATATAAATGAATAACCAAAACAGGGTAAAAATAAATATTCAACATTAAAAACATTAAAAAGAGACAACATCACATGAAAGCAAGTCTATAAAAATGCGTTTTAAGAAGTGATGAGGAACTATTATACTGGCCATTTTACACAGACGTATTAAGTCAGTGTTATTGTCCCAATGTTAATATTAAGCCCATCCTTATCTCATCACAAGTCACAAGTGCAGTTGTATCTGTTCACAGGAGATATGCAGTCCAGGTGAGAAAATAATGATCAATTTTTTCATAAAAGCATGAAACTTGGTATACTATTTTAGAGCAATTTTGGGCTCTGCACAATTTCAGAAAATTGAGCAATGAGAAAAAAAAAAAAAAGAAAATGTCTCGAGCCTGTTATGGAAGCCATTTCCTTTTCTGTCAGAACCAAACTATGTATTTTACATCACTTCTCCAAACCATTCACAATAACACATAACAGTTGAGATCTCCCTCTGCATTTTGATGGTCAAAGAGGATTACAGTAGGATTGTAAACAAAGTCTTATGCTGCGTTCCAGGCCAGTTTTTGAGCCCGTAAGTCACAACTTCAAACCAAGACTCGCGACTTTGTAACGTTCCAGGCAAGTCACACCAAACTGCCTGAGCGCAAGGAATTGTGGTAGTTAGATGTAAACGAACCAGCGTGGTGGACCGTACGTTAGGCTCATTTACAATCATTTCTATCGTCAGAGGTGTTTGCTCTTTGCTTATTTGAGGGAAACAGAGGAGGAAAAACAGCGCATAAGGCAAGAGAAGCTGTTCTACCTTTTATGTGGTGTTATTAGGATATGTATTTGTTATTAATTTATTCTTGCACTCATTGGGCTGAAAACTAGCTAAGGCTAGAGTGGCTGCTGATTATTTACTTTTACATTTATGCATTTGGCAGATGCTTTTTTCCAAAGCGATTTACAAGGGAAACATCAAAAATGAATGAAAAATGCAAGAATAGATTAAAAAAACATAAAAACAGCTGTACGATTAAAACAACGTCGTACAGAAGAACAAACCGCAAGATAATAGACTAAAATAGAAGAATAGATTAAAAAGACATAATAACAGCTGTATGCAGAACATTTGCAGATAAATAATATCAGAGCAATACCTTGTTTTAATAAACAATCTGCATAA
Organism: Sphaeramia orbicularis; assembly: GCF_902148855.1. NCBI lineage: Eukaryota > Metazoa > Chordata > Actinopteri > Kurtiformes > Apogonidae > Sphaeramia > Sphaeramia orbicularis. The sequence continues at coordinate 44,288,803 of NC_043971.1, read as the reverse complement.
ACACCACATCCATGGGGGGTGCCATTGCTACATGACGTCAGAACTCGGAACTGGGAGTACATCGATGTAGTATGAGTTCGTGGGTGGGAAGTCACAGGTTTGACTGCCATTCCAGTGCGTTTTCACAGGTAGAAGGTTGGAAAAACATGCAGCATAAAAGCAAGCAAACAGCTGACTGTATTTCTGAAATTAATACATAACCTGAACCTTGCTATGACCATAATGACTTTTATCCACTTCCTTACAATCTTGTTATTATCAGGGTAAAAACACCACAGAATTGATCCATTAATATCCTGTGTAACACATGCAATGCAGATGAGTTGGAAAAGTATGCTGTAGATCAGGGGTGTCCAGTCCTGGTCCTCAAGAGCTACTGTCCTGCATGTGTTAGATGAATCCCTCTTCCAACACACCTGATTCAAATGATAACCCTATCTTCAAGCATCAAGTTCTGCAGAAGCCTGATAACAACCGTCAGGTGTGCTGGAAGAGGGAAACATCTAAAACATGCAGGATAGTAGCTCTCGAGGACCAGGATTGGACACCCCTGGTCTAGGTTTTCAGATACTCCATTTTTCTTCTTACAAAGTGATTGGATTCACATGATTTAGATATATCTTTTTTTTTTTTTTTTTATGTTGATTTAAATATGCAGGTCTGACTGTTTTGTTACAGCTGTGTTGCTAGCATAGCCTAGTCATCAAAAAAAAAATTAAAAGTAGATCCCAGTAGAGCATCCCCATAGCTCATCTAATCAAATGCAAACTTTTTTTTTTTTTTTTTGCAAAGGCTGCAGTTCTGTAAATGTTCAGGCTTCCAGACTGCATGAATGCACTGAGTTTCATGTGTCTACGAAAAATGTTTGATTTCTGATAACTTAACCCTTTCATGCATAGTGGTCACTACAGTGGACAGTTACTCTACAGCTGTTCTCTTGTATATTCATGGGTTTTGTTGTTTTAGTTCCATATCAACCAACACAGTGGACACTTATGCATCATCTCATAAACTGCAATTCATACCATTATTGTAACTTTGCTGTTCTTGATTGGTTCTTGAATGGAAATCAATTGTTAATATTTATTTTTTGCATATTATCTCCATGAAGTGAGTAATGACTAGTGTTAGAATATGTTAAAATGTGAGAAAACATCAGATTAGCTGCATTAAATATGGTTTCATTTCACTGTTTTCATATCACTTTATGATATTGGGTTTTAAATACATGTTACTTTGCTTCAAGAATAAAATTCATGGTGTAGCCGAGTGGACATTTTTGTAACTCCATGAAAAACAGGTTGATTTAAAAAAAAAAAAAAAATCAATCACATTGTTTTTTTTGTTTTTTTTATGCCTAAAGAGGAATAAAAACACTCAGGAAAAAAAATAAATCTTGATTAAGGTTCTCATAATTCATGCATGAAAGGGTTAAATGAGAAAATACAACAATGTTATTTAATGAAAGTTTATCTCACATTTATAAATATGCAAAAATATGCATTAAATACTTGGGTGGTAACTTTTGTCATCTTAAAATCAAGTTATCACTTAATGGGGCTGTAATTCGGAGCTTCGAGTCAGATTTTTTTTTTTCCTATTTCATTGTTAAAAGTGAGGTAATTTACAGACCTTTTGTGCAATAATGTATGCAATCATAAGACATGTCATCATGAAACACAGTTTGGAGGTAAAGGTAGGTAAAACCACTTTAAATCTATGACCAAAAAAAAAAACAAAAAAACAAAATAAAATGGTGCAGTCTTCTTCGTGCTCCCATATGTCTGTAATATACAGTGTCCTGTTTCACCTGGCAATTGTGCTAGATTCTCTTCTTAAAACTGTTTTGTGCTTTAAGCATTCTAATTGGAAAATAGCAACTGTTTTACATAAGTGGTCTTAATAAATCAGCTACTGAACTGGGGTAAGCTGCTTGTTAATTTCTTGCCCACTGGAGTAATTAACATGCCTCTTAAACACCGTCCTGAGTGATTTGCTTAGTGGGGAAAGCAGGTTTTCACTGTTCCTTCATTATTTACACAAACGTCTAGCTGTGTGTGTGTGTGTGTGTGTGTGTGTGTGTGTGTGTGTGTTGCCAGGTTTCACTCATGTTACAGGGACGTAAATCTAATTCATGGCCAGGTAGTTCTCCTGTGTGGACGATATCTATGTCCCTGTAACGTAAATCAGTTAGTTTGACTGTTAGCTTTAGACGTGTTATCCATTGTTAATGTGTTAATTAAACTCCAGGAAATCAATAGAAATCAATATAATGTAGCCTTAACTTAAGGAAATACAACCTGTGTGTGCGCTTTATATGTGTCTTCTCAACTGACCTAAAAAAATCTGGATTTTTTTTTTCAATCTTTTCACTTAAGAGCAGCTCATTTATGATGGATGAAACTGTGGATGACCGTGTGCCTGGCTGACAACTGAAAGCAGGTTTTCAGTGCAGAACGCTCATATATAACATGCATGTGAGGCTGACAGTCTGTGGTGATGTGCTGAATGTTAAACACAGCTACTTCTCCTCATAAAGGCTGCATTGACTCAGGAGAACAACCAGTTTAGCAGCACCTGAACTGCATGAACCAGACTGAATCTATATCTACAGATTAATGTTTATAAATGCAGCATTTGATTTTACAGTAATATATATAATTATGTATATGATCCAGTGATTGATGTACATGTTTTTTTTATTATATTTTTTTTGCCAGGTTAAAAATGTGTCCAGAAACACAATGAAAACAAGTGGTGCCAGGCACAACAAACCCCGCCCTTCCCTCGTATTGTAGCTTACTTTAGCATCGATCCAGCTGATGTCATCATGTCTATGCGTGTGCTGATGTCAGCTTAGTAATTGTGTCTATATATGTGCCAAGTCTGAAGTAAACTGAAACAAAATTGATGTTTTTATAGACGTTTGAAATTTTGCCCATTATAAGTAAATGGAGAAAAAAAAAAAAAAAAAATCATAAAAAATAGGAAGAAAAAATCCCAAAATGTAATCAGATCTATTCTGGGTCACTGGCAATGTATAAACCCAATTTGGTATGAATTCAGCCAATAGTTTTGCTGTTTAAAGCTATACCTACCGATGTGGCATTTCTCACAGCACTTAGTAAAAGTTTGAACATGAACAACCCGCCTCTCTCCAAAGCCCCGCCCCTTCCCTCTGCCTGAGCTCTGAGGCACCTCCTCCTCTCTCTTCCTCTCTCCTGATGCGCGATGGAAACAGACGAGGAAGCAAAGGTGGAGGTCCGGTCCGTTTTGGCGTGTCCACGGACCCCTCCCTCAGTAATCAGATACATCATCCACCTGCCGCGGGCCCGCGGCTCCTGTTCCATCAGTAGACCTGGTCTGTGCAGAACTGGGTCAGTGTCTTCACTGCAGTGCCCAGGGGATGGGCGCGCGCACTGTGAACGCGCGGCCTCCACGAATTTTCTGTGGACATTTGAGGTTTCATAGTCCATACAATTATCATCCTACATCATCTTACATGTGTGACACCATGTACATGTACCTGTATGAGTCCCACCGTCATAAAAGCTGAGCTTTATGCAGACCTGTTCAGTCCAGTACAGCTGACTTCCGGACTTATATCTCCATCCTTCATTCATCAGACTCCCGTTTATGCCCCTCAGTTGTCGTTTCTGTTCATAAATCTGTTTTTTCCCTTCCACATGTGCATGTTAGTTCTATCCAAACACATCCTCAACAGTAGACTGTGGTCAGTGACAGGAGAAGCAGCACGAGTGAAGCGTCAGATTCAGAGAGACACATATCGGATGTGAGGCGGCGATAATGGATCGGATGCTGGACGGCCGTAATGGATGATTGACAGGAGGCTCAGTCAGGTTCGGCCAATTATTTCATTCGGTCTGACTAAAATGATTGGTCAGACTTTTATTAGAAATATATGAGAATTAAACATTTTTGAGTTTCAATACCTGGCGGATTTCTTTTACATTTTAGTTTGACACACACTTATTAGGAGCATTTTAAGATGACAAAAGAAAAGTGTAAAAATGCCACATCATACGGTATAGCTTTAAGTGTTAACAACAAAGAAAGTCTTGTGCCAATTAAACCCTGCTTTTCAGATGTGCACAAAATCAGCCACCGCATTCAGTTTCAGGTTTGGTAAATCACATTTCACACGCTGAATAAATATGTGCATCTGCTCCTCCCAATAATTTTGCGTGTTCTGGCAGAAACGCCCATATTGCATATTCATCAAAACAAACAGGCTAAAAAGGTTGCACCAGCTATTTTGCCCATTTGAAAGACACAGCCCTCAGTGCATCCTGTTAGTAGATAAATGTGTTTTTACATGTGCAGTCACGTTTGCGCACCTTTTTACAAGTGCAAACCATTAATAAATCAAGCCCTAAGTATGTGGGACACATTAGGCAGCAATTCAACATTTAGACCTTAAGTTGATACGCTGGAAGCAGCAAAATACCTCAGCATAAGGATCTGAGTGACTGTGACAAGGCCCAAATTGTGATAGTGAGGTAACAGAGGCATCTCCAAAACTGTAGGTCATGTTGGGTGTTCCTGGTCTGCAGTAGTTAATACTTACCACTAGCGGTTTAAGGATGGAGCCACGGAGGAACAGACCACACAAGACCTGCAGTTTTGGAGATGGTCGGACCCAGTCATTTTGGTGACGCTATGCCCATGCGTCTGCTTCCAACAGGTCAAGTTCAAGGACTAAATGTTCACTTACTGCCTAATATATCCAATAGGGGTGGGAATCTTTTACTATCTCATGATTTGATTTGATTCCAATTCCAATTTTTGGGGCTACGATTCGATTCGAAATGATTTGCGATCCAAAACGATTTGATTCATAATGATTTCTTCTTCAATCTATAGGTGTGCAAAGGATCCTCATGATCTACTCCAGTCTGCTTTGCAAGACAGAATGACAAATGCAGACATTAAAATTTCTTTTTCACATTTATTGTTTTAAACATTCATGAGTGTGGTGAGGCACAGCAGTGTGCGTTGGTTTGCCACTCGTGGCTGACGCCGCACCATGTCCTTAAACGTGGGGTCTGAGATCTTTGAAAAACGGTTCGACCTAGCTATACTTTGAAAATACTCAATTCAGAAGTCCAAACCCCTTTCTTCAGACCTCCCTCCGAAGCCACGCCTCCAGAGTAGTGGCACACGCAATGCTTGTTCCCGAGGGTTCACGAGCACTGCACAGCAATAATTTGTTGGCTGAGGCTCTGCTCTGCTCTGCACCCGGGTTAGGCTCCGACGCCATCTACAGTCCGGTCTGATCCAGCCCGGCCGAACCGTCTCTGACACCGGCTGAGGCTCCGTCCCCTGCTTCGCTCCCGTACGCCTCGGGCTCCTACCCCAACTACGGCCCCGGCTGAGCCACCGTCTGGCGTATCCATGCATACCTCATTCAGTCTCCTCCAACCCCCCCCACTCTTCCAGAACAACCCCAGTTCAGACCTATGTGACTAATGCTACATTTCCTAGTGGTTTATGTTAGTGACAAAACAGTTTCCCGGTGAACTTTCCATCCTAATATAACTAATATAGCCAGGTTCTGGCTACGCTTCCTGTACAAGCGCTCCAGCCTCTGGGAACGTAAAGAGGGGCATGTGCAGAGGGGGGAAGGGGGGAGGGGTGAATGGCAGTTGAATTTGATAGACATATCACCATTCAATCATTTCGAGTGGGCGCTCAAAATGATTGGATGGTGTTTTTTCAGTCCTGCCCGTTCCACAGGTGACTGATTTTTTAAATTTTTGTGTTAGAGCATTTAATTAATTAATTGTAATTAGGCTGTGAAGGGGATTTTAAGGAATATAACAAAAAATGCTCCAGAAAAACATCTCAGACCCCACCCTTAAGCTCTGAGTGATGCCACTGACAGACTGAAATCATGAAATCACGTTGTATGTGATGTCAGTTTATTGCATTTCGCGTGCTATATGTATGTATTTTCATCCTTTCGTGTATTATTTAATGCCATTTGATGGTGTGTCAGTGCGCTAGCCGCTAATCGCACTAATCGCTAACCCTAACCACTAATCGTGCTAGCCGCTAGTTGCGCTATTTGCCAGCCACTAACCCTACCTCCTCCATTAATTTCCTCTTTGTTTTGGTGCTTACCGTGCATGCGTGTGTTCCAGAGCAGGCTGCGTGATGACGTCAGGATGTCCTGGGTACAAAACAGAGGCAGACTGCCAGTGGATTTGTTTTATTTTTTTAATCAGTTTTGGGACATTTTAAATCGATTATGAATCGTAGTAAATGAGAATTAATGAGAATGAGATTTTTATATGAATTGATTTTTTGGCACACCCCTAATATCCACCCCCACCCCCCATTCTAATGAAATAACCAAGTGGTCAGTGATTATAGTGTTATCATCAGTGCACATATATATTATAGCACATAGCAATGGCTTTGCCTGCTGTAAACATAATTACCATAGAAAGAAAACTGTCCTTGTACATTTTAACCCACACGTAAAATGTACAAGGCCAGTGCTGATAGTAAGGAAGCAAACACAATAAGGCAAGCTGTTAAAATGGCTGTATATACTGCACAAATATTGTCATGTTTTCACAGTGGCCTTGTGTTAAATGGATTGGATTCCAGGCTGCTTTATGAGTACAGCAACTCAGAATAGTCCACCAAACAGTTAACCAAGGCGTTAAAGAGCTAAAGAAAACTGAAAAGCCATTCACCACTGAAACAAAGACGTATGTGATGTATTTTTCTGCTCCTTTCTATTAAAATGTGACTCAATCAGGTTCCCAGAGACCACCAACATCAACAGCTGTCACGGTTGTTAGAGAGGAACATCTGCCTAATCGAGGTTCTAAGAGAAATTGTTCTCCTGAGGAAATACAACACCTTGTAATTAATCCTAATTTTACACATCCCCTCATCAAGCATAACAGTGGATTACATGGATTGTATTGTGGGCCACTAATAAACTACTTTTAAAAAGCACAGATAAAGTAGTATAGCTGCAAAATACACAGTATGTCGTTAAAGTTAAATGACACAACAGCCGTTCAGTCCTTTTTATTTTTTGTATTTTTTTTTTCCTTGTTTGAGTCATATCCACAGCGACGGTAGCTGTTCAAACTCTGCAATCCAAACCGATGCAGTTCATACGGTTCAACGCTGACAAGACTTTACTTCGCTTGAGCAGCGGCACCCTAGACACCTGAATTCCTGCTTCTTTCTCCACTGGGAAGTTGTATACACCTCTGCTCTGCGGCTGCCTTTTACCAAAGTCTACAAAGACCCTGAAAGCCTTTTAACAAGTGGAAAAAAAAGGCAAGAAAGTCTAACGTCTGTTTTTTTTTTTTTTTTTCCTATTTTTTTAAGATGAACGTGGGAGCAGTGTCAGTCAGTTGGTACCGTGCGACTTGTTCAGAAAGAGCAAGGGAGCGTGGGTGACATCTCTTTCTGTCACACTCTTTCACTCTCACTCATTCTCGTGTCAGTTTCCCCTCCTCTCTCAATCTATTTCTCTTTCTCTGACTAAACCAGGGTGTGATGACTCTCTGACAGCTCCGCACAAAAAGGCCCTTTTTGAAGTTAAAATGTGGGGTGCTTGTCAAGGGGGGCCAAGTGGGGGGTCTTTGTGTGGATTGTATGTGTGTGTGTGTGTTTCCTTCCATGTGTACATTTGTGTATACATGTGAGTTTGTAAATGCACACTGCATGCTATGAGTGACAGGTGGTGGGCCGAGGGAGGGGAGCAGGGGGAGAATTTCAAAATGTCATGATGGGTGAAATGATTGTAGAGGCTGATTTCAGCCAAAGAAGTCACAATCTTAACTTTGTCTCTGCTTGAGACAATGCATTTGTCACCAACTGTTTTTGGAATAAGAGTTTTTTTTAGGTAATTTTGGACACATTTTGGAAAAATAACTCAGTTTCTGGAGGTCATTTAACCCATGAAGACCCAAACATGCACCATCGACCAAAAGCGTCTACTGATCTAAAATGTTTAATACATGTTGATCCATTAATTCTATCAATACATGACAATAATTGAGACAAAATGCAGTTTCTGATTTTCATGGTCATCAGACATGACCTATTTAGACATTCAGAGACTCTGTAGTGAACATGGAAATGACATCATTTTCTACAACATCACCAGTAAAAACCATGTAGTTTGACAAATGACAGTGGATGGCATTGGTTGTTTTCATGTTCAGTTACTGATACCTTTGCTGAAAAAGTCACTTTTTCTTCAGTCTTCTCTGTTTTGATGTAATAACCTATGAATTTACCGTTGAAAAATCTGAGTTTCCATGGGCAACTAAATTAAGTACAGCAAATTAACCCTTTACTGGGCAAGTGACTATTTTTGGTCATTTCTGCATATATTACAAAACAGTAACAGCGACAGTTCCAGTGAGGACAGTGAGGCAACAATCTCAGATCAAATGTGGTCTACAAGGTCTGCAAGGTCCCCCTCTGTATGAACACCATTCCTTACATTAGTACTGTTACTTCTTGGTACCTAAAAAAGCAGGGGCTCGTTTATGCACTAGCTCATTAAATCGTTAAGCCCAGCACAACGCAAAATGCATCCATTTAACACAAAACGCACTATCCCGTTTCTGGACTAGTTCATTAAAAGTGAGTGCTAGCCCAGATCCGCACTACAGGGCTGATTTTAACACGGACCTCGGAGGTCCGCGTTAGAATGAGGACGTATTCTTGTAGCTTCATTTCACTTCGTTTCTGTCATGTATGTCCTTTGAAATATTATGTATTTTGAAAAAGAAGATTTTTAACAGAAGTTTGACAATATCTTTGATTTCAGATTTTTCCCCATGGACATTTTGCACTGATAAAAACAAATTTACTGTGTGAGGACCGATCCGCTCACTGAATTTTCAGTCTCTGCATCAATTTATGGATAGATTTAGATTACTTCAGGACAAAATATGTGTGGCTTTGAGAAATGAATGAATGAATGAGAGCGGTATGGGGCAAAGCCAGTGAACCAATGCTGCACACACCAGCATGTGTGTGCGCACATAATGAGATATGAATAAGTGGATGAGAGAACGGGCGGAGTACAGTTTTTCTGTACAATCTGTTTGTCTTGTTGTTGGCATGGTTACAACCAACAGTAACCATTTAGAGTTCTGTTAATAACGTCACCAGTGCGGAATAAATCCGATCATCCTTAGATGTTCAGATGGATGCATGATATGTGTTTAAACAGCCTATAATTCTTCATTCCAACCATAATGCTGACAAGATGCATTAAGTCGGGGGAGAGAAAAGTGTGTGTGTTTGTGTTGTGGGGTGGAGGGGTGGACAGGAGAACACTGGGGTCGGAGGCCGGTGGGGGTTCAAAGGGGTGAAGCTAATCTAAATCAACATAATGAATGGTTAAGATCACAAAACTCTATTGTTTCATCATACATCAATAACATTAATACAAAATTAATACATGCATGCATCTGCGGATTGTAGCTCATGTGGACGGATGGCCCAGGGAGGAACGCTACAGTCTGAGTAACAGGACATCTGGGATCGAATCCCAGCAGGAGCAGTTATATTATTTTCAACATTTACTTGTTTAGACGAGGAGGCGTGGCACAGAGCTCACTGGCAGGTAAATCTACGTTAGTGTTCACCTGCGCTTTTGCCATACTCACTGAGTGACAATGGTGGCACAGTTGAATGACAGAGACGAACGCGAACATGCTCATAATCGCCGAGAGCAACGAATCCATCGCGTGAGAATAGATCCGCTCACGGAATTTCATGGCCCGGTATAGACTACCACAGGACGTAGTAGAGGAGTTAGCGGCCAGATTTGGAGAGAGTCCTCATGGTGTGGGTGTTTCCAACACTGGACATGCTATCACATGTGGGGAAAAGGTAACCTATCCAAAATGAAATACCCTATATGATGATAATACATTAATCTAACAATATGACCATAATAATTTGTCATTCCAACCATAATGCTGATAGATTCATAGATTGTGAGGTGTGGAAAGTGTGTAAAATAGCCTATATTCACAAATGCTACAAAACAAAGAACAATATAGGCTGGTACAATTTATTCTATTGTTTCAATACTTTCAGATGTGTTTGGCATTGCGCTATTATGCATCTGGCTCACTGTATTCAGTGACTGCTGATTCACAGCATGTCAGCTGATCATCAGTATACCGAAGTGTGATGAAGGTGTCTAGGTTCTTTAGTGACAACTGCCAGCAATACGTTGTACGGCCGTCCCATGAACAGTGTGGGGAGATTGCAGCTGGTTTTCACGACAAATACAGACTCCCAATTGTTTGTGGTGCCATTGATGGGGTCGGAGCAGGGGCTGGAGGAGTCGGAGCAGGGGCTGGAGGAGAGTGTTTGTTTGCCTCGAAGTCTGAAAAAAAGAGAAGAAACATGAAATTGAACGGTCGAAAGAGGGCATTTATTGTTTGAACAGTGAAGGGAAAATACTTAAATGAATATATGACATCTAAATGTGAACACATACGATTATATACGGGGTCCCAGTTCACATCAGTGCTTGGGTCCTCATCACCTTCACCCCCTTGTGTGTCATCACACACATCAGCCTCATGGTCCTCAGGTGGGGGAGCACTTGCCGCTGATGGCCTCAAAGACGCACGGGCCCCTGGTATGCCTATGGAAATAAGTAGTGTTATTTCAAAATAATTTTGAATGCTTGATAGGCATCTGGATTTATCACTTCTTTTCCTCAGCATTTAATTATTGCTGTCACATTTTATCTTGAGAAGTGTTTTCTCACCTGCTACTCTGACGTGACCTGCATATTCTAAGGCGAGCTTCTCAAAAGGGGTTAGGTCTTCATTTGGCGGGATAGCCCCTGCTCCCGATTTCCCATATTTCTTTCTCAGTTCCTGATTCTGCAAATATAAATACGTGGAACGGACAGATACATTTAGTGGCATATACACTGCATTATCTTATGTATGGCTACTTGTATTGACAAGAAATCCATTGTTCAATTCATCTTGAAAAAGTGTTAATTATTCATGAATGAACCTTTGTCTTTGCGTTGGAGATGAAATATCTGAGCTTGTCCACACACTCCAGCGCAGTGCGACCATAGGGGGAGACTGTATTGACACAGTCTGAATGGAGATGATAAAAAATAAAAGTATGTTACTGTCCAATTTCCCGCAGGTAATATTTAAATGAATAAACGGGAATTTAAAAAGTCCTAGAGGGTGAGAGGTGAATGCAGTATTATAAGAAATTTAACCTTGCAGGCAGTTCACATATTTTTACTCTTTTTACGGAGATCTCCTCAGCTGGGTTTAATTCTAAAAGATGCTACATTGTACATTGAACAAAAATATAAATGCAACACTTTTGTTTTTGCTCCCATTTTTCATGAGCTGAACTCAAAGGTCAAAAACTTTTTCTGTGTACACACAAGGTTTATTTCTCTCAAATATTGTTCACAAATCTGTCTAAATTTGTGTTAGTGAACACTTCTCCTTTGCTGAGATAATCCATCCACCTCACAGGTGTGGCATATCAAGATGCTGGTTAGACAGCATGATTATTGCACAGGTGTGCCTTAGGCTGGCCACAATAAAAGGCCACACTAAAATGTGCAGTTTTATCACACAGCACAATGCCACAGATGTCCCAAGTTTTGAGGGAATATGCGATTGGCATGCTGACTTCAGGAATCTCCACCAGAGCTTTTGCCTCTGAATTGAATGTTCATTTCTCTACCATAAGCCATCTCCAAAGGAGTTTCAGAGAATTCATGAAGAAGACTGTGCGAGGAAAATGGTGGTCACACCAAATACTGACTGGTTTTCTGACCTCCCTGGACCACCCAATACAGTAAAAGTGCACATTTTAGAGTGGCCTTTTATTGTGGCCAGCCTAAGTCACACCTGTGCAATAATCATGCTGTCTAATCAGCATCTTGATATGCCACACCTGTGAGGTGGATGGATTATCTCAGCAAAGGACAAAGGAGAAGTGCTCACTAACACAGATTTATACAAATTTATGAACAATATTTGAGAGAAACAGGCCTTTTGTGTACATAGAAAAAGTTTTAGATTGTTGAGTTCAGCTCATGAAAAATGGGAGCAAAAACAAAAGTGTTGCATTTATATTTTTGTTCAGTGTATGTACAACACAACAGTGGGCTACTTTGCAAATATATTTAGAGAGGTGTGAACACGTACACACCTGCCGGTTGTTGCTGCGGGGCTTGACGGTGCTGATTGCTGCCAGCAGGCCCTGAATGAGCTGCGCTGAGGTCATCCCGCCTCTCCATGGTAGCATTCAGAAGCATTTTGAGCTCTTCTGGCTGCCACCTCGGTTCCCTAGCCCGTCGCTGGCCAGTTCCCTGTGAATTTTCTGGCTTTCACAGGACAAAATTGAGTAAATAATTTGACATGTGCCCCAATAATTGACAATTGCTGATTTCATTATATTACACTTAACACTTAAATACAAATTCACCCTTATAGCTAATATTTAATATAAGGGCGGGGTGGGGGGGTGGGGGTGGTAGAGAATGATGCATGAAAATAATTCCACTTTTCACATGGGCCAATGTGAGTCTTGTGTAAGCACAAATCTATGGCAAATAAAACTGGGTGATTTCTGTAGGTCCAAATGTCATCACTGGTTAATGAACTGAGAAATAAATAGGGAGGAATATTGACAAATAGTTCCGCAAATGTGTCATACTTACGTTGGACATTGTCGATGCTTTCAGTTGGATGGCTGATGAACATTGACTGTCACAGTTTTCTAGCCTTGAATTGGAAACAACGAGAGCTGAGGCGGAATCGTTCGTTATGGGTTAAATAGTGAACCCACCCTTTAGCGCACACTTGAACGCAAATAGTGAGCTAACGATGGTTTAGCGAACGCAACGAGCGCAGAAATGGATTTTGCGTTCGTTAAGCCTCTGTGTTTGCCGACCCATCGTTCGCTCACTATTTGCGCAAACGGCTGCGTTCACTATTTAACCCAGAAACCAGCCCCACGTCCACTCACTGTTCAAAGGGATAATGTGGATGCTGACAAGTGTCTGTTGTTGTGATGTTCTAAAAGTAACATTCTAATGGTCTAAAATACATGTTCCTTTCACCTTACATGTTTTTCTTTTATTTTCATATGAATACTGTACTTCTTGGATTTCTTTTCTCTTTTTTGCCACATAGGGGTGGTAACTTCATTAACCTTGATTTTCTACATAAAAAAAAAACAAAAAAACAAAAAAACAAAATTGAAAAATTTCACAAAAGTAATACAATCTTGTTAGGTACTTCAATAACATACTACAGTTGAATTTTTTTTTTAAATGTCAGAGTAGTTCTATGGGTGCCCTATAAAGGGTTATATATAAGAAAATTACATGGTTTACAGTGAAAAATGCAAAATACAGAGGACAATGTTATAATAAGTGATGATAAATCACTTAAGAAATGTCCAACAGAGAGAAAAATTATTTTGGGAACTGCCACAAAAGTAGCATTAGGCCTTCATGGGTTAAACCTCTTGACATTCATAAGGTCAACAACAACCCGGACAGGGCAATCTCACCATCGTCGTCAACCTTAATTTGTCAAAGGATCTACTTTTCAGTGAGCTTGTGTCCATCAAGTATCCATTTTCTGAACTATTTAGTCCCCATGAGGGTGAGGGATGTGGGGGTGCTGGAGCCTATCCCGGCTACCTTCGGTGGACATGTTGCCAGTTCATCTCATGACTGACATATACAAACACCTTTGGAACCTTTATGGCACATTTATCAGTGTAATAAGGGTAACTTACGAAAGCAATACACATTGATGTGGCACTAACTTTGTAGCTTTAATGTTTCTTACTCAAGTCGCTAGGCTAGTAAATTTATTTCAGTCCATTTAGAGCAATACTTTAGCATCTGTCCGCACTAAAGTGTTTAGCTTTAGTCCACATTAACTTGCAGAGTTTGTGTAACATGTTGTTTTGCAGCTGCTGAAAAAATAATGAAGAACTGCCACAAGTCTGTCAGCTGCTGGTCCGGCTTCTGAACTCCAATGTGCAGTGAGTCTGATTTACACAGATGCTTTAGAATAATGTTAGTGTGAAAACATTTAGGAGTTATTATAAAACTCCAGTAACACAATCTGGGTAATTAGTGAAAACAATGCAGCTGTATGTACAAGAAAATGTGACTGGTGTTTACTTCATCTAGATCAGGGGTGTCCAAACTTTTTTTCAAGAGGGCCAGATCTGATAATGTGGAGATTGCCAGGGGCCAGTGGTCCCTTCAGACATTTTTTAAACAGTAAAAATTACATATAAATGCGCTGTTCTACAACAATTTTATTTTCATTGTCACAATATCATTTTTTTAAATGGCAATGTAACCAAATCTAAGCCACTCAGGTGTGAACAAATTAAAAAAAACAAAACAAAACAAACAATTCTGCCTTCCTTTCACATCTGGAGTCAGATAACATAGAACAAACTGTGTAGAGTATCTTAGACGTCCAAGAAGTTGATAAAAATCTTAACCCCACATTCATTTTAAACATGACTTACATAAGTAATCATTACTCATATATTACTCAGTAATGCAAAGTCTGTTAGCGTTTAAGATGAAAACATATGACTCTTACTCTTGTATTTCACAAAATCATTCAGAAAGTAATATTTTGTGTCACATCTACAAGTACATAACACCAGCAGTTAGAGGCAACTAACCTGGCAACTTGGTAGCCTTCCTTGGTGGCGAATTCATTGAACTCCCAGGTTCACATGAAGAGTCACTGTTGAGTTTAAAGCAGCTTGAATTTGCTTAACTTTTTCGGAGCGCTCACTCCCTGCTAGCTTGTCGTATGCGTTAGCATGTTTTGTCCGCTCGTGTCTCTTTACATTGAATTCCTTAAACAAGGCAACAGTCTCTTGACAAATTAGGCAAACATAATTGCCTTGATTTTCAGTGAAAAAAAGTGTAATTCCCATCTCTCCTGGAAGCGGTGGCCCTCGCTGTCAACTTTGTTTTTTTTTTAAATTTACAGGCGCCGTGGTTAGAAATTAGTGAAAAAGGTTCACGGCGAGGTCACAGAGCCAGATAGCGTTAGAGTGGTGCTGCCACCATGAGGTGAACAGAGAAACTGCATTTTGAACCTTTTATGATTCATGTACTCAGTTCAACAGTCCAAGCGGGCCGTAAATAATACATTCTAAAACCCAAGCTGTGGGCCGTATAAAATCCGACCGCGGGCCGTGATTGGCCCCCGGGCCGGACTTTGGACATGCCTGATCTAGATATTGTCAATATTATAATGTCCAGCCAAAATTATGCAAAATGCATAACTTCCATTCACATGTGACAAAAAGTCCTTACACCTACCCTGGAGCCTCCAGAAACCAGAGGAAAACTTTAGGATTTTTAGCTAGGTGTTAGAACTCCTTAACTTACGAAATGGAGGACTCAAAAGCATGACTCACAAAAACTGAAGATTGTAACAAAAGTATGTTAATAATGAAAAAGTGATTAACAAAAAGCACTCTCAAGGAGGATTTATCAAACTAAAAACAATCTCTATGATGAACAAAAAACTCTTTCAGAAAAACTTGAAACAAAAACCTGACAAGCATGGAAAACACCTGGTGGGCCACTTGACATGGAACACAATGACAGACTCAGACGAACTGGCACAAGACAAAGGGAGACAGGACTATTTATACTTGAGGTAGCGGAACACAGGCGACACCAATCAGGGGTGGGGCTAACAATCACACACACAAAGGGAGGAAGTCAGGGTCTGAAAGGAGAAGGAAGAGATGTGTACAAAATAAAACAGGAAGTGCATGACAGGACCAAATGTGAAACTCTAACTGAACATAAAGTGACTAATCAAACAAAGACAAAACACTGAAAACCAAAGACGAGACATGAAACGCTAAACATTAACGTAATTAACAAATCCAATGAGACATGACACCAGGTTGTGTCAGGGTAACTTTGGAGCCATGCTGGTACTGATGTGACTGAGGTTGTTTTAGTTCCATAGATACTATTTACAATCTGTGTTTTGTGAAATCTAATGCATACATATTGACCTTTTCCTTCTTCTGTTGTAAACCTAGCCGTAAGCAAAGGTTCGTAAGTGTTTCATCGGTGTAACGCAAATAGGTACAGATAAAAACAAGACTTCATACTAAAGGTTTCACATGAATGCAAACACACACCTTCAACTTCACCACACCAGAGCCAGAATTAACACGGATAATATATCTACCGTGCCATATAGACACATCCAGTGGTGTAGTCCAGGGTATATAACAATATACGCCGTATACCTGCTTATTTTTCAGTCAGCATTGCGTATATCCACTTCTAAATCCCCCCTGATGTGCACCATTCAGCAGTATCTGAGCCAAATTGCAAATTTTTTTTCTCCTAGGATGGTGAAGCCATGACCCGCCCTACTCTGCCTCTAATTGGCTAGTACTCACTGCCTCCACTGATTAGATTGGTTAATTTTAGGCATGAGGACTGATGAGCCAATCAGAGGCATAGTAGGGCAGGTTGGACGCCTCAGGTGCCAGTGCCACCCCAGTTGATTGACAGGTCACTGCACGTCTCGTTGAAAGATGCGCAATTACTGGAAATGCAAACAAGAAAGGCAAAATAAACATATTTCAAGTGAATGTCAGGTATTGAGAGAACCTACTTTCATGGAATTTATAATTCTGAGGTAAGTTTTAAGGTGGTTTTGGAGTGAGTCACTGTTTTAAACTACTGGTCACATGATTGTACATTTAGAGGAGAAGAGATTTTCTCACCAATAGTTAAACTGTGTGAGTAGGCTAACGTTATGAAAGGCTAACGTTATCCTATGTTTGCCTCATGTTGAAAACATTTACATTCATGCAGCTGCTTGTGTGACCAGTAATACTTATAAACTGCTCCTGATCAAGTCATGATAATTTTAGAATAGTGAGTAATAGTGGATTTTTAGGTAAACTAAATAAAGTAGTCTGACATGTCACTGTTTCTAAAATAGGGTGTTTTTCTGGATTACTTAAAAAAAAAAAAAAAGGCAAAAATTTAGAGTATACCCACTTCTCCAGAGACCACTACACCACTAGACACATCTGTTGGTTTGTTGTGGTGCACACACACAAAGACAGATACCGGTGATTGCAATACCCTCTTCCCTTCTGGGCAATTATGACTATCAAACAGAGAGAATCCTGCCTCAAATAAAGGCCTATTACTTTCTACACATGAGCTACATAAAGGTCTAAATCCAGTGTCAAAGAATTTAATAGCACCTCAGTAAATGCAAATCATCTATACATGTAACATCCATACATACTCCATCACCACAACCACGCGTGACTGTATATAAGTGTAACAACAGTGGTACAGCCCTGCCGAGGCCATATTCTGTTAAACAAACATGTCACATATCCAATCAAGTCAGTTATTTCAAAACTCCTTTTCCCTTAAAACAAACCATTGAAAAATTCCGTGCTGTGAATGCGTGATTAAAGTAAAGCAAAACCAAACAATGAAGAAATTATTACAAGGCATTAAATCATGAGATCAAATCGTGGATGAACATAAATACATTCATGGGTTGGGAGACTTATCTCTCACAAACGTTCTGAGGTGATTAAGAACACTGACTATTTTCTTGGAGACTTGAGGCCTTGCAAGCAACATTACTACCAGAAGGTTCCGATATAATTGTCTTATAAGGGCTATGTAAGGACGTTTTTATATGTATACTCCGCTAACAGCATATACAGGATACTTTCTTCACTTTATTCTACATTTTGAGAAATCTGGCGTGTTTGTTTTACTTTCTTCTTCTCCGAACAATCATTTTTCGCTTCCCCTAATTTTGATGAATTGTTTTGACTTATTTCCCTTTACATTAGCTCCCTTTGTGTTTGCATAGCTCTACCCCTTTTACCCAATTACGGCCACTTCCAGCTCCAAAAAAAACCCTGATGACAACAGACAAACATAACCCACTGGGTTGATGTGACAGTATTTCCATTCATTCATTCATTTTCTGAACCCGCTTTATCCTACTAGGGTCACGGGGGTTGCTTGGAGCCTATCCCAGCTACATAGGGGCGAAG
The DNA here is from genome assembly GCF_902148855.1 of Sphaeramia orbicularis. Classification (NCBI taxonomy): domain Eukaryota; kingdom Metazoa; phylum Chordata; class Actinopteri; order Kurtiformes; family Apogonidae; genus Sphaeramia; species Sphaeramia orbicularis. The sequence goes on along the minus strand of NC_043971.1, from coordinate 44,270,656 downwards.
GCGGGGTACACCCTGGATAAGTCGCCAGTTCATCGCAGGGCTGAACATATAGAGACAAACAATCACTCTCACATTCACACCTATGGGCAATTTAGATTAACCAATTAACCTATTAGTGCATGTTTTTGGATTGTGGGAGGAAGCCGAAGTACCCAGAGAGAACCCATGCAGACACGGGGAGAACATGCAAACTCCACACAGAAAGGTCCCACCCCCCGTCGACTGGTGTTGGAATCGGACCCAGGACCTTCTTGCTGTGAGGCACGAGTGCTAACCACTGCACCACCGTGTTGCCCCAGTATTTCCATTCACTTCTTATATACAGACTATACCTGCGAGCCAGCTGCTGACTATACCTAACTCCATTACGAAGCTAACAAATGTCTTTGTTGTCTACATGTTTGTACAGTGATTCTTATGTAGAGGACTTGACTCGACTTGACTTGACTCTTGGCTCATCCTTGAGCTCTTCAGTGCCTCCCTTCTGCTCGTCTACAGCTGCGACAACACTAACTGCTAGCTTATTAGGCTACATGAGACTCCTAAATGTGCAATGTACCCTTAGCGTGCTTGTGTTCATACGTATTACAGAACAGTGGTCTAAAAGCCAATGACTGATGCCATGATGACCCCTCTCATTTCTTTTACACAGTTTGTGGTACTTATGTGAAGTATGCACAGGAATCTGGTTGTTTGTTGATGAAGCAGGAAAGAGAGTTAAAATAACTTGAAAGGACGTGCAATGGTTAATGGAAAACCTGACTTGAGTGCTTTACATAGAATCAGGTCTGTTTGTTATTAACATATTAGGGTACAATTAGGCTACGTTCAGATTTCAGGCAAATGTGGCCCAAATCCGATTTTTTTGCCCATATGTGACCGGTATCTAATCTGTTAAAGACAGTTTTAACAGCACAAATCCAGTTTTTTCAAATCTGACCCAGGCCACTCTCATATGTGGTCCCGGCCAGGTCACATTTATTCGATCTTTATGTCACTGAAATGCAACGTCACAATCCTGCATCCTAGGAGTGTCACTTCCGTAAAACACAGTGCGTGCCTGCATGGTCACTTCAGGGTCACGTTCAGTTCATACTCAAAACTGATAGAAGTTGCATTTAACATTTAATGAACGAGCACACCAAAAAATTGGATTTCACCAAAAAATCAGAATTGTACATTAAAACCTGCTGTCTGATTTTAGCCTCTGTTAACGCATTACAAATAAAAATGTGATGCATGTAATGTTCTTACTGTTGCGTGTCATTGTACTTTTAAAATAAAACATAAAATTAACCCTGTAAAGCCTGAACCATTAAATCACTAACAGAAACTTCCAGTTATTTGAAACCGGAACCTTTATTGGTGTCATGTCGGCTGTTGGACTTTGTCTGTCTTTTCTGTTTTGTTTGTCATTTCCTGTTTTATTTTGTTAAGTTTCCCTCATGTGTCTTGTCTGTTGTCTTTACTTCCTCTCCCTGATCGTGTTCACCTTTTCCCTAATTACCTGACTCCTCCCTGATTATCTCCACCTGTGTCTCATTTTCTTCCCGCCCTCCTGTGTATTTATTCCCTCAGTCTTCCCCTGTTTGTTTGCCAGTTTGTGTTCTACAACTTGTTGTGCTCACTCACCAGCGTTTTTGGATCCTGTTCGTTTGTCTGCTTGTTTTCGACCCGTTTTCGTCCCTCGACCACCGATTCTGCCTGTGCCTATCCTGCCTGCTCGTCTGCGACCTGGTTCGTGTACCTGACTTCGTCTCTGCCTGCTCCCTTATACCTCAGCCTCCAATGTTCACCTGTGTTTCGACCTCCGCCTGGATTACTACCGTGAGTTAGCCTGTCCCCCATGTACCGTTGCTCGTGTGATTGTCTTTCCGTGTATGACCTGGCTTGTTTTTTGACCACCCTCTGTCTGTCCCTAGTGGGGATTCCGTGGGGGTTTTCCCGGCTCGGCCGAGTCGGTCGTCTGTCATTCCCACCCGCAGCCCAGACGTTTACCCCCGGAACCGGAGGCCTCACAGAAGTCAAATATTCTCTGTGTAGTGTCATTTTCTCTGTGAAAGTGTTTAATAAAAACACTAAATCTTATTGGGAATTCGTGGTCTTGCTTTTGGGTTCTGCCTTTGTACTCAGCTTATTACAATTGGTCCTTCTGAACAGCCAAAACAAAACAAAAAAAAATAACATATCAATTTCATGTATGAGTTTCAATTTTGTATCATATTTGATACATCAGGTTTTAATGCTCAAATATTATTATTTTTGAACAAGCAAAAGCCTAATTTAACACAAACATGTCTAACAAATGGGTAATTCCTTTTCAAAATTGGCAAAGTTCTGCCTCCTTCCTCATTAATGACTGTCTTGTAGTGTCACTGGAAAGGCCTCTGGTGAATGAATTCCTCCCCCCTGGTGGATTATCCATGTATTGCATGTATCTAATTGTATACATAGGGTTTTTCAAGAAAAAAAAAAAAATCACACTGATCATGTAGAGGGCTTCAAAACTCATGTATCAAATATGATACGTTTGGTGTTATAGGGTTAATAGAAAATACAGTTGAGATGCTAGTTAATTAGATTTTTTTTATTTAAAAAATACTACCATCACAATGTGCAATGAGCACTGGTAAGCTGAAAAAAAAAATAACTGATGATGGACTGAATGCAACTCAATCCAAAATAATGCCTTCATTCTAAAAGCCCAAGCTAAAGAGCACAGACCCTGTTGATGGGGATTAAGCACCTTGCTCAAGGGCACTCATCCATGCAGCCAGCCAGCCATCCATCCCTCCACGCAGCCTGCCAGCCAAAGAGCCGAGGAGTCCTTGAACCCGCTCGCCAGCTAGTCATCGCTCCATCCCTCCATCCGTTTTGGCCATGGCTCCAAAAAGTAATTGAACTGCTCATGTAAGAACCCCATATGAAAGACACACACATACACACACTCACACACACTCATGCTCTCTTTTCATAGTCTGTCTTTGTTTCATCCTCACTCTATTTCTCCTCTCCTAGTCAGTCTGACAGAGCCAACAGTCAGGATCAGTTGTACAGTCTTGGACCAAGAAGCCTCTCCTAGTTCCAATGAGAAAATGTGTTTGTGTCCGTCTCAACACGAGGGCACTTTTTTGTGCGCGTGACCATCCCATTTTTGTGTGTTACAGCAACAGATGTAATATCACAGAGAACATCTGTCTCTTGTGAGTTGAAGAGGGAGAAGGATATGCAAAGCTCTGCACTTGGCGGGGTTATGATGTGTGCATTTGCCTGCGTGTATGTGTGTGTCTGACTGTTTCAGAGAGATGAGCTTTTATTGCTTCATAAATCTGTCTCTGAACGCCAGCGGGGGACTGTGTGTGTGTGTGTGTGTGTGTGTGTGTGTGTGTGTGTGTGTTTGCATAGATCCCATCCTTGCATGCCTATTACCATTGTAAGTCATAGATAACAATCCAAATGCACTGAAATACCTGTATTAAAGGGTCAATACGTAACATTCATCCATCCATGTTTGTGTGTGTGTGTGTGTTAGTCTGCCATGCTTAAGGGGCAATAACTGCTCTTTTAATAAGAGTTTAGGGCTTATAAAACACTTTGATGTCTGCCATGTGGGTTTCCATTAATAGGTGTGATTGATAGATCACTTGCTTGCTGAGTTTATTAAATAAAAGTCTTCCTATTATCTATTCTATTATCATTCTGTCTATTATATTCTAAACAATGCAATGTAATGATTTTTTTAGGCAAATTTTGAATGAATGAATGAATGTTTATTTCAGTTAAATACAAAATACAAAACACATACATATTTAAAAAAAAAACAACAACAACAACAACAAAACAAAACACATACATATTAAAAAAAAACAAACAAACATAAACTTAACACATTTTGCAATTGAAAAAGGAAGAAGCTGAAGCCGGAGGCTTATTTCTGCTTCTCCTATTCACATCCTTAGTCCACACCTGAAGTTGCAGCAGAGAAATACTTAAACACAAATTATACTACATTCAGCGTTATAAGTCATTTTGTAATCATATTACTTTCATAGCCCTTCATAATTTGACAAATTAAATTCTTTTTGAAACTCAACAGTGAGCTACACAATTTCACTTCATCCTTCAGTTCGTTCCATAGCTTGACACCAATAACTGAAACACTGTGATATTTAACGTTTGTTCTTACTTTACATTTTTCAAACACAAACATCCCTCTTAAATTATAATGTCCTTCTCTTAACTTAAAAATTTTCTGAATACAAAAAGGAAGGTTTTTACTTTTAACGCGAAACATAAATTCCATTGTTTTTAAATACACAATATCAAAAAATTTTAGTAAACCAGATTCTACAAAAAGTGGATTAATTGATTGGAGATAACCAGCTTTGTTTATGACTTTAATAGCTTTCTTTTTGGAGTTTAATTATCGGGTCTAAATTAGTTTTATACACATTGCCCCATATTTCCACACAGTATGACATATATGGCATTACAAGTGAACAGTACAACATATGCGAACATTTTTTGCTTAACAAGTCCCGAGTTTTATAAAGAATCGCAACAGACTTGGACATTTTACGTTTGATATATTCTATTTGTGGTTTCCAACAGAGTTTATGGTCAATAATCACTCCCAAAAATGTTGTTTCATACACTCTTTCAATTTCAATTTCATTAATTTTCAGTTTTATATCATAATTTCCCCTAGCACCACCAAAAACCATACATTTTGTTTTATCTACATTAAGTGACAACTTATTTACGTCAAACCATTTTTTTAACTTGACCAATTCCTTTTCCACAGTTTCTAATATTTGTTTCATATTTGCTCCCGAATAGAGCAAATTAGTGTCATCTGCAAATATTGTAAATTTTAACTCACATTTTCATGAGGATTAGCATTTTATTGCGTTAATACATATTTAGCATTAGCTCGTCCATCACTCCTCATGCTTCACTATTACGTCCAAAATTACTCATAATAGTGATGGACAAAATGAAACTACCTGATTTGAAATATAATCTTAAAATGTTAGTCCAAAAACCAGTGGGTTTCAGACTACATTTCACAAGGGGCAGTTTTATTTTTGTTTGCTTTTTGTAGTTAGTTAGCTCTACGTCAGAGCTAATGGGACCTTTATTCCTACAGTAGAGGCCACAGAAGAAAGGCACTGAAGAACTATTACACAAGAAAGACCAGGGTTCCTACGCAAGCATGGAAAGTATGGAAAAGTATGGAAAAAGGAAACAAATGTATGGAAAAATATTCATGTTTCCAAGACTGGTACCACTGTTCTATTTTAGAAAACATAAAATTATGAATATCTAAAAAAAGAAATGGATCGATCTGTTTTTTTTAAGGCGTTTGCTAGCACAGCTGAAATGTTTGTGTGAGAGCACATACTGTAGGCTATGTGTCCCAGAAAACATTTGTTGAATGCCCAGCCTTCTGCTCTTATCCTCCTCCAACCCATTTTAAGGCCCGCACAGGTGTCATCAAGTTTCACTGCTGCTTTGACGGACAGGTAATGTCCACACACTATTCATGAGCGAGCTATTCAATATGCCTTGTATGATCGTTGGCAGAACTCATAAGGGGTAGATGTAAATTCTCTGACTGGCTCATAAATCCCAAATATAAACACGGATGACTGGTTGGATTTTTTTTTTACCAAGACATCTGGAAATTAGGTTCTGGAAAAAGTATGGAATCTTGAAATTTCAAATGTGTAGGAACGCTGAAAGACTTTCCATTGATTCTAAAATTTTAGTAGAACAGTTATTTACAAAGTAACCACCAGGAAATATCATTTGTGGGTCCAAAAAAATCTAATGAGGGTAGAATGACCCCTATAAGAAATTATCTGACTGAGAAATTCAATGGAAATCAGTTGAAACCTGCATCAGCAGTATTAACACTGAAAGATACTTCCACCCTGGCTTCACTTGCACAAGCATGCATAAAGATAAGCAAAGATAAACATCCAAAGTTATTTTCAGAGTTCGGCTGGGCTGGTTTTCTTCTTGAAAAACCAGTCTTCATCAGAAATGAACAGATGAAGTCTCCTGGATGAGAGATGAAATGTTTTGAAGAATAAAACCAACCCAGTTGAGCTGTGTCCAGATCATCGTTCATTCTTCAGCTGCTTTCAAATAAGAAACCTCAACTTAGATATACATATTGATCCTTTAAATGGTCGTGTCCTGCAGCTTCTTGGCTGGCTTTATTACCCTGCCCTCCGAAGGGGAGACAAGGAGTACTATTTTTGGTTCAGTTTGTTTGTTTCTTTATTTATTTCTTAACACTCCAGCAGTAAAACTGTTGCTTCAAATCATACCAAATTGGGTTTATAGATTACCAGTGACCCGGAATAGATTTTTTCAGAATTTTTATTTATTTATTTATTTTTTTCTTCCCCATTTACTTATAATGGGCGAAATTCAATTGTCTGTAGCAGCAAAACTATTGGTTGAATTCAAACCAAATTAGTTTTATAGATTGCCAGTGACCAAGAATATGTCATTTACATTTTGGGAAGAGTAGGTCAAAGTTAAAAAAAAAATAAAAAAAATGAATTTTTAAAATCTTTTTTCTTCTCCCCTTTATTTGTAAATGGCAAAATTTCAAATGTCTATAAAAACGTTAATTTTGTTTCAATTTACTTGAAACCTGGCACATATACAGGGTGGGGAAGCAAAATTTACAATATTTTGAGGCAGGGATTGAAAGACAGTGTATGACCAGTTAGTTTTTTTGTGGCAAATAAATTCTCATGACTTTAAATAAACTGACATAATAGAAAGTGTTTTTATTCTATGTGTCCTCCTTCTTTCTCAATAACTGCCTTCACACGCTTCCTGAAACTTGCGCAAGTGTTCCTCAAATATTCGGGTGACAACTTCTCCCATTCTTCTTTAATAGTATCTTCCAGACTTTCTCGTAATAGTCATTCTCTTCTTTCCATTATAAACAGTCTTTATGGACACTCCAACTATTTTTGAAATCTCCTTTGGTGTGACGAGTGCATTCAGCAAATCACACACTCTTTGACGTTTGCTTTCCTGATTACTCATATGGGCAAAAGTTTCTGAAAAGGTATGGATATTAGTGTTAGGTATGATTATGACATCCATATATGTTTGGTTTCAAAACAATTGACGTAGTGCCTGCTGAGAAAAAACAACTAAATGTTCATGGTAAATTTTGCTTCCCCACCCTGTATAGAGGCAATTGATATACTAATATCAGTCCATGCATAGACATGATGACATCAGCTGGATCCATGCCAAAATAAGATACAATACGTGCGAGGGGTGGGGTTTGTTGTGCCTGGCACCACTTCTTGTTGTCAGAAATCTCTCTATTTTTTTTTGACAAATCACTACCTCTTATTCATATCTACAGCTAATCCTATGAAATATCTGAATGTGGTTACCACAGAATCCCTGCTGTTCCGTTTCATTAAATAACATAATGTGAGTAAGCTTAGAACCATGGAATGTTTAACCTCCTCATATGATTTTAAATATGATTCCTGATCTAAAAATAGCAGTTAAACCCATTTCATGAGGTTCATTTTAAAATAGGTGTTTTTCATCTGACAGCTGTACTATATAGGTGTGTCAGTGATTGAAGTCCATGAGATTATGAGGCATTCTTGTTCTTCCTGTATAATTGGCTTCACGCTGCGCTGCTTTTGAACAATATTCTCTTTTCTGTTTCTCTTAAGCCATAGGGTTTCTCCTTTTAAACCCTAGAGTTTATTCCTAGAGAGACTGGAAACACGGTAGCCAAGAAGATAAAGTAGTAAGCTTTAAAGTTGGCTAGGAGGTTGCAGGTTTGAATCCTCGCCAGGCTAAGGTGATCTAACTGGGTTACTGGAAGGAAATACAGAAAAAAAGTCAAATTGCTTAATGGAGTTTTTCATTGGAAGAAAAATCGTGGCACAGAGCAACTTTCAGATGATGAAAGTGTGTATGCGTGTGAACAAAGCAGCAGAAAATGACAACGTATCACCAAAATCCTCTGAAGAATAAAATTATTTGAAAATATCTTTGAAAGCTGAAATTGTGAATTTCTGTCAGGGGGATATATTCTTTGGATGCATTTGCTCATAATCTCAGGTTTTTTCTTTTCATGAAATTCATCTTGTCATGGTGAGAATACATGATCTAAAACAAAAACGCCACATTGTCTCTGATTAAATAGACAAACATGTGTCATGCAGTAAAAGGAGATTTTGTTAGGATTAACAAAATGATAACAGCAGTGTTTGGATAATGTAAAAGAACTCACACTAGGCAGATGTTATTGACATGTCTACTATAAACTACAATTACCATGTTGACCCGTGGGAATCACTGGGTTCTAGAAGCGGTAGAGTTGATAAAATGGGGAGCAGAGCTAAGCTTACTGGTTACAACACACAGATTAGGAAAAAAAAATAGAATGGCCCTCATTTTGTTTTGTATTGAAATTAAAAGGAACAGATAAGAATGCATTCATAGTAATCTTATCTTTGTGGGGGCTTTACATCATTACTGTATGACTTCATCACATTCACATGATTTGACTAAACTTACTGGTGTAACACACAGATTACGGAAAAATAGGATTGATGGTCCTGTATCTTACCAGCTAAATTAAAAGCTTTGGGAAATGTATCCAGATGCCATTTATTATCACCCAGTTATGTGTATTTATTATATTACAGAAATAGCCCATGTTTTGGTCATATTCCAATCAGATCTGTGAAAAATTGAAATTCCAACTTAATATCAGTGATACTTACTGATTTATTGTGTCAATCCACTTCCTATCTCTTATAATGGGAAAATTTTTCAAAGTCGCACCAAATCCAGAATCAGATCCGGATCGAAATAATTTCAATACCTTGTGTTGACATCATCATAAAGAAGCTGTATATCAAGTTTGAAGTCAATCAGAACTGTAGTTTCAGAGAAGAAGACGATTGAAATTTTTTTTCCCATAAGAGCCCTTGTTAAATTTTCCATAAGCTCCCAGATCCAGAAGAAGATCTTGATCAGCATGTGACTATTACAGGGTGGGGAAGCAAAATTTACAATATTTTGAGGCAGGGATTGAAAGACAGTGTATGACCAATTAGTTTATTGAAAGTCATGAGAATTTATTTGCCACAAGAAAATTGACATAATAGAAAATGTTTTTATTCTATGTGTCCTCCTTCTTTCTCAATAACTGCCTTCACACGCTTCCTGAAACTTGCACAAGTGTTCCTCAAATATTCGGGTGACAACTTCTCCCATTCTTCTTTAATAGTATCTTCCAGACTTTCTCGTAATAGTTTTGCTCATAGTCATTCTCTTCTTTACATTATAAACAGTCTTTATGGACACTCCAACTATTTTTGAAATCTCCTTTGGTGTGACGAGTGCATTCAGCAAATCACACACTCTTTGACGTTTGCTTTCCTGATTACTCATATGAGCAAAAGTTTCTGAAAAGGAATGGATAATAGTGTTAGGTATGATTATGACATCAGTATATGTTTGGTTTCAAAACAATTGACATAGTGCCTGCTGAGAAAAAACAAGTAAATGTTCATTGTAAATTTTGCTTCCCCACCCTGTTTGTTTTGGTCATCTCCCCATCAGGGCTGTACTGTCGAAATTTCAACATGATATCAATTATATTTACTGAGTTCGCATCGATCCACTTCCTATCTCTTATAATGGGGAAATTTTTCAAAGTCGCACCAAATCCAGAATCAGATCCAGATCCAAATAATTTCACTAACTTTTGTTGACATCATCACGAAGAACCTGTATACCAAGTTTGAGGTCAATCAGAGTTGTAGTTTCGGAGAAGAAGACGATTGAAAGTTTTGTAACAGATGACAGGCGACGACAGATGATGCCGCATGACAACAATAGCCGGTAAGCTAAAAACAGAATGGCCCTTATTTTGTTTTGTATTGACGTCGACGTGGATCATAGACTTTTACACAGGACTGAACATGACGGTTTATTGTGACTCACTGGTGTCTGGTGACTGGATCCGCTGAACTGCGGTCCATTTGATCGGACTCTGCACAGAACGGTCTGTCAAGGCAGCACTTTTACGCAGGACTGAACATGACGGTTTGTGAATTTTATTATTCCTGGTAGCATGTGAAGGCAGCATAAGACTTTTACATAGATCTGAACATGATGGTTTATTGCTGCCCACTGCCGTTCTGTGTGTGTGTGGGGGTGTCGGAGGGGGACGTTAACAGGCCAGGTCTGACCGGGATCAGCGAAGTGGAACCGGGCCACAGTAAAAGCCAGACCAACCTTGTTAGTATGTGATCACAGCTGGACCCGGTTCTCACGTCATGTCTCGATGTTTCTGTTGATCTGATCCATATTAAGTGCAAAGGGAGGTCATATTAAATGATATCACTTTGGTTTATAGAAGCTGTTTACTCCTTAAACCTTGTGTTTTTACTGCTGTACATACTTCACATATATCCAAGCTGTATCTTAATACAGTCTGAAAAAAGCATGTGTGGTCATTAGAACTTTACTAAACAACAAATCTAATGTTGCCAAATGACTGTGTGTTCAGCATGTTGTTGGAATTTAAAAATATTGTAACATATTACAAAGATATGGTCTATTCACAAGTAAGTGAAAGTTATATGTCTTTTCTTACTTTATTATTATTTTTTTTTTATCATTGTGATCGGTTTTTCAGGGACGTTTGCATTATTAGATCAGTTTAGATGTTTCTGCTGCAAGTAACTGTGGGATGGCATTATTTCATTTCTCTTTGTAATGGATGGTTTAATATGTGAAATGCACAAAGCGATTGAATAGAAAACACTAAAGCACATCTTCCTTTGCATTTCGATAATTCGACTGGCTCTCATCGCGGTTGTCATGTAGACACTTACTTTGACTCAGTTGGGAAAATTCCAGAGCAAATATCGATGGCCACTCTGGGGCTCTGCATGAAGTGTATCAGTTCAATTTTCTAGTATAATAGAGCTAAATAAAGGGCTTTGAGTTAGTTTCCATACACAAAAAGTAGTTTTATCAACAATAGCTGCAATTACAGACTGCAATAATGCACAAATGATTTGCAATGAAAACACCACATCACTGGTAAATCATCAATTAAGGCCTCGGTTTCCTACTTAAGCATTATAATGGGCTTATTTGTAAGTTCCACACATGTCTAAAGCATATCCTTACATTGAGCAAATTACTTGCTTCCACTGTTTTTCTTACTAATTGAACTGTGAAATTCTTTTGTCAAGGATTATTATGAAGTAAGTGATCATATTTAAGGTATTGTAAAACAGTGTATTGTAGGCAATTATTGCTCATGTCTGTCTGAAAATATAGTACAAGAGAAAAAAAAGCTTTGAATCATAACAATTAACAAGACCTAAAGCCAGAGACTGTAATTAATTATGGTTGCGGAAAGAAAAGAAGACAATCAGCTGGGCCTGCATGATTTTGGCAAAAATGTGAATCACTATTTTTGCTTAGAATTGAGATCATGATTCTCTGGCACAATTTTTTTCACGAAATGTTTACTCCACTGCTGTCAAGGAAAATGGGTTCTTTTACCTCTGATTCGTGTCTTTCTTATCACTCCACAAGTAGTCTGGACACTTCTAGTTGCTAAGCGACATCAGCTGATCTGTGAAACTTTGAAGGGCAAAGAAACTTCCCAGCCAGTACAATGGAATTTTTTTAAATAAAATTTTTGGAGAAGGTGAGACTTTTGATTCTTGGTTAACCCTTAGGGGTCCACCATCACGGTGACTGAATCACATGACATTTTCAACACATCGTAGTGTCGGAGGTCAGTCACGTAGACCACTGGGAACAATTGCATTCAAAAGTGCGAACTTGAAACACTCTCCCAGTTTTTATTTGATGTTGATAGAGCAAATAGAACCAGAGATATGATGGGAGCAAACAAGCAATATAGCGTTTTTATAATGATATAAAGCAACTGTTATATTTCTTACCATATCTTTGTCATTTTTTGTCTTTTTTCAAAATAGAAAAAACTGGCTGAATCTGCGGATTCTAATCCACAGACTGCATTAGCATTACAGGTAAGGGTGAGATTGACCCCCACCTGAACTGGATGGTGTGACCGGGGGTGGGTGAGAAAACAAGTATGTGAAGATATGCTTTTATGTCAAATATTTGAGTATAGTTTTCATTTATTACAATTTTAATTTTATGTACCTAATATTTGGAACCAATATTCACTTTTAAAGCCTTTGAAAAGGTTCGTTAAGCATCTTTGTGTTATTTATGCAATAAATTATATACATTTTTTAAATCAGATTTTAAATATTTTGTGTGTTTTTGGTCCTTTTGTGTTGATATAGTAGGTTAAAGTTAAAAAATAATAGGCAGATGAGACAGATGAAGCTGTGTTGAAGAAAAGATACCAAACATGCGTATGGTAAACATTTCTGTATATAGTATATGAAGGCAAAATCAGAAGTACTCAAAAACAGCCAAAATAGGCTCTGACCCCTAAGGGTTAAAGGGTGAATAATCCTCACTGGCAAAGAAAAGAAAAGGAGAACAGCAGAAGTCAGAGAAGTGAAAGTGAAAAGACACGTGGATCTCGACGACAGAAAAGAAGACCGACATGAATGCAAACCTTTATCGGGTACAAGTTCGGGCGGGTGACTCTCACCACTACCACTGGGGTTTTCATCCATTTCACTCTCTTTACCTCAGATGTTCCTCCACTGTAGTTCACTCATTCCTCACTCAAGCGGGCTGTTGTAAAGACGCTTTACCATTGGTTGAGGGAGGAGGCGGAGTCATGCTGCGTTCCAGGCAACCGGTAACTTGTGTTTTCCAACCTTCTACCTGTGAAAAGGCACTGGAATGGCAGTCAAACCTGTGACTTCCCACCCGTGAACTCGTACAGATCCCAGTTCCGAGTTCTGACGTCACGTAGCAATGGCAGCCCCCATGGATGCGTTGTTCATGCCAATTGTTTATTTATTGAAACAAAGTATTGTGCTGACATTATTTACCTGCAAATGTTCTGTGTAATTAGCAGCGACTCTAGAGTTAGCTAGTTTTCAGTCCATTGAGTGCAATAATAAATTAATACGAAATACATATCCAGATATACAAATAATATAACATAAAAGGTAGAACAGCTTCTCTTGCCTTATGCACCGTTTTTCCTCCTCTGTTTCTCTCAGATAAGCAAAGAGCATACACCTTTGGTGATAGAAATGATTATAAATGAGCCTAACGTACGGTCCACCGTCCTGGTTTGTTTACATCTAGCTACCACAATTCCTCGTGCTCAGGCAGTTTGGTGTGACTTGCCTGGAACGTTACAGAGTCATGAGTCGTGGTTTGAAGTTGTGACTTATGGGCTCAAAAAACGGCCTGGAACGCAGCATCAGTTCTACGTTCATGGGTATTTGTTTGTAATGCAGCCCGTGAAATAAAATGCTTAACAATCGTCTGTTTAGAAATGAGATCGCATTCATATTTGAATCGAGATCGCAATCTTTTAACGATTAATCGTGCAGCCCTACTATCAGCTCACATTTTACATTATTGAACTGTATTTTGGAATATTCGTTACAGTTTGGGTATGTTTTTCCCTTAAAAAAAATGTATGAATATTGGTTGCATATAACACAGGCCATTAACACAAATATACTATGACAGAACAGAACAGAGAGAGAAACACTGAAAAGAAAGCAGCAGTTAAAGCCATTTAGGATCCCATTTGAATGTCAGTGGACATCAGACCCTCCTGTTAGATGAGTCTTCAGAGTACACAGAGTGAAAATACAGAGGACATTTTGTACTGTAACCGCTGTGAGCTGTCCTCTCTGGATAAAGCATTATTTCCTCTCTCGTTGCTTCTGGTGTGTAACTTACAACCAAAACACCAGAAAGTCTTTGGGGTATTTTTCCACACAAGGGACTCATAAATAAGAGACTGATATTCTACTTTGTGGAAGTATGAAGTATAACTAAGAGGCACATCTCAGCGGTGACAGATCCATTCTTCTGCTTGTATGAAACCTGTCATTACAGCGACTGCGATACAGGACAACAATGAAGAAGGATCTTAAAAGCACTTTTTTTTTTGCAGCTTTAGGGACAGCAAATGAGGAACCCATTATCTGCCAGGTTAAGTGGAGAAGTACACAAAATGTCCAAACTGAACATAATATCAAAATAAGGAGGATGACAAAATGAGATTTGCAATGTAAAAAAAAAAAAAAAGTAATAAGAAATAGATGACAACAAATGACTAAACTGCTGCATGCTACAGCTGCCTTCACATTGGGCTTGTTTCTGTCTCAGGAAGTTGTTCTTGCACTGGTGGTGTCGGTTACCCATTCAGATCCTATTCATACGTCGAGGATTGACAGTGCTCAACATCCTCAAGACCAAAATACTCAGAGTGTTTGGTTTTCCACTGTGATCCTGAGGTTTTCGGGTGAAAATAACTTTTTGGAACACCATCCCAGTGCTGACTGTTCTACAAATGATCAAAATACAAAAAAGGAGCAGCGCTTGACATATAAACCATCGACTGGGTATCAAGATAAATACCTGGGGCGCCGCTATCGACTTTGGGCCCCCTAAAAAATAATCATGTTGGGCCCTTGCTTCAAAAAACTCACTGGAAACTATCTGTCAGAGCGGGGGGGGGGAAGCAGCAGATAGCGGTCCGTGATTGTTGGATGGGGGGATAGTGAAACTGAAAATGCTTTGCTATTCCTCTGACTCTCTGGGTCACTCCACTGCTGTATGAGCCTCCCCAGGAATCCTGGGCCCCATGAATTTGTCATGTTTACACCCCCTTAACGGTGCCCCAGATGAATACTGTTACAGGACTCTGACAGTGAAGTTTAAATATCTCACTCAATGTCTTGGATTCACTTCTAAACCAATAAGCAACATTTTAATCACAGTTTTTTTGAGAAGTCGATCACAGTGTTAAAGTTTAAAGGTGCGGGAGACTTTCATGACCAATTTTTCATCAAATCTGTAAAACCTCAGTTATAGCCTAAGTATCATGAATCTGTAAGTCTTTCTGTGATTACTCACCTGAATCTCTTGCATTACGGTGAACAGAGCCGGGAGGTAACTTGGGCATCTTCGGAATTTTGTCGCGACGTGCATTGTGGGAAAGGGAGGTTTGCACAGCCGCCTGCAGCAGCAACGCGACCATATGATATTATATGGATGAACCAAACAAGGGGAAACGTCTGAAATGCGGAAACGGCTCAAGGAATATGCATAGAGGGAAGGGAGGTCCTGCCTTTTCCGCGTTGTGTCTTTAGCAGCTGCCGTTGTCAGGTGGCTACGCAAGCCTCCGTTTCCCACAATGCACATTGCAACGAAATTCTGAAGACGCCCGAGTTCCCTCCCAGCTCTGAATGTAAACACGTTTTGTTTCTGGTAGATGGCACTTCGAAATTGTTCACTGTAATGCAAGAGATTCAGGTGAGTAATCACAGAAAGACTTACAGATTCGTGATACTTAGGCTATGACTGAGGTTTTACAGATTTGATGAAAAATTGGTCACGAAAGTCTTCCACACCTTTAAAGGATTCCATTTTAATTTGAAGACGTGTTAAGACTACACTCCACTCTGTCCATCCATCTTCTGCTTATTCAGGTCTGGGTTACAGGGGTGGCAGACTTCTCTGTCTTTGGCCACCACCTCCACCTCTTCCAGGGGACACTGAGGTGTTCCTGGGCCAACTGAGAAACATAAACATACACAGTCAAACACAATCAACATAATCTCTCCAGCGTCCTGGGCATATGCAGCGCCCCTTTGCTCTTCATTGCTTTGACAGGGGTAGCTAATCTGGGTACTTGTTAACTATGTAATCTCTTACAGTATTAACGATTATTTAAACTATGGTTCTGTTTTATTTTTTATACTATTTTTAGTGAAATGTAACTTAATATACTTTTTTTTAAAGCATTAACCCTTTAAATGAAATCTTTTATAAACACTGTAAGCACTTTAACCACACTGTACGCACTTTAAATCTTCCATTTACAATGCAAAAACACAAACACAATTTATAAAAAAAAATATTCAACTATTTACTTAGCTTAATATTCAGTTAACAAACCAAAAATCATTGTTTTCACGATCAAATGTTTTTTTTTTCAATAACCAGTAATAATAACTTAAATAATAAACTCAAATGTTCACTGTTGCAGGCCTGTACGTGGCTCGGGTACGCTGCAGCCTAAAACCAAATGGCCTCTTCACCTCATAGGGCAATAAAAAAAAACAAAAAACAAAAAGGTCCCTGTATCACCAGCTCCCGAGAAATGTTAATCCATATGTCCAGGGGAAAAGGAAATCCAGAATCTGGTAATCAATAATCCTCCTGTTCGTGGCAATCCTCCGGTCCGTCCATCTCCTCCAGTGCTGCTGTGGGCTCAGTCTGTGTCCTCCGGGTCTCTGTGCATTCTGTAGTTAGCGGTTAGCTAACCTGCTAGCTTAGTCCGTCCACAGCTAGCCACATACAGCTAATTTACTGAGGTCGCAGTCTCTGCTTTTTTTTTTTTTTTTAACATTGGACTTCTAGTCGAAGTGCTGTTACAAAACAGAGTCTCTCACCATTAAAGTCACTTTTGTGATCTGTTCGACAACTTTCATGACCTGAACTGGTGTTCTTTTCTTACTGAATACACTGTCCGTGTTATTCCATATTCTCAAACATGCACGCGCCCGTCGTCACCACGTTTTTCCTCTTCTACTTCCTATATCCTGTTACCCTTGACCCCCGAACTATTTGCCAAGCTCATAATACGCATAACGTAAAATATACATTTTCACTACTTTTTAACAAACATAAAACATTTGCACAACTTTTCCATATTATTAATATTCTTGTTTTTAACTGGGTATTTTAACAAACACTTTGCATTTAACATCCTGTAAACAATACAATGCATGAACTCACAACAATATGACATACCTTTTCACAAATACAGGATCTTTTTAATACTCCCACACTGAAATGGTTTCAATTTTTAACCCTTTGTATTCCACTTTTAACTTAGGTATTTATGTATTTATGCTAATTATTATTTTAACTTTTTCAACACACACCCATCCCCTTATTTCCATCGGGCTACACATATTATACTTGGCTTCCTATATTTACCTCTGCCAAGGAGGTTATGTTTTTGCCAGGGTTTGTTTGTTTGTTTGTCTGTTTGTTTGTCTGTCCGTTAGTGTGCAACATAACTCAAAAAGTTATGGACAGATTTTGATGAAATTTTCAGGGTTTGTTGGAAATGGGATAAGGAAGAAATGATTAAATTTTGGTGGTGATCGGGGGTGGGGGGGCCCATGGGGGGGGGGGCCATTTCCAACAAACCCTGAAAATTTCATCAAAATCTGTCCATAACTTTGAGTTGTGTTGCACACTAACGGACAGACAAACAGACAGACAGACAGACAGACAAACAAACCCTGGCAAAAACATAACCTCCTTGGCGTGTGGGGGGGCCCACAGGGGGGGCCACTGATCAGCCTTGGCGGAGGTCTGCGCTCTCCGAGTGCTTCTAGTTTCATTTTATTTTTTTCTTTGTGCATGTATGGCCAACTTTAATCTTAGAGAGTTTTTGAGAATTTCCTTGACTTTATGCAGAAGAAGATGATGTGAGGAAACTACTGGAAGCATTTCAAATATTAAAATATCCACATTTTCCTTCCATATGGTTACCAGTGGTTCCCAACCTTTTCTGGCCCGTGACCCCACTTTCACATCACTAATTTCTGGCGACCCCAGACATTCAAAATGGAGACATTTTTCTCTTGGAGATGTCTTAGGGGGCCAGGCAGACAAAGAAATCTTTCCATTCTGGCTGTGACTGTGTCCGGGCAGGTTGAAGTGTAGTAATGCATGTGGTCCATGATCAGGTCAATCAAGATATGCCCTCCTATATTATATAACCCACATTTTATTAGACCTTGATTTTTATGGGAAAAGTGTGTGGTGTTTTGATTTTAATGAAATATATTTTGAATCATTAAAAAAATGTATTAGCACTTTATAAGATTTTTTATCAATTACTAGAAATTTCAGGCGACCCCATTTGAATTCCAGGTGACCCCATGGTTGAAAAACACTGATTTAACCCATAAAGACCCAAATATCCGCAGGCGACCAAAACCATCTACTGATGTACAATGTTTATCCAGTAATTCAATCAATCCATGTAAATAATTGGTGTAAAATACAGTTTGTCATCTTTTCATGGACATTCAGTGGCTGTGTAGTGAACGTGGAAACACTCATCTTCTACAACATGAATTCACCAGTAAAACCCATGGAGTCTAATAAATGACAGTGGATGGAGACAGTTGTTTTTACATTCAATTATTGATCTCTTCGATGAAAAAGTCACCTTTTTCTTCAGTTTTGATATAATAACCCTCAACTTTAATCTGAGCTTTAATGAACATCTACATGATCAGTGCATTAAATACAGGAAAATACCTGATTTTCACTGAGACAAACACAAAATACAGAGGATAATAGTGTAATAAATGGTGATAAATCACTTAAGAAAGGGTCAATAGAGAGAAAAATTCATTTAAGAACTGCCACAGAAGTAGTGCTGGGTTTTTATGGGTTAAAATTTGTAAATGCTGGAATATCATTTATGAAAAATAAATCACAACATTTAGACACCGGCGGGAAGATCACCATACAAAGTGATTATATGAATTAATTAGGTACAGTTACGGCAACAATCAGCAAGAATTGTGGAGAACCCCCACCCCCCAGGCCTTGACACTGGTGCAGATGATAATGATGGTTCGAGCTGAAAATGTGAGGCCTTCAAGATTGACTCTAAAAACTGAGTGTTGAAAGGGTGGAGGAGGGTTGGAAACGACCATAAAACAGAAAAGGGAAAGGGGGTCAGGTTGTGATTGGATGAAGATGGTAATCAGCTGATTGAGGTTAGAGATAGTGGTGATTGTGACTGTAATGTAAAAAGCCTGCAAAGGATGGTGATCTACTTTTAATATCCTCTACTATGAGATTGCTAAATTGAGGGAGTTAAGTTATCCATTAACCATGTACTGGCTGCATTCTGACAGTGCAGTATTTCTGAAAGTAGCAAGTGTTTCCTTTTAATTGTTAAATAATTGTTAAGGTAGTTTTCAGTCATTTCAGTCAGTTGCACTTGCAAACACATGTGCTGCCAAGAAAAAAATGCAAATAGTGATATAAAATGACAGGAGAAAACGTTGTAACTAACACAAATATATGAGATCTAGAGGAAAGTACACAACACATCCTCTACAGATTATCATAAATATAGTTCCTTCCTTCCTTCCTTCCTTACCATTTTAGACAGCAACAAAAATAAATTTAATAGAAATAATGGAAGAGAAGATCCAAAGCGTAGCTCAGTGTTCCACATCATTATTAAATGTGGGTTAGAAAAAATGTGACATAAATATATTGGGACAGGAAGAAAAGGAAGGAAGCAATTACAGAATGGGCAAGACCCTCCATCTGCTCATGGTCGAACTCTAATGTAATCCCAGTGTGTGTATGTGCAAACTAATGTGTAACTGCTGGGTCCACGGGGAGATAAGAAGGTATACAAGCAGAGGGTAGGAGAGGGATGTGCAGGTTCAAGAGAGCCAGGATGGAGGGAAAGATAAGAGAGGAGGGAGAGAGGAGGGAACGGAGGTAGAAAGGGCGCAGGAAGGTGAAGTAAGGAGGGATGGAAGAGGAAGGTAATGGAGAAGACAAGAAAGGGAAGGTGCCAGCGCGGGATGAAACTCAGAAAATGAGCTGGATGGGTAGACAGGAGAAGAGCGAGGAACCTTGTTTCTACTGATAAGCACGTATCACGGCTGTCTTGGCTGTCAGATCAAAGACTCGGCATCACCACGGAGTCGACCTTTCGAGGTATCAAATGTCCAGTTGGGCCACTGAGAGCCGCAGTCAGTGATAAGGGACGAGTTAAACTGACTCCGGTGGAAGTGTTACACCGAGTTCATTCGACTCCCAGGGATCCTCAAGAAAATGGATCAAGAGCTAAAAAATGATGTTGATAGAGTTCGACAAGAATTTAATTGCTGAACTTGCTCTTGTTTTTTCTATTGTAGCACAAACCAATTTCTACAGCGATGATAATTGTGAAAAACCTACATGACCCCAAAACCTCTGGCGGTTGTTACCATAGATATAGCCAGTATTACATTACCTGTAGGTTGGAAGAACACCATCTTAACGCCTACAAGTTTGGCATTTTGGCCTTCACATCTTGGAGGTGTGATACACAGTACAAGCCAAAGGTCGCTCAATTTCTGAAGTTTATTTATTTTTTATTTTTATTATTTCATGCAATATACAGGGTGGGGAAGCAAAATTTACAATATTTTGAGGCAGGGATTGAAAGACAGTGGATGACCAATTAGTTTATTGAAAGTCATGAGAACTGATTTGCCACAAGAAAATTTACATAATAGAAAATGTTTTTATTCTATGTGTCCTCCTTCTTTCTCAATAACTGCCTTCACACGCTTCCTGAAACTTGCGCAAGTGTTCCTCAAATATTCGGGTGACAACTTCTCCCATTCTTCTTTAATAGTATCTTCCAGACTTTCTCGTAATAGTTTTGCTCATAGTCATTCTCTTCTTTACATTATAACAGTCTTTATGGACACTCCAACTATTTTTGAAATCTCCTTTGGTGTGACGAGTGCACTCAGCAAATCACACACTCTTTGACGTTTGCTTTCCTGATTACTCATTTGGGCAAAAGTTTCTGAAAAGGTATGGATAATAGTGTTAGGTATGATTATGACATCAATATATGTTTGGTTTCAAAACAATTGACGTAGTGCCTGATGAGAAAAAAAAACAACTAAATGTTCATTGTAAATTTTGCTTCCCCATCCTGTATATGAATGTCCACAGTTTTAAAGCACTTTACAAATGGATAGTCTGGTCCCAGTACAGGGAGGGTGGGGCTTATTGTTCATTGCTGGGCCATTCCATCCTTGGCTCTTTCTTATCTTTGTTGGTATGTGCTTGTCGTTGTTTACCATGTTGGTGTGTGTCACTTCCATTACCATTGTTGGTGTGTGATTATTGTTAAAATATATTGTATTATAAATTATGCAGACTATCATTTAGATCAGAGGTCTCAAACATGCGGCTTGGGGGCCAAATCCGGCCCGCCAAAGGATCCCGTCTGGCTCGTGGGATGAATTTGTGAAATGCAAAAATTATACTGAAGATATTAATCATTTTAGTTCAGGTTTCACATACAGATCAAATTTAATCTCCAGTGGGTCGGATCAGTAAAATACTATCATATTAACCTATAAATACACACAACTCTGAATTTTTCTCTTTGTTAATGTAAACATTTTCATGTCATTTTGCTGTATTTATACTAAAACAAACTATCATTTCAAAAAAATGCAAATAAGCTGAACAAATCTGAACATTTTGAAATGTCTGAAGTGCAAGTTTACCAATATTTGGCCTGATATTAAATGTTTTGTGCATTTGTTGATCTGCTGTGATCTGTAAGTTGTAATTTACATGTGTAAATGATAAACTGAAACATAATATTGTTAAAATTGCACTTAGTTTGCTGAAGAAATTTCAGTTTGTTTATGTTATTTACATTGTTTTAAAGGATAGTTGGTAGATATAAGCATTTTTATCGCGTAATTTTACTTTTTTCACTCTAAAATATAGAGGAAAGATTGGAGTTGACTATTTATATATTGTTATGTTATTATTTCAATGGTCCAAACTAAAATGAGTTTGACACCCCTGATTTAGATAGTTACTAAGTGTAATATACTTCAGTTTTCCTAATCTGTTTTCTATTGGTTAATTACATTATAAGGACTCTAAACAGATGCTTCTATATCATTAAGGAAGCAAAAGTAATGAGTTATGTTGTATAAATGTGAGATGGGGGTGGGATTTAATAAATTACCTTCCCACTCCTTTTTGAGCAGTACATATTGAATTTATTTGTTATTACTAGTGTACATGGCAATTGCTATTTTGTCTTGATCGTCTTTATTTATTAATGTATTTGCTCGGATATTAGCTCCTGGTGCACAATAAATGTTTAATTTTTCTTCTGCTCAAAACAAATAAATGAATGAATAAGTGAATGAGTGAATTGAGAGGATATCAAAACTATGCAGGAACATATGGAATTATGTATAGTTGAAAACAAAAAACTAACATTTGATAGGTTTGCACATTCTCTCAGCTTCATGATTCATTCACCTGGAGTGGTTTGAAGGACTTTCTAGAGATGCCAAGCACGTGATGGCTGCTTTTCCTTCACTCAGGGGTCACTCTTGATCCAAACCTCCTCAGCTGTGTTTAGGTCAGATGGTCAGATGCAGCACATTTTCCCTCTTCTTCATAGTAATCTACAATGAAGAAAGTAATGAAAACAAAGAAAAACCACAGAATGACATTGTGTATGGCCATTCAAGGAACATGAAGCTGTTGGATCTTCACTACTGGCTTCATTTTTTTTTTTTTTTTAGCCCTGGAGGTTATTACTTTGTCCTGACTTACATTCTGCGTGTTTACATGACAACTTTTAATCCTGGTCTAAATTGATTAAAGGTTAGATCCTATTTCAGATGCCCATGTAAACACCTTATTCCAGTTGAAAAAGAAAAGTTCGGGTTAAATTTAAACCTGATTAAATGAGTTTAATCCACTTTTGAATCCAGTCTAAATTATTCCTCGGACATGTAAACCTTTTATTCCGTTTGGACTTTATTCCTGCCATTCTGCACATGCTCGTTGTCTTGTCCTGTCGCGATGACACACACATTCTGCACTGGCGGAAGAATATGCAATGCAGTCTAGTCAACCCAAACTGTTCCAGATGGCTATTCTGACAGGATCTACCAGCCTCTAAAATCCTGAAGGAATAGTTCACCACTTGTTTTTTATTAATTCATTTGTCATGCACTAATGAGTTTGATAAGTGGGCAAATCAGTTTGCACTGCAGAGCACCGATTGCCTTGTTCTCGCAGCCCTTCCGTTAGCTTAGCTTAGCCTAGCTTAGCATAATCGCATCATTCCTATAGTCAGATGTAGCCAGGCTTTTATAGGTGATTTATTGTATTTTATGAGTGATTTTGTGAAATTCAATTCTCCCTAATCATTACTTTAGTCCGCTGGGGTCAATATAATCACAAATTGAGGCTCAAATCATGGCGATGTGACTTACTGCAGTAATAAAATCTTGGGAAATACAAACTGATGCAAAGCTAAAACGGTAAAGCAAAGCTAATTTAGCACATGCATCCCTTCCAACAACAAGATTTTCCAACTTCTATCAACACAACAGTCCCAAGATTGTATGAGTGCAGTTAGTTGCAGATCTAAAGAAATAATTAGGGAGAATCGGATTCCAAAAAATCACTTACAAAAGACTACAAATCACCTTTAAAAAACTGGCTACGTGTGACCATGGAAATGCAGTGACTATGCTAAGCTAACAGAACCGAATAAACGTTTCTCATGTAAACCTTTATTTTTGGGTTTACCATTTCCATGTAAACAGAAGAGAAAATACTTTAGTTCCAGATTAATTTCTTCTGGAAAAATTATTTGGATTTAAAAAACATCAAGTAACTGTACCCATTGTCTTTGTATGAAGTGAAATTACCAATTCATTTCTGTTTAATTGTTGCAGTTTCCAGTGATTAATAATCCACAGGTTCCTGAAGAGCCACTTTTTTGACTGTGTAATGATAGGATTTTATTCTGTTTTTTTTTGTTTGTTTGTTTGTTTTTGTTTTTTTTTTTTTGTTTTTTTTTTGGGGTTTTTTTGTATCAATGACTGTCATATTTCTAGTGTAGTGCTGGCCCCATTCTTATCCATTCTTCCTGCTTTCCACTTCACTTGAAAAACTAGCAACAAAACAGGAAAGAGCTCCTTGTTGTTAACATTCCATTCATGACATTTGTTCAGATTATCAGTGATATTTGCATGAGCTGTGCTGTTACTGCTACCTGATGGTCACCAGGTTTGGCTGCAGCTCTGACAAAAAAATTCCCCTCCAGCTGTACAGGAAATGTAAACCATTTGGAAGCATTTATGCTGCAAATGGTTTCAAACTTTAAAAACAAGCTCATGTATGATTACAACGTCACTGGAAGTAGAAGAAAGTTTTGCAGTAGCTGGGAAGATAATGAAAGCCATCATTAAAGGGTGACTGATTTGCTGGCTGGTTGTTTCTTATAAATCACAGCAAACCTCTATTTATTTATTTTAATCCCTCTCTAAGTCTTCTCGCTATTCCTTTATTTCTCTTTCTAACCTCTATCATTTCCAATAACATATTCTCAGCCTTGAGTTTCAGTTCAGTTTATTTTAAAAACGTAATAAATCTGGAGTCGTTTGAAAGCAGCTTATTTGGGCAGAGGACTGCTCTTTTAACTGGTCTGTCTGTTGGTCTTTTGTAGTTAAATCCTCATATCAAATCCAAGACAAACTTCAGAGGAAGAGAGAAGTGTTTTTGCTAATCATTAGCTGAACCTTTGACAACATTTCTAATGCATTACACGCCTGGTGTTTGGGTTTAACTTGAGGCCTGTTTCTTTGTGTCTGAAACACATGCAGACCCAGTTCTCTCCAAAACCTGGTAAATGCTCAAAGCATAAATACTCCAGTTATTAATCTTGGTTTATTTTACAGTCAAAGGCTTATCATTTGATCAATTTTTTAAAAAAAAAATTTATCAACCAAATAATTGTGACATATTTTACATAACTGTGTATTGAGCTCTTCAAGGGTAATGGGGATAATACACTGAATGGGCAACAATGTTGAGATGCATAAAGTTAAAGAGACTAAATGGTTTACTTGTGGTTTAAGGCGATTATTTATGGTCAGAAAGGGTCAAATATTTTGAATATTCGAATTTCAAAATACGACTAAGGAAAAAACAACACTTATTCATTGTTGTTTTATATTTATTTATTTATTTATATATATACAGTCACGGAAAAAAAAATTATTAGACCACCAAAAGTCCTCAAAAACAATGGTTATGCAATCAAGTAGTAACTCCTGTATGCTGGGGCACTGATGGAGGGGGGGGGGGGTAAACATGACAAATTAATGGGGCCCATAGAGCAGTGGGGTGACCTAGTGAATATAGAAGTTGTGAAAATTTCATGTAAGATCTGCTGTAGAAGGGAGGTGTAAAAGTCAGGAGGCGAACAGTGAATGCATGTTAAGTTTTGGGTTAATTTTTATGGTTTTGTAAGTGGCGTCATTTATTGAGCACCCCCCCAGTCCGACAGATGGAGAAGATGGGAAATGTCGATCTCTGTAGGGTCCACAAAGGTTATGCTTTCATGGGACCCATGATTGGCCAGTGCCTGTGTGTATCATGTGACTAAAACAGACAAAAAGAAAAACATGGAATGCCTAAAAGCACTGTTTTTGGCAGTACTATTGATGTAAGAACTTAAGTGATTTTGGTTATTATCAAGAAAACCATGAAAAATGGTTCGATATCAGCTCTGAAATTAAACTCATATGAGCTGTTTTTGTTGTTTTCATTATATTTATCCAAACAAATGTACCTTTAGCTGTACGAGGCATTAAAATGAACAAGAAATTGAAGAAAACTAGCGGTGTTCTCATAATTTTTTCCATGACTGCATATACATACAAATACATACACATACATACATACACACACACACACACACACACACATATATATATATATGGAATTTGTATATGAAATGTAAGATAACTATTATTACTATAATTACCAGATCTAAGGACACTGAAAAACAACTCCTATTAGATCTGAGAAAAGTTCATCAAAGTCTTATGATGATATTAGAAAAAACTCTATTTAAATGAACTATAAATTATATGCACAAGTGAGTTAGCTTCATGGTCAAGTGTCTGCAATCATCATATGGTCTGGCTCAACACCATTTATGGAAATACTGTGACAACTGGGTTACACTCTGAAGGCTGTTTGGGTATTTATATCATCTATTTTTGTAAAATGTAATCATTATATAGCTGTCTGCATAAAGGCTTATTAATTTTCAGAAAATAGTGTCAGATGTTGTTTGTGTGCTCCCTACCAAAGATAACCTTCATTACACTTATTTAAGCTGTCAAGCACAGTATCAAAACAAAATAATATTCTCTGAAGTGACAGAGTCTGGTTTCAAACACACGAAATCATCAACTTCCACTTGTTTTCCAACAGGAGAAAACAAATGTACCCATTATCTCACAGTTCACTTCATTCCTTGGGGAAAGCCCTGCATGAGGTGCTGAAGCTTCTTTTATCTGATATCAGACAATCACTGTTTAAAACCAGCTTTTGACTTTTGTGATGTCCTGCCTCTG
Source organism: Sphaeramia orbicularis (assembly GCF_902148855.1). Lineage (NCBI taxonomy): Eukaryota > Metazoa > Chordata > Actinopteri > Kurtiformes > Apogonidae > Sphaeramia > Sphaeramia orbicularis. Next base: position 44,244,212 of record NC_043971.1, on the reverse strand, counting down.
TTTGAGGGTCCCTGGTGATGTTGGCATATGGGTTCCACCACCATTATCAGCAGAAGCAGCAGCAGTATCCCTAACTAGGTCAAGGACATTTAGTTTGACATTGTGTCCGCTGAAACAAAGCTGTCCTTAAATCCACGAACATGGTACGTATCAGTGTTCAAAAAGAAGCTGTAACTCATGTGAATATCTTCTACATCTTAGCAACAACACAAAGGAGATGGCTGTGTGGTTCTCTCCACACTCTCTGGTTGTAAAAGGACTCAGGGGTCCAAGAACGTCCTCTGCCAGAGCGGCACATACAGTTCGCTGCCGCTCCAGGAATCTTTCCATTTCCAGCAAGTGGGTTCATCAAGCGTAAGTTCATGGTCTGAGAGTGGGAGGTCTGTTTGCTCTTAGTCAACCTGATGTGAAAGCTGTAGTGGTCTGGTGGAGGCACATGTGGTTTTCTGAAGCCTTGACAGTACAACAGAGATTCTGTCAATTCTGATGGTTTTGTTGAATGGTAGGAGCAGACTGTATCTAAAACACATGACCTCTATGTGTCTTTGAAGTCTTGAAATGTCAGCATCGCAGTCCTCTTCAATCTGCTGTCTCAACCTGTCACCTTTGTGTATTGTATTCACGTTACAACACCCTCAAAGCCACAAGTGCATTTCCCATTGTAGTGGGTCTCCTTGTAACAGACATGACGGTGTGTGTGAATGGTTTCTCTGATATCCTGGGTTATTCATTCTGTAGTTTCAGGTTAAATTTGGGCTATGTATGAATATATGACATTACTTCTCGGTAGATGGTATCTAGGGTTTCACTGTTTAAGCAGTTGCTGGAATCCAACCTGATCCATGCATATAAATTCAACAACTGCCCTCTCCAGTTTCCTTTTTTCATGTGAGTTTTTGTCATATATTTTGTGCCTCTCAGAGCTTCAGATATGGTTTGCTGTGTGTATGTGTGTCTCCTACACTGTGAGACCGGATAAGCTGAGTTTACTTAAAAAAATTGAGCAAACCGGTTGCCTTAAAAAATTTAAGTAATGAGTAATGAAAACTTGAGTGTATTAAACTTAAATGCTTGATTTGAATGGAATAGCTATTTTAAGTACAACACACTAAATTCCAAGTTAATTTAACTTAAAATTTGTTGCGACGTCAATTGCTTTGTATAATCATTAACTTAATATCATCAGTTCATTGTACTCATTTCCTAGTTGATTTAAATTAAAATCTTTTGCAGTATAAATTGCTTTATGAAATTATTCAACTTAACATATTGTAGCATGGATGGAAGTTAGGTAGGAAAATAGCTCAGTGTAATTTGCCAGTACAGGAAGTGCTTCTAATCTGGCAAGGCATAAAGATTCCCATTGGAAAACGACAATAAGAGCTGAACAGGAAAGCAATTGTTCAGCCTATGGCTCTCACTCATGGTGCAACTCTACAACAATACAAAAACAACCACAAAAAGGCCAATGAACATCAGCATACACACATTAAGTCAAAATTAACACTAACACCACAACACTGCTGAACCCCTGCACAGAAAAATAGCACATTTTCAACAACATGCCCAATACCCACAATGCAATGCAGAGATAAAAAGGTGTGGTCATGACTAAAACTTAGTGATTTAATTTCATTCAACTTAAACTTTTTCGTACTTTCGACTATGTCTATAAATTAGTAGAATATACTGAACATATTACAGTAATGTAATAAAACTTAAATCATTTAAGTACATTGTAATTAAAGCATTTTAGTAATACGAAGTCGGGGCTTACAGTGTACGTGTCTGTCTTTCCTGTTACAATTAGGAGATTTTAGCGATCAGACATAGTGCAAAGAAAACCACAGAAGCTCCTGCCCACACTGCAAGTTAACATGCATATGCACACCATATATACCACTGTATGTTGACTGGCTGAATGGTTCTGACAGTAGCCAACTAATGTACAGAGTATCACCCAGCTCACATTACACTAGGGGTGAAAAGTTACATTTCCAGGCACATGGAATGCACATCAGAAACGCACCATGCCCACTGATGCTGTGCTGTGCCGTGGTCTGTTTCTAACTGAAGGTGAGTTGCATGTCCATTTCAGTGTTACGAGGTATCTTGTAATTAGCCTAACCCTTTCATGCAAAGTGCAGAGAGTTCATTTTTGCTGCAGGCACTAAGCATGATGGGTAATCACTTCCTCTCTTCTAGCTCTAATGCACCCATCATTCAGGAAGAGGGTCAATCTGGACTCATCAGATCACATGACCTTTTTCCATTGAAACACAGTCCAATCTTTATGCTCTCTATCAAACTGATGGTTGTTTAGGTAATGAGAAGCTACTCACTGTGTCAGTTAGGGCAGTGTTTTTCAACCTTGGGTCACCTGGAATTCAGTTGGGGTTGCCTGAAATTTCTAGTAATTGATATATGTATATATATATATATATATATATATATATATATATATATATATATATATATGGTGAATTGAGAGAGACAATCACAATACATAAAAACATGACAAACTCTGAAGCTGAAACTGAAGCACTGTGGTACTGTTTATCTGTCAAATGTTCATTGTGGTCAGTTTCAGATGCTGCAGCTCTTTCATAATTCAGAGTTTGAGTTCTTGTTTGTTCAGTATTAATTGTCAGCCTTATAAATCCAAGCTGGACTGACTGCCCATATCCTGACCAAGGAAAATAAAATTCTCACTTTGTGCAGTAATCTACACCTGGCTTTTCTGCCTCCATCCATAATAATATGTATCATATAGACTAAATTTCATCTAAAATTAACATCTGTTTGCAACATAGTATAGCAAACGATTACATGATCAAAAACAAATTAATTTTAGCCAAAAAAATGTCTACGTTTTGAATGTCTGGGGTCACCATATATTTGTGGTGTTAAAATGGGGTCATGAGCCAAAAAAAGTTGGAAACCACTGGCTTACGGTTAAAGAACGTATTTTGCAGTAGAGACAATTTTTATAAAAAGGAATTAATTTCAATTTTAGTTTTTTTTTTTGTTTGTTTTTTTTTAATAGCATGATGAAGAAATGAAGAAAAACAGTATTCAAGAAATGTGGAATTTTCTCATATGGCATGCCTTTAACCCTGTAAAGTCTGAACCATGAAATCAATGACAGAAAATTACAGTTCTTTAAAACTGGAGCCTTTATTGATCCTTCTGAACAACCAGAATTTATTCATTTATTTATTTATTTTTTAAAATATCAATTTCCATGTATGAGTTTCCATTTTGTATCATATTTAATACATCCGGTCTCAATGCTCAAATATTATTATTTTTGAACAAACTTAAACCTAATATAACACAAACATGTCTAACAAATTAGTAATGTATTTTCAAAACTGGCAAAGTTCTGCCTCCTTCCTCATTAATGACAATCTTGTAGTGTCACTGGAGAGGCCTCTAGTGAACAAATTCCCCCTCCTGGTGGAGTATCTGTGTATTGCATGTATCTAATTGTATACATCAAGTTTTTCAAGTAAAAAAATATCACACTGATCATGCAGAGGGCTTCAAAACTCATGTATCAAATATAATAGGTTTGGTGTTATAGGGTACAAGCTGACATACCGTGTGTGGAGCATTACTTAAACAGATGGATCTGATTCAATTCACAAACAGTACCATTACATCTATTTCACAAAATGTTGAAATGATGCTGAAGTTAACATCTGGTATTCTCATGTGAACAGATCTAGATTTAAGCTGGAGATACAAGTTTGAATGGTGTGGTTTTCTTTCCCACAGCTTGTAAAAATACCTGTACCTCTTAGGGTCTTTTTCTGTACTTGTAAAGTACAGTATTATCTGGAACTTCTTCATGCTTTCATAACCTCCTGAGACCCAACAATGCATTTTTGTCCTGTGGTGGGGACAAGAGTTTTAAAGCATTATTTGTTCAAAAAAATAATAATAATAAATGCTGTTCACTGCAAAGGACATTCCATTTTAAAAAATTTCAAAATCTATCTGAAAAAACTGTTGCATCGTGTTGTTTCCGATCAAGACAATTATTTAATGGAGAAAAAAAAGCCAAAACTTTTCTTTTCCTTGGGTCTCAGGAGGATAATTTTGGGATCAGTTTGGTGCCAAAGTGTTGGTTTTTGTAGAATTCAAAGAAATGATATGAGCACCAAAGTGAGTGCAGTACAACAATTAGTTCAAATTAACAAGAATTGAACTGTTTTACAGACTTTGGATAGAATATTTTATTTGACACAAAATTATCATGTGTTGTAATAACAGCATCCTTACTCACAAAATATATGTCTTTTCTGTTTTTATATCCATGATTTATTTAAAGTGCACTGATAAGTCATAGAGTGGGTTACACTACATTTGTAGCATGTAGAAAAGACAGATGTTGACTGATTAAGTATATAATTAGGTTATTAGTTTCATTAATGCTAATTATAAATTATTGGCACCTTTGAAAGATGGTTCCTGTAGTTAGAGTCATTCAAAAAGGAAAAAAAAAATCCTTCACATTGTCACAGTTAAATGAGCAAAGTTATCTAGTATTTATTCCATTTATTTGATGTACTTGGCTGATGCTTTATCCCAAGGCTGCTCACAGAAATAGTCTAGGCCACAGTAAATGAAAAACAAGCCAGAGAAAATAAATGCCACAATGTTTACTTCCAGACTTTAGTGTTCTATCATCTGAGAAAATCCAGGCAGGTGGTACGTAGGCCATTAGGTAACATGATTTTAATGCTAAAATTAATAATTTAAAGGCCCCTATATCATGAAAATGGATTTTTATTGTGTTTTGAGGCTTATATAAACTATATTTTTGGTTTACTAGCCCAGTACTGCCAGTCCTCTAGCATCCCCACTGCAAAATGACCTCCAGACAAAACAAGCTCATTACAGAATGACAAAATCCTTATCTTGTCATATAATAAGGAAGAATAAATCATATTCAAGCAGAGATTTGCTAGCCTGCCCTCATCAGTTACGAATAACAGACTGTTGGGAAAAACTAGCTCTGAAAAATCTATTAATTACTATATATAGAACACAAATAACAGAAGAACAAAAAAGCACAGATTGTTTTGTTTGCATTGTTTTTGGAAAGTAAAGACTTATGGTGATTTGGCCAGTGCTGGTGTTATATATAAGATAAGACTTTATTTATCCCACCATGGGGAAATTTCACAGTTTAACAGCAGCAACATACAACAAGCAAATGCAGAAAGACAGACAGGTAGAAAAAAAAAAAAAAAAAAACAGAAACAAGCAAAAAATTATAATATAAAGACAAAAATATGAAATTTGGTATTTTTGTAAATATGTGTATAAATAAAGAAATATAATAAATATTTTGGTTAGGTTTAGCTGTAGTGTGCAGGCTAATCTAGTTGTAAAGTCATGATGTCACTTCCTACTTCCAGGTCCAAGCCCAATCATCCGTCTGTATTCAATCTGATACATGAGTCCATAAAACACACCCACTTGTCATTCTACCAGTTTACATTTGAAAAAAAAGAGTAGATGGGGTGATTGAAGCTGAGAAGTTACAAACTGTAATCGAAGGAGAAAAGAAAGACATTTGGTGGTAGCTGACAACAATCAATCAATCATTCAATCAAATTGTATTTATATAGCATCAAATCATAACAAAAGTGGCCTCATGACAGTTTACATTTTGAGCTGGTCTAAACCAGACTCAGTGCATCAACTAACTAGCATCATCTTGCACTACATCTGCCAAACTAGACTGTTCTAGATTACAGTCAAATAGAATAAGGCTTTTATGGGGTGTCTCACATCTTTTCATTTCATGCTTCATGTATCAGCCGTTTATTTGTGCTGTCCAGATCAGTCAAAGGTTAAAGCAGCGTGTGATGTTTGTCACCAACTTTTCATCAAATCGGTAACACCCCAGTCATAGCCTAAGTATCACGAATCCGTTAGGCTTTCTATGACTACACACCTGGGGCTCGTTTCTGCACTAGCTCATTAAATTGTTAAGCCCAGAACAACGCAAAATGCATCCATTTAACGTATTTTGCGCTATCCCATTTCTGTGCACGCTCTTTGTTCGTTAACAACTAACGCAACGCAAAATGCATTTGTATGTTAGTTTGTTAACCCCAACACAACGCAAAACGCGCTATCCCGTTTCTGGGCTAGTTGGTTAAAAGTGTGCGCTCGCCCAGTTCCTCGTTCCAGGGCTCATTTTAACACGGACCTTGGAGGTCCGTGTTAGGAGGATGTATTCTTGTAGCTTCATTTCACTTCATTTCTGTCATCTATTTCCTTTGAAATATTATTTACAGTTGAAAAAGAAGATTTGACAGCTGAGGGGGTCCATCTATAGTCAGATGAGGGTGAGGAGGTCCATCCAGACAGGTGAGGGTAAGGGAGGAGGTCACAGATCCGGGGTCACAGATATCCTCTAATACTTCTTCATTCTAACCATAATGCTGTCAGATGACTGGAAACAGCGGGAGGGGAGGCGTTGTTCTGGGTTAAATAGTGAACGCGCCTGTTTAGTACACCCTTGAATGCAAATAGTGAGCAAACAATGGCTTAGTGAACGCAATGAGCTCAGAAACGGATTTCCCGTTCGTTAAGCCTCTGCATTCGCCGACCCATCGTTCACTCACTATTTGCGCTGAAGGGCGCACAAACGGCTGCGTTCACTATTTA